>NC_048307.1:39773962-40094878 GCF_013100865.1 Trachemys scripta elegans
AGCAATGCCCCTCTGCTATGTACATTGGCCAAACTGGACAGTCACTACGCAAGAGGATAAATGGACACAAGTCAGATATCAGGAATGGCAATATACAAAAACCTGTAGGAGAACACTTCAACCTCCCTGGCCACACAATAGCAGATGTAAAGGTAGCCATCTTACAGCAAAAAAACTTCAGGACCAGACTCCAAAGAGAAACTGCTGAGCTCCAGTTCATTTGCAAATTTGACACCATCAGATCAGGATTAAACAAAGACTGTGACTGGCTATCCAACTACAGAAACAGTTTCTCCTCCCTTGGTGTTCACACCTCAACTGCTAGCAGAGCACCTCACCCTCCCTGATTGAACTAACCTCGTTATCTCCATACTGATTTATACCTGCCTCTGGAGATTTCCATTACTTGCATCTGAAGAAGTGAGGTTCTTACCCACGAAAGCTTATGCTCCCAATACTTCTGTTAGTCTCAAAGGTGCCACAGGACCCTCTGAGCTTTGTTTCGTCTGCAAATTTTATAAGCATCCTCTTCGCTCCCATTATCCGTCACTAATGAAAATATGGAATAGTAGTGAATCCAGGACTGACCTCTGCAAGACCAACCACTGCAGGGCATCAGTAAACATGCCTGCCCAGTTTGACAGTGAACCATTGATAACTCCTCTTTGAGAATGATCTTTCAACCAATTGTGCACCCACCATATAGTAATTTTATCTAGACCACATTTGCTTACGAGAATGTCATGTGGGATGGTGTCAAAAGCCTAACAAAAATCAAGATATATCCTGTTTACTGCTCCCCCACGCATCCATTAGGTCAGTAACCCTCTCAAAGAATGAAATTAGGTTGGTTTGGCATGATTTGTTCTTGGCAAAAACCATGTTGGCTATTCCTTACAATCATATTATCTTCTAGGAGCTTACAAACTGATTGGGTAATAATTTGAAAGGAAGCACCTGATTGGCTGGTGAAGGTGCCAGCTGTTCAGCCATCTGGTATTACCATTCAGAGGTGGACTTAGCTCCCCTAATGAAGGTAGATGAAAGGATTTTGGCTTCTATCTGAACCAAACCTCTGGATCTATTCCAGGGTTCACCCATCATTGCACACGGGACAGCTAATAAAAATAGTTTAAAGCTGGGTCATGCCAGATATGGGTTATTGCATCAGTGTTGCCATTAATCCTGAAACAGCACATTCATTCCCAAGATGAGTTGAAATCAACCCCTGCCTGCAGATCTGAACACCTTAGACTTGCAGGCGGGGTTGGGATCCAGGATCAGGTTTCCCAGCTGGCTTGTTTAATACATTTGGCTGAACCAAGCACCTGTTTCTGAATGCCACCAAACTAGGGGGTGAAGGAAGGTTTGAAAGTCAGACCTGGCTTCTGCATCTCAGCCCCAGCTTTGATTAGTGCCTCAGACAGCTCCCAGCAGCTCAGTGCATGCGTGACACTATGTCAATATAAATGATACAGAAATACAGAGAAACCCTTTGGCGTTTCCCCTAACAATAAAGGAAAATGACTAAACAGAGCATGCAAGCCCAGAGATGTGACTCCAGAAGAGTGCCTCCATCACTGCTCCCCATCCCTGCAGGAACACGGTAAATGATCACAAGCTTTTCTCCAGCCTTGGAGGAATTGGCTTGGGCTTCCTTATTGCAGTGTTTGGCTCCAAACTTGCTGGTTGCGAGGTGGTTTCTGAGCAGATGTTCCGCCGTGTTCTCTGAATTGGCCAATGCCACGTTGACTGAGACCTCACGAGTACCAACCTCGTTGGTGGCCAGGCAGGTGTAGGTCCCTTCCTCTTGCTTGCTGAAGTTGGGGATGACCAGGGTGCCATTCTTGAAGAGCAGAAAGCTCTCTGCACTCTGCTTGGAGCCCCCAGCAGATAGGTCATTCCCATCTCTTTCCACTTTGGGCCCATTTATCTCTGTTCCTTGGCTGGAGGTCTGGATCTCCCACCTAATCTCTGGCTGGGGGCTGCCCGTGACACTGCAGTGCAGCATGAGCATGAGCCCATCATACAGCATGGTGTTGTCCAGGTTGGGGTGGTACGTCAGCTGCACAGAGGGAGGCGCGCACTGCAGGTTGGGGATCTTCCCCAGGGGGACGCCTCTGAGGCTTTCTGGGGCTGCACAGCTGATGGAGTCCCTCTCGGGGATGGAGATCAGGGTGTTCTCAGCCCAGGTCTTCAGCCACAGGAGCCTGCAGGTGCAGTTCAACGGGTTGTTGTAGATCTGCAACTGGGACAGTGAACTCATGGCATCAAAAGTGCCCTGGGCGATGGTGGTGAACTTGTTGTCATTGATCCACAGGGACCTCAGGTCTTTCAGGGTGTGGAAGGCCTCCCAGGGCAGCTTCACAAGCTGGTTGTTGTTCATCTTCAGCAGCTGCAGGGCACTGAGGTTGTACAGATCCCCCCAGGGGAACTCCGCAAGCTGGTTATGGCTGAGGTCTATGTTTTTCAAATGCAGCAGCCTGGCAAAGGTGCCTTCCTCAATGGTGCAGATTTCATTGTGAGCCAGCCACAGTGACTGTACCTGGGTGACCTCCAGAAAGGAGCTCTGCTGTAGGGAGGTGATCTTGTTGGCAGACAGGGTGAGGGTGGTCACGTTGGAGGGCAGCCCTGCGGGGACCGCCTGGAGATCTCTGTAAGCGCATTCTGCTAGCTGGCGGCCATATTTTTTTTCTATGCAAGTGCAGGGCTCCGGGCAGCCCTGGCTCACCCCAAAGAAAGTTGCAATCCACAGGCAGAGAAATGGACCCATCATTTCTCCTGTGGGTAAAGAGACCAAGATTGGCACAAGTTATTTTGCTTGCATCTTTTCTCTAAGAACTCACTGCTTCTCTCCTCTGGACTGCAGCTTGGAGCAGCATTTTCCCCTCTGGTTTTTATTTAGCCAATCAACCCAAGGAACAGCAGATGATTACAACGCCACACATGGCTAGGTATAATTGTTTAAATGATGATAAATGTGATGAAAAGAAGATTTAAATCTGATCTGAATAAGGTATTTACATTCTAACAATAACAGATCCTTAGAATCCACTGACAGATCCTTAGAATCCACACATATTGTAGCTCCTAAATAACTTTGAAGATCTGAGCCTTTATGTTGGCAAAGCCGTAAAACAACGGGGCCTGGATCTCAGCTGGGTCCCCTAGCTGCCACTGGAGTACAAATAGTTAATAATACATAGAGCAAAATCAGCTCAGATTTCCCTCTGTTCCAGTTTCACAAGTGGACTCAGATATATATCTATTTTTTTCCCTACAGGCAGTTTTAGCTGCTACCTTCTTTCCCTCTCCCTATCATTTATAAGCAGATTTTTGTTGGCAAATATATACACCT
The DNA here is from genome assembly GCF_013100865.1 of Trachemys scripta elegans. Classification (NCBI taxonomy): domain Eukaryota; kingdom Metazoa; phylum Chordata; order Testudines; family Emydidae; genus Trachemys; species Trachemys scripta. Next base: position 39,777,321 of record NC_048307.1, read on the forward strand.
CTACCCCAATATAACGCTGTCCTTGGGAGCCAAAAAATCTTACCGTGTTATAAGTGAAACTAGGGTTACCATATTTCAACAATCAAAAAAGAGGACGGGAGGAGCCCCGCCCCCCATCCTGTCCTAGCCCCGCCCCTGCCCCTTCCACTCCCTCCCACTTCCTGCCCGCTCAGAACCCCCCCACTCCTTGTCCCCTGACTGCCCCCTCCTGGGACCCCTGCCCCTAACTGCCCCCCAGGACTCCACCCCCTCCCTAAGCCTCCCTGCCTCTTGTCCCCTGACTGCCCCCTCCTGAGACCTTCCCCACACCCTAACTGACCCCCTAGGACCCTACCCCCTACCTGTACCCTGACTGCCCAAAACCTTATCCACCCCCCCAGAAAGCCCCCCCTGAACTCCCGACCCATCCAACCCTCCCCCTGCTCCCTGTCTCTTGACTACCCCCCCCCCCAGAACCTCCCTGCCGCTTCTCTGACCCCCGGCCCCCTTACTGTGCTGCAGAGCAGCGCGCTCGGAAGCGGGGGAGGGGAGCAGGGTCGGAGCTCCAGACTGCGGAGGCCGAGGCGAACGGCCGGCTGGCGATCTGCGAATGCAGGGAGGGAGGGGAAGGGAGAGAGAGGAGGGGACCGGTCTCAAGTTTCAGGGGAGAGGAGGGGGAAGTGAAGGAAGGGCTCTGGCTGCCGGAGCCCCGTGCGAGTGGCACGATCCAGCCGGCTGCCCTGTAAGCCGCGCACGCTCTGCATGGGGGGGAAGTCTGGACAGTGACAAATTCCCCCCAGACGCTATTTTTAACTCAAAAAAGCCGGACATGTCCGGGGGAATCCGGACGAATGGTAACCCTAAATGAAACCGCGTTATATCGAACTTGCTTTGATCCACCAGAGTGCAGCGCGGTCCCCCCCACCCCGGGTCACTGCTTTACCACGTTGTATCTGAATTCGTGTTATATCGGGTCGCGTTATATTGGGGTAGAGGTGTGTGTGTATAGTAATCACTGCAATGTCGTGATTACTGTAAGGTTTGCAAAATGATTTTGGACAATGCAAAAGACAGGGCTGATTTGCCAAACTGTGAGACCGCATGAAACCAAGAAAGCATAAGATTCAATGGGTATTATCACAAGATGGGTGCGAGGAGTTGGCTCCAGTCTGTCTGTCTGTCGGAGAGAGAAATGTGAAAGAATAGTAAAGATTTTACATTAATCTGATGGTATTTTCTGCTCTAGTCGATGCGTTTCTGAGCCTGGCAGAAGGCGTGTGTGTGTGTGTGTGTGTGTGTATGTGTGTGTGTGTGTGTGGAGGGGGAGGGAGGGGATTGGAAGCAATATTTGGAACATGGCTCTATTGCTTCAAAACCTGGCTTTTGTCTGCTTCCCATTTCCCATCCCCCTTTCCACTTACTAGCCTCCCATAGCCTACACTTTTCTCAGCTGTTTATTAAGACTGTGTCTGGATGTTATTGTTGGCATTTGCCTCTCCAGTCCTGGCCTGTGGATTTTTTTCTCAGCCCCCTCCCGGCCGCTTGGGCCAAGAAGAATGCTTTCTTCTAACATTCAGTGCATCCACTCCTCTGCTAAACCTTGCCAGGAGTATCCTGAGGAGTTTGCAGGTACTTGATAGCAATACAGGCCTCCACGCAGCTCAAACACAGCCCTGTGCTTTCCTGCCCTCAGGTTTTGACAAACATGACTTTTTTTTTTTCAAATTGAAACATCCATGGCTTCAGTTTCCAGTAAATAAAGTCTCCCTGTTCTGCAGGGGAGTCAGAGACCTGGCTTTAAAGCCACAAGGACAATTGATTTTAGGCTATTGTATGGCCCACATTATCAGCTTATCAAACAGTTCTCAGCTATGGTTGGGCCTCTATCAACATCAGCCCAAGTAATGTTGCTCAGCAAGTCCCACTCAGAAATGATTTTAGAGGCAAGATTTTTCTGCAGATAAATGGGCCAGTGTTTCAAATAATTACCTAGGAAAAGAAAGTTAAATGCTAATACTTTTATTTAAATATAAAGACTCCCATATTGATCACTTAAAAGGCAAACTGTTACCTCTTTTGCTGCTTCCCCTTCTGGCTTCCAGAGCAAATCAGTTCAAGGCAAACTCTGTAAACATTGTTCTAGGTCCTGTCAGAGTCACACAGTCCAAAAATGTTGTTAAGAAAACCCACACACCTCTGCCCTTGCAAAAAAGCGCTTAAGAAAGTACAATCACCTTTTGCTGGTTGCATGCCTCAGGGAGAAGCAATAGTCTTTGCTATCGGTCCTACAACAGTTGTACCGTTATTCCTGGTGTATTTACGAACAACAGCGTTTATTTGCCCAGCTTTGCTTGCGTCTGAAGTGGGCATTCACCCACAAAAGCTTATGCTCCAATACTTCTGTTAGTCTTAAAGGTGCCACAGGACCCTCTATTGCTTTTTACAGATTCAGACTAACACGGCTACCCCTCTGATATTTGCCCAGTGTTGTCTTTGTGGCTATATGGGCAGGGAGGCCTAAAAGCACCTTTAAATCGAAGCGATGTCCCATGAACCAGTTGAATCCCTGCTCCTCAATTGATTTTTCCTGGCAGGTAATAGTGTATGATATATATATGTATAATATTTCAGTGTCCCACCAGGCTCATCCTGAAGATATAACTGACCACTTATTTTCAGCAGCAAGGACCTGCCTTTCATAAGTGACTCTAGAAACTTAAATGGAAAAAGATGCCAAATTATTCTCTCTCCCCTGCCCCGCCCCCCTTTCTCTTGTGATACAGCTAGGAATCTCTTAAAGAAACAGTAAATGGCAAAACCAGCTTGTTATGAGAATTCAGGACTCCGAGCCTCTGAGTTGCAATTTCCATTTCCAGGGCAGATTTTCAGTTGATTTCTCTCTTCTCTCCTCCTTTTCCCCCCTCCCTTTTTTTAACAGCACCAACCCACTTAAAAATCTGTATTTTCCATGCTCTGCAATCTGAAGGAAAAATAACTCCAGGATTTTTTTTTTTAAAGAATAACTGATGAAGCAAAACTCTGTTAAATGGCCCATTCCCTGCTCTGAATTCCTAGTGCTAAGTAGCCAGTGTGGTTCTGCTATGAAATATATAAATTCTCCTCATTGCCTCTGCTACTGATTTAGTGGCCAAAATGCCTGAGTCTGAGTCATACTGTCAGCCATAGGCTAGCCCCTTTTCAGATCGGTAGCCAAGAACTCTATACATTAATTTTTGAAGAGCTGATGAAGCCCATAGAGAAATCTTAGACATGCAGGGCCAGATTCCGTGATCTGGCCCAATGTAAGTTACATTTCCCTGCAGTGGCTGAGCCCTTTGCACTGAGTGCAACCAGGTTGTGGTTCCGTATTCACTCTCCCTTGAGTTTCTTGGCATAGTGTGAGCAATTTTAACTCCCTCTGGGACCCACTTTTATGGAGGCTACTTTTGGGAGGCAATAAATCAGTGTGCTACCTCAGTTAGCCTGTTGAACTCATCGCCACACTTTATCACGGAGTCCCAAAGCTTGTCAGGATTAAAAAAAAAAAAAAAAGTTTGAGCATTTTACATTAGTAGTAATGGGAACAATCATGGTTACAATAGCTAAGATAAAAATATAAGGGATATAAACCCTCATTCATCAGCACATCAGCCAACTATTAACAGTAGGAGTCAGGAAGAAAGTTCCCCTATGGGCAGGTTATTTCATAATTGTCCACTATAGATTTTGTTTACCTTCCTTTGAAGCATCTGTCTGGATGCTGTCAGATAGGGGGCTGGAAATGATGAAAGACTGGTAATTCACAAATCTTAGAGATGAAAAGACCTGCTAAATTGCATTCATTCCCAGGAAAGGGCAGATTAAAGTCCAATTTCCCTTACTGGGACAGGTCTGATGTGAAACAGAACCTATGCTAAACTCACACATGGTGCTGTACAAGCCAAGGTAATAAAAATGTGTGTAATGTACAAAACTCTAGCAAGCAGCCAGGTACAATAAATAAATAATAGCTAGGAGCTTCCATAAGCAATGATATGTATGCCAAAATGGCTGCTATGGCATCACCATAATGTAATTGTTGCAGACAACATAGAAATTCAACAGCGTGGTGAGGTACCCGGTCTTTGTATAACACTCTATCCAGGGTGTAGCAGATAAACATATAAACCCTCCAACATGCATCATACCGTGGTGGGGGTGGTGAAGCCTTCCTGACCCCGCTCATTGTTTGCTGTATGCCCTGAAGCATGAGAATTGATAACCCTTGCCATTTTAATCCTAGCTAATGCAGCCCTAGACACTATTCTTCATCGTATCAATGTTTAATGTGCCAGAAACCCTTCTGTAACTTTATAGCAAGCCTGAGTCCTACCAGTGTACAAACAAACTGCACTAGAAATGAAAAGACTTCTTTGAGCCAAAAGCCTCCATGAAGTCACTGTAGCTATAGGAACCAGGGATGTAGAAAAAGCAGCAAGACTTTGGCCAATTTTGGTTTTCACTAGCCAGAGTTGTAGGATTTCATGGAGCAATGCAGCTGGTTGTTGATCCACTTAGGGCCAGAATCTGGCACGGGTCTGGAGTAAACGAGAGGCAAACGTGGCCCATGCTTTCTCAGGTACTGCGCTTATGCACATGCTTATACACAAGCCTCAACAATACACATGTACACAAGCTTCAACAATGTTGAATTTAATCATGTGCTTAAATGCTTTCCTGGATCAGGGCTTAAAACTAGTGCCCATCCAATATTTCATGTGTCCTGATGGAACAAGTGCAGAGACATCATCTTTAGTGGCATTAGGCCCATTTACCCCAAGGCTGAATAGACTCATAGACTTTAAGGTCAGAAGGGACCATTATGATCATCTAGTCTGACCTCCCACATGATGCAGGCCACAAAGCCGTCCCAACCCTTTCCCTTGACTCTGCTGTTGAAGTCCCCAAATCCTGTGGTTTAGAGACTTCAAGTAGCAGAGAATCCTCCAGCTAGTGACCCCTGCCCCATGCTGCGGAGGAAGGCGAAAAAGCTCCAGGGCCTCTGCCAATCTACCCTGGAGGAAAATTCCTTCCCGACTCCAAATAGGGCGATCAGTAGAACCCCGAGCATGTAGGCAAGATTCTCCTGTCAGATCCTCATTGGCCATTGATACTATTTACCAGCGATGGCACACTGTTTATTTGACTAAAATCATGTTATCCCATTAAACCATTCCCTCCATAAACTTATCTAGCTTAATCTTAAAACCAGACAGGTCCTTCGCCCCCACCGTTTCCCTCAGAAGGCTGTTCCAATATTTCACCCCTCTGACGGTCAGAAACCTTCGTCTAATTTCAAGCCTAAACTTCCCCACGGCCAGTTTATATCCATTCGTTCTCGTGTCCACATTAATACTGAGCTGAAATAATTCCTCTCCCTCCCTGGTATTTATTCTTTTAAATAATTATTGTCTGACCCTCCATTATCTTATCCCCCCATAATTTCCTGCAATGGTGAAAATTTAAATTGAAAAAAAAAATGCTTAAAACGCATAATTTTGTGCAAATGTTGACAACTGAAATTGATAAAAATGTTTAAAGTTGCACATTTATTTTTTTATCAATTTGATGGATAAAATCAAAGTTGACTTTTGCCAAGCCTGTTTACACCTGTGGTCCAGGCTAGCCTCCCAATGCCCCGGCAAGTGGTGTAGAAAAGGATTTGTATCAATCTGGCAGAAGAGTAAACAGAGGGAGGTGAAATGACTTCCCAGAGGTCATGCTTGGCCTAATTCTGTTATCAGTTACATCAGTGTGAATTGGGAGCGATGTCAGCCCAGCCAGTGGAGGGACCAGAGATAGGCCTATTAGTTTACCTTCCTGTTCAAGCCATGATGCTGCTGTGATGATATATGTGAGTCACGGCTGACTCTTGAATCACTGGCCAGGCCGATGGTCACAGGCTGCACCATGAGACATCCTCTGAAATGAGCCTGCTCCTGATGTAATAGCCATGGGACAGCTTTCGTTTGAGATACTGATTCTGACAGAGGCCTTGTCTATACTAGAGAGGGTTTGCTGGCATTGCTGTCCCAGCAAACCCTGCTAATAGAGCCAAAGCTTATCCAGAAAAGAGGACTTGTGCCAGTGCAGCTTATATACAGGAGCAGTGGTGCGGGAAGGTAGTGCCACTGAAGTGGAAATATTGGGGGAGCTGACATGTATTTCCAGGCTCCCTTCGTGTTTTCTGCACCCACAATATCTCCCAGAGGTGAGAGCAGGACCTGGAGGAGGGGCTGCAACAACCACTATTGTGGATGAGTTTGGGCTGGTTGCTAGGGAGCAGATAACAATGCTCTACTTTCCCTGCCTTCTAGCCACCCTGGCCTGCGGGAGGGAGGGGCAGGAGGATGTGCACCAGCTGCTGGGGTGGGGGAGAGGGCACTGGCATAAGACACCAGCAACTGAGTGTGGATGGGGAGAGCACAAGGCACTGGGCACCAGCCACAGAGGAATGGCAGTAGGAAATGCCAGGATGCCCTTTCCCAGCCTGGAGCTGGCTGCCAGTCTCAGGAGCTCTCTGTGCTCCCCTACCAATCCCTCCAGCCTCTCCCACCCCATTCACAGTGAGCTTCCACTTCCCCTTAACAAAATGGGCTGTACCAAGGAAGGGACGTTATTGCCTAAATGACTCTGGTGACTGGGAGCTTGTGATTATTTCACACTCTTAACCAACATGTTGGCAAAACTTGAACATGCAACCCAGGCCATCAGCACTAAGGGCATGTCTACGCTATGATATTAAGTCAATTTTATAGAAGTCGCTCTTTAGTAATCGATTTATACTGATATATACAGTCGATCGCACGTGTCCCCACTAAGGCAATACTGTGGCTAGCATTGACTCTCAGAGTGGTGCACTGTGGGTAGCTATCCCACAGTCCCCGCTGCCCATTGGAATTCTGGGCTAAGCTCTCAATGCCTGATGGGGCGAAAACATTGTCACAGGTGGTTTTGGGTACATGTCATCAGTCTCCTCCCTCCCTCCTTGAAAGCAATGGCAAACAATCATTTTGCACCTTTTTTCCTTGGTTATCCATTTAGATGCCATAGCACAGCAAGCATGGAGCCTGCTCAGCTGCACACCACTTTTGTGAGCATTGTAAACACCTCGCGCATTATCCTGCAGTATGTGCAGAGCCTAGCTAGGAGCCGCCATTATGAGGAAGATTGTGAGGAGGACATGGACACAGACGTTCCTGAAAGCATGGGATGTGGCAATTGGGACATCATGGTGGCACTGGGGCATGTTGTTACAGTGGAACGCCGATTTTTGGGCCCAGCAAACAAACACAGACTGGTGGGACCGCATAGTGTTGCAGGCATGGAATGATTCCCAGTGGCTGCAAAACTTTCGCATGCATAAGGCCACTTTCATGGAACTATGTGAGTTGCTTTCCCCCACCCTGAAGCAAAAGAATACTAAGATGAGACCTGCCCTGACAGTTGAGAAGCGAGTGGTGATAGCTCTGTAGAAGCTTGCAATGCCTGACTGCTACTGGTCAGTCAGTAATCAATTCAGAGTAGGCAAATCTACCGTGGGGGCTGCTGTGATACAAGCAGCCAGGGCAATCAATACCCTTCTGCTAAGAAGGGTAGTGACTCTGGGAAATGTGCAGGTCATAGTGGATGGCTTTGCTGCAATGGGTTTCCCTAACTGTGGTGGGGTGATAGACAGAACACACATCCCTATCTTGGCACTGGGCCACCTTGCCAAAGAGTACATAAACTGCAAGGGGTACTTCTCAATGGTGTTGCAAGCACTGGTGGATCACAAGGGCCATTTCACTGACATCAACGTGGGATGGTGGGGAAAGGTGAATGATGCTCACATCTTTTGTAACTCCGGGCTGTTCAGAAAGCTGCAAGAAGGAACTTTCTTCCCAGACCAGAAAATTATCATTGGGGATGTTGAAATGCCAATAGTTATCCTTGGAGACCCAGCTTATCCCTTGCTTCCATGGCTCATGAAACCATATAGAGGCAGCCTGGACAGCAGTAAGAAGCGGTTCAACTATAGGCTGAGCAAATGCAGAATGGTGGTAGAATGTGCCTTTGGATGTTTAAAGGGGCACTAGCGCAGTTTGCTGAGTAGGTTAGACTTCAGCGAAAGCAATATTCCAATATTGCTGCTTGCTGTGTGCTCCATAAAATCTGTGAGAGTAAGGGGGAGACGTTTATGGTGGGGTGGGAGGTTGAGGCAGATCGCCTGGCGGCCAATTTTGAACAGCCAGACACCAGGGCAATTAGAAGAGCACACCGAAGCGCGCTGCGCATCAGAGAGGCTTTGAAAAACAGTTTCATGACTGACCAGGATATGGTGTGACAGTTGTGTGTGTTTGTCCTTGATGCAAAGCATCCCCCTTTGGTGAATGTACTTTCCTGTAAGCCAATCCCCCTCCCCTCTTCGACCACAGCTGGCACATGAACTAAAGTCCCTATTGTTCTGAATCCATTCATTCTTTGTTTATTAAAAAATGCTTGAGATCACTGACAATGCTGACTAGTAAATGGAAGCCTGGGTGTACAAAGAGTTTGATAATGGGGTGTGGTAGGGGAGGAGGGAAGGACAAGGCCACATTGCTTATTGTAGCCACACTACAAATCAAAGCTGTTTGAATGACAGCTTTCTGTTGCTTGGGCTATCCCCTGGAGTTGAGTGGGAGGGTGCCCAGAGTCTCCGACCCTGCGTTCTTGGGCATTTGGGTAAGGATATGGAACTTGGTGAGGAGGGCAGCAGTGGTTACACAATGGCTGCAACGGTGGTCTGTACTCTAGTTGCCTTTCTTGCAGCTCCCCCAGATGCCTCATCATGTCTGTTTGCTCCCCTATTAGCCTCAGCATCTCCTTCTGCGTCTTCCGATCACGCTTACTGTATGCTTTCCTGGCCTCTGCCACTGAATGGCTCCATGCATTTAACTGTGCCCTATCAGTGTGGGAGGATTGCATGAGCTCTGAAAACATGTCATCGCGAGTGCGTTTTTTTTTTGCCTTCTAATCTGCAATAACCTCAGGGATGGAGTTGATGCGGGGAGCAGGTGTCCGTGGAGAGTGCTGGGGTCCTGGTAAGGTCCCCTCCTAGAATGGAATGCAGCTGATCATGAAAGCTGCATGTCTGGGGCTCTGACCTGGAGCAACCGTTTGCCTCCTTTGTCTTTTGGTAGGCTTGCTTGAGCTCCTTAATTTATACTACCTTAACTGTAGGGGTAGGTCGACCTAACCTCATAATGTAGACAAGGCCTAAGATCTGGTCTACACTAGAAATCTGAATTGCTTCAACTTTCCTGGCACAGTTAAAGGGATATGCTCCATTTCAGCTACTCCAGTATAAGACACTGGTGTAGGGGGGTGTCAGGGTTAACAGGAGCCAGCAAGCCCAACTAGCCCATTCTGCCACCTGGAGTGGAGGCAGGTGATTAAGGATTAGAACTAGCCTATTAAAGGAAGTATAGCATAGGGAGTTTACACTCTGGGCCTGGCCCCCCAAGGGAGAGGGGTGAAGGGCTCCAGGGAGCTTCCAGAGAGGCTGGGGAGCCTTTGAAAGTCAGAGCATTCTGCAGCAGACTGGGGAGACGCTGGACCTCTAGACGGACAGGATCCCTGGTTCTCAGTCTGAGACACAGCCTGCAGTGGGAAGCAAGCCAGGGAAACAATAAGGGTTTGGGAGGGGTTGATTCCAGCCAATTCATGCAGGGCTTTTGACCTGGCACATGGAGGAGCAGGCGGGCCTGGCCTCCCCTCCTGACCCAGCATGGGGTAGGAAACTTCCCTGAGTGAGCAAGGACAATAGATGCTGGGATTTCTGCACTACCCAAAAAGAGGTGAGATTATGACTAGCCGGGCTAGAATCGCAAGAACATAAACCACTGTCTGGAGGGGGAAACAGGCAGAATCACTGCCCTGCAGGGGCGGCTCCAGGCACCAGTGCAGCAAGTGCGTGCCTGGGGCGGCAAGCTGCGGGGGACAGCCTGCCGCTCGCTGTGAGGGCAGCAGACAGGCAGTCTTCAGTGGCACGCCTGCGGGAGGTCCGCCAGTCCTGCGGCTTCGGCAGCAATTCAGCCGAAGGCACGGGACCGGCAGATCACCCGCAGAAACGCCGCCGAATCCGTGTGACCAGCGGACCGCCTGCAGGCGTGCTGCTGAAGGCCACCTGACTGCTGTGCTTGGGGTGGCAAAATACATAGAGCCGTCCCTGCTGCCCTGTCACACCTGGCCATGGTGCTCTGGCTGATGAGTTTGCTCTGTTATAGGCACTTTGCTACTGGTGTCACTGCGCCCATGCTAGGCTAGGTGTTGCACTGGTATACTGATACCGACTTAAACAAACCGCCTTGCTAAGTGATAGCGCTGTGTGTGGCATAGGCCTCAGACATGCCCTCTAGAGCAGTGGTCTCCAAACTTTTTTGATCGTGCACCCCTATCAGTAAAAAAATTTTGAGCACGCACCCCCTGCCATGCCGGCTCTACCATTTTTGCCAAAGCAAAAAAAAAAATCCCACCTGAACTGACGAAGCAAAAAAAAAAAAAAAGCGTTCCTCCTGCCGCGCACCCCCAAGGATCCTCTTGCGCACCCCTTGGGGTGCATGCACCCCACTTTGGAGACCACTGCTCTAGAGAACCCTTAGCTAGCTAGCTAAGCCTAATGCTATTTGTACAGTTGATCCATCAGTGTGAAGTGAATGCAGAAGCTACTGACTCAGAACAGGGCATTTCACCCCCTCTTTGCTCTGGCACAATTGACACGCGAGGGGCAGGGAAGTGGTGTTGCGCTGATGTTCATTTTTAAAACATTCTAAAAATGAGCCACTCCTCCACTATCAATAACCTGCGCGTAATTAAATAAGAGCTGTTGACTCCCACCTCTGATCGGCTTGCACTGCAGCCTCCTTTGCCTACTTGTTACATTGTCAAATGAAGGCCGTTCACCATCGCCCTGCACCTTTGTGCATTTCCTCACGTTCATCCCCAGCTAGCGTCAAACACCCAGAAGTTGACAGAGCCTGATTCTCGTTTTCACTATGGCCCCTTTACAGGAACATGGAAGTCTGGAGGGTCCTTAATTTACACTCACTATCTGGCCCCCTTTACTCTCATAGACCTGTGCACAGGAGCCTTAGTGGAGATGAGCATCAGGCCCTTTCATTTGGACCCAGGGGTATTTTACACTCATGTAAACAACTGCATAAGATGTAATCAACCTAGACTCTCCTTCTAGCTTTCTCCCCTGTGCCAATTTCCCCTTTCCTCTCTAGTGTCTCTGTCCCTTCGCGGCCTCTGACTCATTGTCCAGCATGACCCATGTTCGCCCTCTACTCCTCTCTCTGCTGCATTCTCTTGGGCCTACTTTCTGTTTAACCACCATCCTCTGTCCTCCTCTAGCACATCAGCCTCTGGTTGGTCTGTCTCTGCTTGACTCCTCTTTCTCTGCCATTACTGGGAAATTGAGGTCAGCCAATCACACCCTTTTTGCTTCCTGCTTCTCCAATTACCTGGCCTCTGGGGCAGTCAGGACTGAAACCAGCTGCTCTTGGAGAAGGCCAGTTATCTGTTCCTTGAGGGAGTGAAAATGAGTCGCTTTCTGGTAATGATCAAACGAATCCCCCTGGTTCTTGGAGCTTTTGCTCAGCTCCTAACCCCTCCCTGCCTTCCAGGGATGCGCGAGCTTGCCGAGGGGAGGACAAGAGGGAGTGGCTGATCGCACAAGGCTGTCCCTTCATTTCCCAAGGGGCTCTTACGCCAGCTGCTGGGAGTCTTAAATGAGGCACGCAGGGCACAATGCATAGTACAGGGCTGATACAACTCCACTGAAGTCAATATCACTTGGCACTTCTGGGATTCAGGCCTGTCCTGCTGTTTAGCACTATCAGGCAGCTGAGAGCATCTTCCTCCAGAGTCAGTTGCAGCCACTGTACTTCAGGAAACAGTGAGACCAGTGCTATAAAGTTTTTAAACCAGAACTCTCTTTATTGGGTACATAACAATGCTCTGAGCAGGCATTGCAGAGCCTGAGCATGCCTCCATCACATGAGACCCCTTACACTGCAAGGCCCCCTGGTGACTAGGCATGACTAATTTTAAAGAGACAGTGTCACAATACACTATAATGCCATGTATGCTGCACCCACAAGTCTAGCCAGGAGACTGGGTCATGTTCTGACATTTTATCAAGACACCAACCCAGATCCTGTGCAGCTGATGTGCAAAGGCTGCAGTTCCAGGGCCACACAAGCCTCTCTTTACCACCTCTGCCCTGAACAGCATTTCTCTACATTGATATTCTGTGTCACAGCCCTGTTTTACAGATTGGGAAACTGAGACACAGGTTGACTACAAGATTTAGCCAAGTACCTTGACATAGTACATTGGCCATAGAGGAATTTTGGTCTGTTTATATGATCTGAGTGGTGACTAGGCCTGTGATTTTTGACCCTGCTGATACTAGTATGGATAGGGTTACCATACATCCGGATTTTCCCAGACATGTCTGGATTTTTGGTCCTTAAATCCCCATCTGGGGGGGAATTGCCAAAAAGCCAAACATGTCCTGGAAAATGCCGGCATCCCGGCCCCATTCCCCTGCTTACCTGAGCGGTTCCGGCAGCAGTGGTGACTGCTGCTGCTCCCCCCGGACACCTCAGCTCTGTGCAGCTGAAGAGCGGAGCTGCCTGAGCGCTACCGGCTTCACGGTTTGCCGGGCAGCCCCCAGACCTCCAGACCCTGCGCCCCCGGCCGGGCCCTTCCCCTCCCAGGCTCCGGCTGTGCTGGGAAAGCGCCCAGCTGGGGGAGCAGGGTCTGGAGGTCTGGGGGCTGCCCAGCAAACCGTGAAGCCGGTAGTGCTCAGGCAGCTGTTTCGCGTGGCTGGGAGGGAGGAGGGGGAATGCAGGGCACTCAGGAGGGGGCAGAGTTGGGGCGGGGACTTTGGGGAAGAGGCGGAGTTGGGGTGGGGCCAGGGTGGGGAAGGGGCGGGGCCAGGGCCCTGTGAAATGTCCTCTTTTTTAAAACCTTAAATATGGTAACCCTAAGTATGGATGTGTAGTATGGATGTGTAGAAGCAGATGGGGTGGGCTGAAAAGGCAGGGGAGAGATCCTCTAGAGAGGAAGGAGGGTTTGAGCAGAATGGCATGGATAGGCTTACTGGGACAGATCCTCAGTTGGTGTAAATCAGTGTAGCTCTGTTGAAGTTACAGGAGCTACAGCAATTAGATTTAGCTATTGCTGAGGAACTGGAGTTTGGGTGGGGGAGGAGGTCTGGGGTGCAGGAGGGGTGCAGGCTCTGGGAGGGAGTTTGGGGTTGGGAGGGAGTGCGGAGGGAGGGGGGGTGCAGGTTCTGGGAGGAAGGTTGGGGATAAGAGGGGGTGCGGAGGGAGGGGGTGCAGGGGTGAGGGCTGTGGGGTGAGGCTGGGGGTGCATTTTGGGTGTGGCTGGGGATGAAGGGTTTGGAGTGTGGGAGGGTACTCAGGGCTGAGGCAGAGGTTTAGGGTGCATGGGGATGAGGGCTCTGGCTGGGGCTGGAGATGAGGGGTTTGGTGTGTTGGAGAGGCTCAGGGCTAGGACAGAGGGTTGGGGTGTGGGGGGATGAGGGCTCTGGCTGGGGGTATGGACTCTGGGGTGGGCAGGGCTAGGGATGAGTTTGGGGTCCCTGGGACCGGAGCCAGAGAGGAGGACTCTCCCCAGCCCTCTCCCTGCCGGCAGCAGTGAACTCTGGGGTAGGGACCTCCCACTGTCACTGCACGTGCTCCTAGGGCCCCTCTCAGGTCCAGGAATGCCCCTCACTTCCCCTGTAGTGGGTGCCATGCTGGGGGGGGGGCTGCCATCACATGTGCACCTCCTCTTCTGTTGCTGTCCCTCACTGTAGCCTCACTGGGGGTGGGGGATGGGGCAGCCCCTTGCCCAGCGTGGGGCAAGAGCAGTGACTGCAGGCGGGGGGTGGTGGCTGTACTGGTGGAGGGTCCCACCGGAAAATGAAAGGGTCTGAGGGGGAAGGGCAGCCTGCCCTGGCAGTAGTGGAGGGGGGCACTAGGACCTTTCCGCGGCAGTTAATGCAGGCAGGCAGCATGGAGCTTCAGGGGAGAGACCAGACCCAGGGAGGTGCACGGGGGGGGGGGCAGCAAAAGGGGGCTGGGACACACTCAAGGGAGTTGTGGGGGGAGGGCAGCAGATGGGGCCAGAGGGGAGACCTGGCCCTGAACATTCGTGGAGCGGGCCTCCAGACCCTCAATATTGCTGGAACCAGGAGGAGGAGTCAGAGAGGGAGAGAATGCTCCATTTTCTTGCCTGTACTCTACTGCACCTTTTCTTACCAGTCCTCCCTACTGGCTTACTTTCACCTCTGGGTTCTGGACATAGACCCCCCCACACTTCAGCAAAATACTTAAGTACATGTTTAAATCCCATAATCAATGGGACCTAACCATGTGCTTAAAGTTAAGCACATGTGTAGGTGCTTTGTTGAACAGGATTGACAGTTGAATCAGGGCTTCAATTAATAGTTGTGTGCCACTTTCAGATCCTTGCATAGATGGTACTATATAAATGCAAGGTATAATTCTACGCTCTGAAGCCAACTCACCAGGTCAAGTCTGTAATCACTTGGTGCCCCAGTTTCCCCACTTGTGAAACAGTGGTAATAATACCTACCGCACATAGGCTTGTTCTGGAGTTGAATCAATGAATGATGTTAAAGTTTCTATACTAAAAAACACTATTCAAGACCGAAAAAACATTGATTGTGTAGGTTTTGTTCTGTCTGTGTATTCAGGCTTTGACGGTAAAGATTCCAGGACTCTGAGTGAGAACTATTTCTGAGAGCTCTTTGACCAAGTGTCCAGGGGTAGCACTGAACATGCTCTTCATTAATATAAAAACCGCAAGGTTATTTTTATGAAAAGACAGGGAAAGAATTAGAGCTGGTTGGTCCCTCTGATGCGTGGGATAGTCTATGCTCCAGGGTGTTTAGAAGCCCCATGCCTCCCAATCTCATGGGAATATAATATATGCCCTTCCTCATTGGTACAAGATTCTGGAGAAGTTGCATGCTCTGAATAAAAGTTCATCTACTATGCTACAGGGCTAAAAAGTACATTACAATTGATAGGATTATCCCGGGGTGAATTTCACCCTTTCTTATTGTCATAGAAATTTCTGTCCGTTCCAGCTGAGGAATAAGGAGAGACAGACACAGCTAATCAAGCAAGGAGCCCCGGGAGGGGCGATCCGTTTATTTCAGTTGCATTTGGGTTCGAGCTCATAAGTCACCAAGAACAAAGAAAACACTTACACCAAAGCATTATATGCATTTGCTTATGATAATCTATCGCTCTATGATTGGCCAAAATTTGCCATCATTACCATACATAATTAGCAAGCTACATGTATCTGCCCCTCTTGTGACCCTTTATTGTTCATCTATTTGCCCCCTCCTCCTTGCTTATTTTGCAAACTAAGCGGTTAGCTATCTACAGGACGCAGGCACAGAAAGGTCCATTGTCTCCAGGTTTGGAGTTTGGCTACATTTCCTCTTGAAGGAACTTCTTGACTACCTATAGCTGACCCTGCATTTTGTCCTTCTTCTTTCTCCCATATGTACGTGACAAATTTGCCCCCTGGCAGTTAAGTAGAATAATTTTATATCATTATTATTAGCTGTAGTTCTGTGATAGGATGTCAGGCTAAAGCACTAGGACTGGTAGGGATGGGGGCAGGGGATGGCAAACATTTTCACAATATTGAATTTGTTTGGCATTGCAATGTTCTAGTCATTTCCATGTAAGACCTTGCAGGGAAATGCAAGGATATTTTACTGCCTTAGGGGGCTTTGTGCTGGAAGCCAGACCAGGTGGGGCTCATTACTTGTAATAACTGACAGAAAAGAGTTTGTTTCTTCCTCTGGGAACTAGGGCTAGGGTGAGCAGGGTAGGAAACTTTGGGAACAAGCCAAGCTCATCAGAAAGCTTGGGTTAAGGTTTATGAAGGCAAACCTTAGGAAGGGGTTACGTCTTGGTTACTAATCCAGTGTGCATGCGTTCAGTCTCAAGGCCACTTGAATTTGCAGTGACTCAAACAACAAGACCTGGAGGCCTCTCTTCCAGCAGGCTCCCTACCCGGGGGAGGAGAGGGGCAGGAGTGACTGCTCTAGAGCTGGATATACCAGCTTAATGCCATGTGCAAGGGATTTCTCAGCTGCTTTTGTAAGTCACAGGGAGGGCATGGGGACCAGCTCTGCCCACTTTGCACATGGGGAAATGCCCACAAAAGACTCAAGGCAGTGGAGGATCAGGCCTGGCAAGTTACATTCCTTCAATTGCATGAGAGACCCACAAATCTCTCTTAGTGCATCTTGGCTGGAAAAGCATGTTTATAATTCTCTTGGTCAACACTGCGGGGACCTGGGAGAAGGATTCCCTGCCCTCTTACATACTGTACCTGCAGGGCCGGCTCCAGGCACTAGCTTGCCAAGCAGGTGCTTGGGGTAGCCACTCCAGAGAGGGGCAGCACGTCCAGCTATTCGGTGGCAATTCGGCGGACGGTCCCTCACTCCCGCTCGGAGCGAAGGACCTCCCGCCGAATTGGTGCTGCAGATCGCGATCGCGGCTTTTTTTTTTTTTTTTTGGTGCCGCTTGGGGTGGCAAAAACCCTGGAGCCGGCCCTGTCTACCTGTCTGCCCTTGGTATTGTGAGAGGAAGATAAACTACCAGCAAAAGTGCAGTGGACTATTGCTTCCTCTCATCAATGAAACTCAACAAGCCATTTTATGGCTGCTAATGCTGATATTGATCACATCAGCGCAGCTCAGGACAAACAATTGCAATGCAGCAGACTAAACATACCACAGCATGTGGGTGCATACAAATGATTATACTTTCCCAATGACTTGGCTCCATTGCTGAATGCTTGCGGGACTGATCCTTCTTCCATGCTGGTGTAAATCAGGACTGAGTCCATGGAGTCAGTGTAGTTACACCAGTGTAAATCCAAGCAGAATCAGGCCCTGGAAGGCTCAAAATAACACTGGAATTTCTTGTTGGTATCCTTTAGCCAGTAGGATGATGTGAGCTCATCTCTCTATGGGACTGTCTCAGAGACAGACCCTCAATTGCTGTAAATTGGCTGTGCTCCATTGAAGTCAATAGAGCTATGCTGATTTACATATGCTGGGGATCTAGCCCTGAAAGGTTAGGGGCCTGATCCAAAGCCCACTGGAGCCAATGGAAAGATGCCCATTGATTTCAATGGGTTTTGGATCAGACCCTCCAGTTGTAAGCTGCCCATGCTCATGAAGAAATTAAGGAATTGGATGGTGCAGCTGAAATATTAGTCTAATAAATGGATGTCATCAGCCCAAATTAGGATGTCATTTAGAGTCTGATTCTGCTGTCACTTACACTGGTACAATTTGGGAATAACTCCACTGAACTCAGTGGGGAACCAAGAGGAGAGTTACACCCCCAATGCAGCAGATGGCTCCAACTAGCCACCTCAGTTCACATGTTATCCAGCATGGAAACAATCTCTTCCAATTGTTCTGCAGTGGGGAAGATCCTCCCCCTGATGTAGCTCAGCTGTAAAGTCAGTGGAGCTACTGTCATTTGTTCCAGCTGAGGATCTAGCCCCCAACCTGTAACCATATCTTCTAGCATTCTTCCCCCACAGCAGATTCCTTGCTAAGTTCCTTTCAGGAGATTTCCTTCCTCTTTTTCTTGCCTTCTCCTCTCCACTGCAGGTCAGATTCCAGACCACATTTGGAAAACAGCCCCCTGTTGTCCTTGGCATTAATTTTTGGCATCCTTCAGCAGCAGGTGAATTACCTTTTTGCAAATAGGACAGCTAAGTGCCTGTTTCCTGCATCCATTCAGCTTCTAGCCAAGGCCTCGGGTTAGCAAAATGCTTTAGCCTGTGTTTAAATCTAAGCACAGGAAGGGCCCCGACTTGTGTGGAGCCATTCATGAGCTCAGAGTTAAACCTTTCCTTTGTGGAGCCAGGGGTCATGTCATCATTGTAGAGACTGCATCATGATTTTTTAAACAATCCTCAATCACACTTTATATTAAATTTCCATTGATGAGTTTATCACTGATTCAGAGATGTCATACGCATGTCACAGACAGGAGTATATATGTTGCAGAAGGTTATGAGCACATCAGTCAAAGGTGCTATAGGTGGATATAAGCAGTGTGCAGGCCTTTATAACAATTTATAACCATTGACTATTTATTAAAACATCTATTAATAATTTATTAACACTTTATAAACTATTTATAAACAGAGACAATATGAAGTGTGGCTAAATTACCTATGCAATTTGATGATTGCAATAATGATTTTGTATGATCTAAAACTCCATCTTCTGTCATAGCCTTTCTGACCTCTCCCTATTTTTTGCCTCTCCAAATGCTAATTAATACCCTCCAAAAGGGAAAAGTCCCAGTGTAATCCAGCACCAATGTTTTTCTCATCATAACTAAATTCCCTGTAGAAACATTAGGGGACAAATCTATTACTCCATAATTAATTGGATGCAGAAATGATTGTACTTCCTTATTTTTTGTATGTTTTAAGGCATGAAACTCAATTAAAATGTATTCACAAAAGGGGATTGATCTATACAGGGAATTCTGAATCCCTAATATCTCTTGAAGTGGCAACATCCTAATAGCTGAAAGCAGAGAAAACATTTGGGGCTAATTTCTGCTCTGTTACACTGGTGTAAAGCAGGATTAACTCCAGTGATTTTAATGAATTTACAGTAGAGTCATTCTGAAGATCAGAGTCTGGACCATATTATTCTCCATTTTAAAGAGATTTAATCCATCCATTCTTTTGTCTTGACTATGTCTTTTATTTTTATAGTCCGGGTTTGCTTTCTTTCAATATAGCAGTCTAGAAAAACTCAATGTTGACAAAGGCTGAAATTT
The DNA here is from genome assembly GCF_013100865.1 of Trachemys scripta elegans. NCBI lineage: Eukaryota > Metazoa > Chordata > Testudines > Emydidae > Trachemys > Trachemys scripta. Next base: position 39,796,250 of record NC_048307.1, read on the forward strand.
AAAAAAAAAAATTGTACCTGTGCCTGATGGGTGGCAAATACAAGTTCCTGAAAATGGTTTGTTAACATGCTTTATTCATGGATTTTGGACTTGCTTAGTTATATGAAATATGGACATTATTCTAACATATGAATATAGAATAGTCTCTCTGTCCTCTGTGTTTGTGTGTACAAATATATATAACACATAAACACACATGCATTCCTAGATTCACAGGATTCACAGATTGTGTGTGTGAGTGTGTGTGATATTTCTCTCTCCCCCTCTGCTTTTTTTGAAATTCTGGGGTCTGTGGTATACAGGAGGTCAGACTACATGACCATAATGATCCTTTCTTGTTTTAAAAATCTGTGGATCCTATCAGTCTATGAATGCAAATGTGTGTGTGTACATGCCTACCCATTAACACACAGGCGTTAATATATATGTAAGTACACAATCTTTGATATATATACCTATGTGCAAAAGCATACACTGGCTAGCTCTAGATGATAAAGGCAATTAACCCCCCCACTGATCTTGGTGTAATTGTTGGATAAAACCATTCGGGTGGGGAAGGTGATTGCAATCACCTCGGTGGGGATGTTAGGCGTTGCTAGCTCTGAAATCGCATCGTTTTACATGGAAACTAGTTGCTGCCCTTCGTTCTTACTGGTTGTGCGGCTTTCCTACGCGCCTGCTGGTGCAATCGACATGGGCAGAGGGCTCCTTTTGATCGCCCCTGGGGTCAGTAGCGCTTCTAAATGGTGGGATTCCGGGATGTCCAACAGAACCAAGGGATTAGTGACTCGTGGCTTGGGACAGAGCCTGGCGTTTAGGAATACACCCTGCGGGGGGCACGCACTGGGAGGGTGTGTCTGCCTCAGCGGAAACACCAGGGGAAAGCTCCAGTCCTCTCCCAGGAAGGGCGGGGAGGGTCTAGCTCTGTGTGGGGACGCGGGTGGCTGTTTTAGGAGTCAGGGAGTAAGCCCGCTACTTCCTGAAGATCAGCGAGCCAGGAGCACAGGAAGCTGAAATCTTTACATCGGTGCTCAAATAAAACAGATGGACCAACTCTCCCCACCCCCACCCCACACACATGATTGCACTGTTCCTTGAGCTTACATAGAATCTTACATACAGAGGTTGTACATGTGTATATAGACACAACCAGTATATGCATGTCTGCAAAGTATGTTACAGCGGACCTATGCGTCTATATACTATATATTGCTAATGTGCGTGTCTAAATAATCATAGCTGCACTCAAAGTATGTACGTTGGCCTACATACACAAAATGTGGGTACACATAATGTGGGTGTGTAGGTCTACAAACCCATGCAAATATAAACATTTATCTTTATTTACAAAGTAATTGTGTGCATATCTGCGCACGCCTACCCAGAGTACATACTTTTATTTACATACGCAAAATGTGTGTATAAATAATCTCTCTGTGTTCACGCACACAAAGTACATTTACCTTTATTCACTGTGTGTGTGTGTGTGTCTATATCTGCACACACAAAGTACATACATGTATCTACACGAACAAAACACGTATATAAATAATCTGTGTACATATCCACACACAACGTATACACATTTACTTTTATTCACAAAGCTGATGTGTAAGGGTGTTAGATAAATGTGTGTCTATATCTGCACACACACGGAGTATATATATTATCTACACGAGCAAAACACATATATAAATAATCTGCCTGTGTATATATCCACACGGCGAAAGTACGGGCATTCACCTTATTTCATAAAGTAGATGCATGGTTATAAATAATTGGGGTGTATACCACACCGTATACACATATGCCTACATAAACAACGTGTATGTGTGTATTTGCACACACATCTTCAGACACACACGAAGCATGTACCTCTAGACACGCAGTACATAGAATGTTCATACGGATAGTTTGGGGGCTGTACATCATCAGTAAAGGGGCCATAGTTAAATATTACCCTGGCCTGTGTGGAGTCAGTCAGTCTCTCTCCTCCCGCAGGCACCTACCTTATTTGAACATACGCGAAGCTGGTGGTGGCCAATCTAGTTTTATTCTTGCTCCATCCATGTGACAACTTTCTCAATGCTTTCCCTGCATCGTAGACGAATTTATTGTTGGGATCGGGGTTAGGGTTATTTCCTTCCCAGTTTTTTGTGTCTCGGGTTTTTTTTTTTTTTAAAATTACTTCGTGAAATAAAGCAAAATATGTTATTGGCGATCAAATCAACTCTTCAAATGTCCCTGTGCTTGTAAAGGTAAACACAGACAAAAGGTACCTATGAAACAAAGCAGGCTGTCGCTTTGTAATTCAGAAACCTGAGTAACTAATTCAAGAATCCCCTGAAACTGCCACCTATAACGACGACCCCAAATTCTTTAACGAGAAAGAAAATGGTACAAAAACAAACAAAACCACGAGGGAAAAAAATCCCTCCGGAGAAATTAGAATGATTACAACCACAATTTTAAAAATAACTGCATCTGAAAAATAAAATTCCAGTTTAAGACAAAGCAGAATAGGGGAAATAATTATACTACAGCTTTTTAATTTAAGCTGAAATATGGATTTGATTTTCCATTAATTTACCCATATCCCCCCATAAATAATGGGCAAAGAGTCCATTTTAAATCTGGTTTATTGACTCTGCACATACAGAAGCGCTTAGAAAAGGTTATGGTTCCGTTTCTTTTTAAGGTTGCTTTTGAAAGTATTTAACAATCAATTAACAAACAATCTTTCTCCGCCTTGGGGACAGTTGTGCTGATTTCATTTTGATTTTTGGTGCTTTTTTAATACAGAGTCAAAAAATAAAAAACTCACAGATGCACCTGCTCCCTGCTCAGGGGACAGTGCGCTGCATATACATTTCAGATTTTTCTCAATTCCACGACAAAAGTTACCTATCATTTCCCGTTCCCCTTTAAACATCACAGACTCACATCAAGGGTACATACATTTCTCTATAAGCACGCTACTCTACTCAATAAACATCTAGGAAATCTCAATGAGTCACATGCCTCCCAGAAGGTCTGGAGAAAAGGGACAACAAAGATCAGAGGTGGTGTTATTTCCACACTCCCTTCCCTACCTCTAAAGAAATGAGAAGCACCCACAAGTTAAGAGAGGACCAAGTCACACACACATCTCAAATTCTACAGCACGGCTCCATTAATACTGTGTAGGTACAATTGACCCGCTAGATCACCTTGTGTATCTTTGATCGGATGGTCAGGACTGGTGTGGGTTTCAGTTACCCACTCACCCATCCTCCCCATACACGGATTTATGCATCCCAGCGTGGGAAGGGCACAGCTGTTTGCATTGACGTGGGACGGGGATGGGAGCTGTCCAGCACAGAAACTTGCTGAAATTGACAACACTCACGCTTGAAATTGACAACTGGCCTTGATGAAATTAACTCAGGATATTTTCGGATTTTCTTATGTGAAGGAGGGGGAAATAGTTAATCCATTGTATTTTAATTGTAACAAACCAACATAGTTTTTAAAAAAGACCACAGCCTCCGTTTAGGATTATTATGTTGGGAGCAGATGGTTTTGTTTTGTTTTAAAGCTTTGTATTTCAAATAGTGTGTTAAAAACTTTTTTTAAAGGCCAATTCATTCCACCTATTTTGTTTAAAAAATCAACCCCACCCTGAAGTACTTAGTGAGACCAGAAAAACGGGTTGGGATCTTAATTCTGTTGGGTTTCCCCCACGCTGGGCTGTTGGCAGAAGTGTCTTTGGAAGGATGTAGCTGATCAGCCAGTGAATGGCTCAGATCCCACCTCGAGTTTGTATCTTACTGTATTATATGATATACAGGTTGGGGCGGTGGCTGGGGGGGGTGGCCAGGGGTCGGATCAGCGAGCTGGCTGCCTGTAGTTCCCATTGATCTCTTGGGAGATGTTCACAGCCTCGGCCCCCAGGGGCAGCCTGTCGCTGTATTCGGACCCCACCTCAAACTCCTCCGGGTTGGCTTTGGATTGGGACTCAGCGATGGACTCGGCCACCAGGCTCTCGTCTCGCTCCAGCTCCCTCTCCTCCTCCGCCTCCCGCTCCTCCTCACCATCCCCCGCCTCACTTGGGTTGTAGTTCTTTTCCGACTCTAGGTAAGAGGCCCGCGGGTCGAAGTCGGCCGCTATGTGCTTCTCCATCTGGTCCGGGTTCTGGGCCTTCATGATGAGTTTGTAGGTTTTGCCCTGATACTTGGCGAGCAGATGGCAGCAGGTGGCCCCCAGCAGGGGGACGGTGGCCAGGGCCAGCAGGAAGATGCTGACCACCACGATGATGATGAGGGAGGGGATCTCCTTCTTGGTGGTGAAGACTACTTGTACCTGGCAGTCCTCCCCCAGGTAGGTCAGGCAGACCGAGTAGTTGGTGCCGGGGGTCAAGCCCTGGAACCAGTAGGAGTTCACTCCTTCCTCGATCCTGGACCACTGCACCATGGAGTGGCCCTGGCCGCTCTCCGCGCACAGGTAGAGCGCCCGCAGGTGGGCTTTTTCCGGCTGGCCGTAGAAGGGGGTGAGCTGCACCTTGGCCTCCTTCTCCGACACGTCCAGCGCGATGACGCCCAGGTCGAAGGTGTGCTGCTTCAGCTGGCCGCTCTGGTTGAAGGCATGGTTGGAGACGTACTGGGTGTCCGCGCTGGAACCGCAATTCTTCTCGAAGAGGGGTCGCTTGGTGGGGACCTGCTCCAGGCCCGGCGAGTGGGAGCTGTGCCGGGTGGGGCTGAGGGGTTTGGGCCTCTCCTCGGGGCTGAGGACGCTGTTCTTGGAGCCCTTAGGGCTCGGCTTCCTCTCGCCCGGCTGCGCTTTACCGGCCAGGGGATCCTCCATGGGGCGGGCGGGGTATTTCTGGGCCCCGGCCACAGCCACGTTGACCGAGGTCTGGTTGCTGCCCAGCTCGTTGGTGCCCAGACAGGTGTAGGTCCCTTCCTCGCGCTTGCTCAGGTGGGGGATGACCAGGGTGCCGTTCCCGTAGACCAGGAAGCGTTCTGTGCCCTGCTTGGAGCTGCCAGCGGGTAGCTCGTTCCCAATCCTCTCCACGCCGGGCCCCTTTATCTCCAGGTCTTGGCTGGCGGTCTGCACCTTCCAGCTGATCTCCGGCTGGGGGCTGCCCCTGACGCTGCAGTGCAGCAGGAGCGTGAAGCCGTCATAGAGCTCGGTGTTGTCCAGGTTGGGGTGGTAGGTCAGCTGCACAGAGGGAGGCTCGCACTGCAGGTCTGGGATCCTCCCCAGGGGGACGCCTCGGAGGCTGTCCGGGGCTGCACAGCTGATGGAGTCCCTCTCGGGGATGGAGATCAGGGTGTTCTCAGCCCAGCTCTTCAGCCACAGAAGCCTGCAGGTGCAGTTGAAGGGATTGTTGTAGATCTGCAGGTGAGACAGGGAAGTCAGAGAATCGAAAGTGCCCTCGGCGATGGTGGTGAACTTGTTGTTGTTGATGCGCAGGGACCTCAGGTCTTTCAGGGTGTGAAAGGCCTCACAGGGCAGCTTCACCATGTGGTTGTTGTTCATCTTGAGTAGCTGCAGGGCGCTGAGGTTGTACAGATCCCCCCAGGGGAAGTCTATGATCTGGTTGTAGCTGATGTCCAGGTTCTTCAGCTGCACCAGGATGGCGAAGGTGCCCTGCTCGATGGCGCTGATCTCGTTGTGCGCCAGCCACAGCGAGGTGACCTGGGTGACCTCCATGAAGGAGCTCTTCTGCAGGGAGGTGATCTTGTTGGCGGACAGGCTGAGGGTGGTCACGTTGGAGGGCAGCCCCACGGGGACCGCCTGCAGATCTTTGTAAGCGCAGTCTGCGAACTGATGGGCGTATTTGTCCACACAGGAGCAGGGCTCCGGGCAGCCCTGGCTCACCCCCAGGAAAGCTGCGATCCACAGCCAGAGCAACGGGTCCATCTTCCTCCTGCAGCCAGAGACAGAGACAGGCACGATTACCCCACCCGCGCCTAGCCTCGGAGACACCGCTGCGCTCACTGGCTTGGGAGCAGCCTGGTCCCTCCGCTTTCCCCTTAGCCCAGGTAGAACAGGAAGCAGCGCTCTGCTCCCGACGGAAAACCCAAGGTAGCAAGAACTCCCCGCTCAGGGGACAGTGCGCTGCACACGCGGACCCCCGGACATGTGTGATGCGCAAAATAACATCAGCCTAAGTAGTAACACACCCAAACCAGAGCTAAGAGCCAACGAATCATTGTTTCAATTCGTTTTCTTTCTGCCTGTCTATTTCTCTGTCTGTCTGCCTTTCTTTCATAGAATCGCATGCCGTTTGGAAGTTGCAAGGACTCTATATAATACATCTTCGAACCACGTTTCCGGCACACCCGAAACTCAGACAGCACCGTGCAGTTTTTAAATTGCGTTAAAATATACACGGTCTAACCTTTCCTTTTAAAAGCCCGGCACCCCTTCTTAGACTTTCCTGTTGAATTGGTCCTGAAGCTGCGTGGCACTGAACACCATGAGAAAGCTCTCAGGAGAAGAAATACATTCTCCAAAAAGCGCTGTCTTAGACTGATAACAACAATTGATAAAGCAATAATTATAAACTTTGACAATAAAAAGCATGCAGCTAGATCTGTCGTTTGCTGCCCACAAAGACATGAATAAGGGAAGATCCTTATCTATAAATGTGTAAAACCACGCTCAGATTTACCCTAATTACCTGTAGTTTCCCTGGTATTAATTTGAAGACAAACCGTGCCATTTGGGAGAGGCTGCGGATCAGAAAGCTAGGGAAACATTAGCATTTCTGCCATGTACCCCTGCTGCTTCCCTGCTTCAGATGCGAAGACAAACACCCCAGAGAGAAACAGATCTAACATTTGGGGCTAAACCCGGGCCCTACTGGAACCAATGGCACAACTCCCATTGATTGCAAGGGAACAAGGATCCTATCTACCATAGCACCAGAAGAGATCATTTTCTTTTTCCGCCAGCACAAGCTGTTTGTACCTGCGGTCCCTTCTTTGAAATACAAGCTTCTAGTCCATCCTGCCCTGCCTTTACAACCATGCCACGCGTGGCACACAAAAGCTACCACAATCTGCATAACTGCAGGCAGCTCCCAAAGCCAAAAAGGAAAGGGATCTCCTCCAGCTAACGTCCTACGCGCAGGTGAAGTTTGCCCAGCCTTACCTGCTCAGCTTGGGATCTAGAGTGCAGATCTATGGGGGCAGCTTCCAGGAAAGCACCCAGCTGCAGAAGCCAGACTGAACTCCAGGCATTTAGTTGGGAAGTACAGGGAGTCCCAGAGATGGGTGGGCAGCTGTGGATCTGTTGCTTCTGGTGGTGGCTGGCTTTAATTTTGCAATCGCAGAGGCAACACACATTTTTGGAGCTTTGAGCTGCCCAGGCTGCGAGTCCCACTATCCTGATGACTGATCCCCCTTTGGCCCCCTCCCTTTTTTAAATTGCTGCTGGGTTGGAGAGTCAGTGCGCGCTCCCGATGCGCCAGGGAGCGCGCCTAGCCTCTCCCACCTCCTGCATATTCTGAGTGTGTTAAAGCTGCAGGGACTCCCACCAAACCCAATGCAATATTTATCATGTCAATATGTTTCCCCGTCCATGTGCCATCTTTCAACTCTCCGCCCTCTCCCCCACATTCCATGTTTAGTGAATCTATTTGTTGTGCACTAATTGAATGCAAATAGCTTCTAAGCACTTCAATGTGGGGAGAAACAAAGGAGGGGGCTGGACTAGATTATCTGGGACGAGTTTGCTGTTTTGAATGGTTTAAACTCTTTTAAAAGAAAAATAAACATGCAGATGATTTGTTGCAGCCTCAGTGAGAACCGATCGTGATCAACCTCACCTCCACGCATGTGTTTGCATAAAGTCTTTTAGCTCCATCTCTCTCGACCTGCTTCTGCTAGTCCTTTCCGCCCAGAGCTCGTTAGGTTTTGAACTATATTAAACAAAATAAATAATTGATTTTATTTGCAGAATTGATCCCGCTCCTCCAAGTAATTCTGGAGGCATCTGCAGCATCTGAAAGCAAGAAGGAAATGATGCTACCGCTGCTGAGCATGTTTTTTTTTAATTCAATGAGGCAAGAGGGGAAACATTAAAACTATTGTTAAGTTTTAACCATTCAACATGTACACAAATGGATGTTTGAAAAATTAACCCAAAAATCAGTTAAAATGAGTTGAATCGCCATTGTATATATGTAATCAGAGAGTTATAAACTCTCAGATCTATTGTGTTAAGAGAGAAATGACCTGATGAAGGAAAACCCACATGCAGGAAGAAATATACATTCTGGTGTACAGTACGTCCATATAATGTTACTATATAGTAATAGGTGTAGATTCCTTTCACGTGTGGGTATATATTCTTAACTAGATGTGTGTACAAATACATCCATCCATCAAACATGGATGTGCACACGTAAACCCACTATAATATTTTATACATTCACTTATGAACATATACAGGTACATTCATTACGTTTGTACATCTATATACATAAACATTACACACACACACACACACACACATACTGCTACATTTTGCACATACACACACACACACTTACTCACGTGCAGGGAATATACACACATTGTATACAGAATATGTGCGACGTGTGTCTACATATTCAACCCCACACACGTTTGGGTGTGGCGGGACCCTCTGTGAATGAATAAGGGTTTATCCAGTTTTGCCGGGTGTCTCTAATAAAACCAATACCCTCTGTCATGCTCATACATATTTTAATGGCCAACATTTAAATGAATGCCAAAAAAGCGGGGGGGGGGGGGCGAAAGGGGATCTGAAAAGAACCTCTGAAAAGGGTCCTCTGCTTTGGAAGAAGCTTTTACAATTAAATACGAACACCCAGAGAGCACAGTGCTTTGTTAAACAAACAGCGTCCCCTGAAATTGTTCTAAAACTCATCTTTCTTTCTTTGACTCATCTACACAGACATTTGCACTATTTTAGTTAAGCGGATTTACTTACACCAGTTTAATTCATCTGGCACAAATGCCTGTGTAGACCCTCTTAAATTGGTTATCTTGGTTTAGTTTAAACCTCTTTCTAATTGCAGTAAACTAAACCGAAAGGAGCCTAGTTTAAACTGAAATAAGACCCACCATTCCACTTGGTCTTTTGCACTGGTTTAATAAAATCGATTAAAATCAGATCTTTTTTAGGTAAACTGGTGTCACCCTGTGTAGGCAAATCCAAATTTGCCTACCTGCTCTGATCCCACTCGGAGGGTCTGCTGTGCTCAAATGCTCAGCACAGTGTCCCAACTCCTCAGGTTTATTTGCATGCAGCTCCTGGAGAAACAAATCAGCCTGTACAAAGGTGAACGGTATCTGGCGTGATCATGCAAATTGAACCGTATAAAGCCACTGCCGGGGACATCTGTCATTGGCTGGAGTTTGGGGAGAGCAGAGCAGAGAGAGCTGCAGTGGCCAGGGTGGCACTGGTGTCAGCTCGGCAACAGTAAAATCATTTTTGGCAACATAAAGCAAGAATTGGTGCTAGCGCACTGCTCCCTTTCCGTGCCGATCTCAAAAGTCTGGTGAATCAAAATCCGTTATTGTCTCCTGAGCAAGCCTGTAACTTTTGGAAAGAAGGTGAGCTCTTGCCCTGAGGGTTGTGCATGATCCTGTAGTTAAGTGAAGGTGCTGCATTAAGACTCAGAAGAGCTGGGCTCAATTCTTGGCTCTGCCACTGATTCCCTGTGTGACCTTGGGCAAATCATTTAATTTATGTCGGCCTCCGTTTTCTCATCTGTACAATGAAGGTAATAATTCTGTCTTGCCTATTTAGACTATTTAGTCCACTCTGGAGGACTTTAGGGCGAGATGGAGATGATGGATTCAACAGTTTGCCCTGCCTATAATCGGATCTGCCTTTTGGGATCTCATCTAGGGTGAGGCGGTAGAGAAGATGGAATAGACTGGAAAAGCAGGTGAAGAAAGTTACTTTGCAGCTAAAAGACGAGTCTAATTATTTAATTTCCTCTGGGCTCCAAAGTCCCATCCTCCCCTAATAACTCAGGGAAATCTACACCTGCTTATGATGGAGTCTAGAGCTAACGTGGCTCCAGCCCGGACATTGCTTCCTTAACAGTGCAGTACTTTCTTGTAGGAGAACTACAGGTCGATTGGGATTAGAAAGGCAAAACTAGAGCTGATTTGCAGCTAGTTAGACAAGGATTGTTTTCAATTCCTCTGGTGCTGAGGACATCACTTTTTCTTTAACACTAAACAGCGAAATGCCTCCGTCTCTCAGCTGTTCCGCGGTGCCAGACAGACAGTTCCTAGCCCCCCGAGCTCTGTCAGCATTAAGGGATCTGCTATTTATTTTTGAAAACAGCTTAATAAAGGAAGCTCTCCGGGCTGTGTTACAAGCTTTTACAAACTGTCTCTCCTATTGCTGCTGTTTAAAGCAGACTGCACCGAAGGAACCAGCAGACAGCTCCCGCCCGCCACAACACAAGCAATTGAGGGGTGAACTCAGGGCTTCTTTCTCACCCTGACGGGCTGGTGGTTGAGCTGTCTCTCCGAGAGAGACTCCTCATTATCCCCAGCAGTTTGAAGACCTGATTGCCTTTGTTTTGTCTTAGACTGGTACCCAAGTGGGACGGAGGGGAGGAGATTCCGCGTTACGATGACTGGTTCTCTGCGATCACAGCCTTGTAACTGTTGTTACTCATAACGGAGGCTGGGGACGGTTTTCGGCTAACGAGTGACCTGCTTGAGAAGTAGTGCACCCATCAATGGTTTGTGCCCAGTCGGCAGGGCCCCATTTCACACGGAGAAGCAGTGGCGTTCATTATGCTAGAGACAGGACATTAAGGAAGCATAACCCATGGCTCTAACCCATTCCGGCAATTCCACAAATGTCTGCAGTAAAACACCGCTGCACCTCCTGGAACAGACATGGCCCTGTCCTTCCAACTGCTGGTCTCGGGTCCGGAAGGGGCAAAGGGCCGGATCAAAAGCCCACTGGTAGGTTTTTCACTCAGGTCAGAAGCTTGGACTCAGTCCACCGTAGGTTGGGGGAGGAGGACAAAAGGCGGTGGGGAGGAAGAACGGCCTAGCAGATAAGACTCTGTCCTGTCACTGAGGAGACCTAGCTTCCATTTCCTGGCCCCCTCTCTCCTTCTTGTATCTCCCCCTAGATGTCCCCTACCTGTCATGGTCTTATCTATTTTGACTGCAAGCTCTTTGGGGGCAGGGAACATCTATTACTGGGTGTTTGTACAGCACCAAGCACAATGGGTTCCCACTCTTGGCTGGCCCTTAGGTACCACCAGAATACCCATATTATATACAAATAGGTACCTAGATGGATGAGGCGTGGGGGGAGGTGGGATAGAAGATGACCAACACATGGATGTGTGGGTCAGTAGGGCAGTTGGGATTTAATACAGCCCCACTGTTAGACCCTCAATAGAGGCCTCCCTATGGGATGGGGAGTAAGCAGATACCAGACAGTGTTGGTATATAATACTCTAAATTATCTTTATTGATTACAAAACAAACCTTACTCACGCCACATTCACACCCCAAACATACTATACTAGAGCCCAAAGTCTTCTCTGCTAGAGAAGGAGATTATTGCATTTGGAACATGCCCTTGGATGGAAGGTGCGAGGGAACTGGATGTAACACTTGATACCTTAGAAAACATGTTTGAGAAATATGTACAGCTGTACAAGCCTAAGGCCAGTAAAAAGCAAATGGCAGTAGTATGGCTGTTGTGGCAAGCTGTAAAAAAGGAAATTGCATGTAAGGGGGAAGTCTGTGCAGAATTAAGTCTGTGCAGAATTACAAACATTACAAGATAATTTGAAAACTTGCCAGGAAAATTTGTAAAGGGAATTGAGGCAGGCACAGATAATGCAAACTCAGAACAAATGGGGAAACAAAATAGGGAATTGGAAAAAGAATGATGGATTGGGAAAAGATTAAAGCAAACAAAGATAAATTAGACCATCAAGTGATAGTCAAATCTCCAAATAACTGTTTCATTCCTAAGGAAGAGGAGATCACAAGTGTTTCTCACAGCTGGTGCCAGAAAACTATAGCAGCATTGAAAAAGCAAGTGAAAATACAGTATCTGCAAGTTGCGGCTGAGTGTCAAAAAGAGAGAGATTTGGATTTGGATTCTGATGATATTTGGTATGGAGAGGACCTGTGAGGGAGTCAAGAGAAAGGGGTAGAAATATGTTGCTGGGTTTTATGTTTTTTGAATATTTGGAGAATATATTTTTGTGGATATGGTTGGGTTTTTATTGTTTATTAATCAGATACCAGTAAACAAGATTGCACAAAGAATCATGGCAGACGAGCCCCCCTATAGGAGGGAAGAAGTAATCGAAGCCCCAACTATTGTGGATCTAACAATTTGGTTGGAAGGAGTGCAAGTAAACATAAGTGCGCAACAACCAGAGTGTATGCCATATGCTTTGCCTCTATTACAAGCGTGGCAACAACAATGGGGAGACAGGACTATACAACAGAGAGGTATAGGTGAATATATTGTAGGTAGTATTGGAGCTGGAGTTTTAAACTCATTTGATATTGAGACCTTACAAGGGAAAATATCAGCTTTGGGTAAGATTTTGAGGGCTATACAGACATGTGACACAAAATTTTGGTGCATTATCGGAACAAGGAATAAGTAGTATGGAACTCCAGTTGAAACAAGCCCAAGCCTTGAAAATGTCTCTAAATGTAAATCTGTCTGGTATGTCTGAAATTGACAATAAAACTTGATTAGCAATACGATGTGTACAGATACAAACCTATGGGATACAATACATACAGCGAATGGTTAATCTGTTACGTAATGGACAATGGCCTTTTTAATGGTTCAAAGATCCTCATATATGGAATCAATGAATTACAAGATTGGGCTCAAGCCACTCTGAGGGCAGAATGGAAAGGCAGAATGCTGTTGTACAACACAGGGAAGCAAAGAAAAGCAGCAATGGCCTGGGTGTTGCCAAAAATTATGAATGGAGAGTTATGGCAAATAGAAATAAGTGAGACACACTTGATTCAAGAAGAAGGGGATTATAAATTAGTAGAATTAACAAAACATTGTGAAGAGGGGGGAAGAAACAAATAGGTGTGCCTACAACTAACTTGGTCCCTAGAGGGATGTCATTTGAACCATTCAAGCGGACAATGTACCAGGTAATAGTTAGCATCTAATGGCACAAGAGTCTTTGATTTAGGCAATGGGTGTATTTGTGTGGTAACCACTGAAAAACATGTATTTTGGGGAAGTATGACAGAAAAAGGCCCAACTGAGTCATGGAAATGAAATGTAACAGAGGTAATTATTAATGGAATTATTTATCGAGGTCCTCTATTTTTAAAAAAGGAAATTGTTTGGGAACCAAAAGATGTGGACTGGTCCTTTGATTTGGGGATACATTGGGAAAAATGGGAAAAACTGATTGATGAAAGTGAAAAAATCAGACAGTATGCAAAAGATGTATCTAAGTCTGCTCAGCTGGGGAAAATAAACATTTTGATCCACAATGGTCAAATATTAGAATTGGGGAAAGAAGAAGAATTGGTAATTTCTCATTGGTATGATGTTTTAAAGGATGGTTTCCCAGTGTCACAGCTCTTCTAAATTTAATGCTACATCCTATTGTGATATTTGCATTAATGATTTTGTTAACCTTTATTATGCTATATTTATACTGCTGAATAAGAAAGCGACAAGAAGTTTTGGAGCAAGTGATATATAAAATTGAATTGACTGCAAAATTATAAACTGATACAATAATTAATGGCATAATCATGTATCAAGAGGGGGTAATGTTGGAATATAAATATATATATATATATATATCCCAACACGACCACATAGCACACAAATGAAGAACTGAATTCTACTCTGATTATCGATGCCTTCTCCTTTTGTGGCCCAATCCCGCAGTCCTTGCTCAGGCAAACCCCAGCCTAGGAGTCCAAGGCAGTTTTGTTTGTGCAAGAGTTGCCCAGGCATATGAGGTTATCAGATCCCCTCTATGGAACTCCTGACTAAGACCCCACCTGTATTGCTTTGGGATGAAATTCACCCCTGTGTGGAAAGCCAGCACTAGACCCAGGCATCTATTGCTAGCAGTATATATATTACTACCGGTATGTATATCTTTTTATCAAGTACATTGGGCCGGGACTTGGAAAAGTGACACCATGCCCTGCTGATTGGATCCTCAGCAATTTTGCATGGGTCTTTCTAGAGGATGAGCTCTGACCCAGATGAAAGTTACAGTAATTCATTGACCCCTTTTCTACCTCCTACTAAGACTTCTTAGTCCATCTTGTGACGGGAGACAATGTGCTGAAATACTGCATCAGTGTTTTTCAAGACATGTTCCGGTGACTGTGTGCATGGGGAGTGGTATCCTGATGCTAGAAACAGGTCATGGAAAAGACCTCTTGGACTATCCAAGTGCAGATATCAGGGTGATTTTTCCTGTTTCTCTAACCCTGATACTCTTTATTTCTTTACTTCAGTTCTATACTGACCTATGGCAAAAGCTCCTCCTGGTGGATGGACTGTGCAATTGCTTCCATATTTTCCTAGCTACATCTTCAGCTGAGTCTGGTATTTTATGGGAGGTGAAAGAAAATCCTTGATGCAATGAAACTATAAGTATGAAAATGTGTTTGTACAAGCTGTCAACCCATACAGAAGGTCAAAGGGTGAATGTTTGCTGGCGGTACGGTGTGGTGAACAGAACATTAGCCTGGGAGTCAGGAGACCTAGCTGCTATTCATGATTCTGCCATGGGCTCACCTTGGGAATCCACATTGCTACCCTGTGCCTCAGTTTCCCCATTTGTAAAATGAGGATCATGAGGCCCTGCTTTGGGCCATTTTATGAGCTCCTGGGATGGAAAGCTCTGGAAAGGTGCCACATGTGATAATTAAAGAGGCTGCTGGAAACATGCCCTGCTTCTGATAGTCACCTGCTGCCCCATCTTGGGGAGTACCCTAGAGTTCTCATCACGTGAAAGCTTTAGAAATGCAGTTAGACGAGTGGTTCTCAACGTGGGGCCCGCGGGCTGCTTGTGGCCCAACCAGCACACAGCTGCAGCCCATGTGACATCCTGAGGGCTATATAGGTAGTACATATATTGTGTGGATGTGGCCCACAATGGTAAATAGGTTGAGAAACACTGATTCTGATGCAAACCAAGGGGAAGATGGACTGTGGGCCAGATAGCCAGCTGGTGTGAATGGTGCAGCTCTAATGAAATAAGCAGGCTAGATCCCCAGCTGATGTAAATCACTGTGTCCCTGCTAGAGTCAATGAGCCAGAGCTGTAGTGGGTATAAATCAGCATAACTGTGAGGAGTGGCAGGATTACAACCTGGGTCTGCTGAGTCTCCAGCTGGGGCCTTTAGGAGTAGAAACACTTGACAGATCATGAGCCACAGGCTGTGCCACCCACTTGGAGGAGAGGAAGGTGATCAGGAACAGTCAACATGGATTCACCAAGGGCAAGTCATGCCTGACCAACCTGACTTCCTTCTATGATGAGATAACTGACTGTGGGTATGGGGAAAGCAGTGGACATGACATACCTTGACTTTAGCAAAGTTTTTGATATGGTCTCCCACAGTACTCTTGCCAGCAAGTTAAAGAAATATGGATTGTATGAACGGATTATAAGGTGGATAGAAAGCTGGCTAGATCATTGGGTTCAATGGGTAGTGATCAACGGCTTGATGTCTAGTTGGCAGCCAGTATCAAGTGGACTGCCCCAGAGGTCGGTTCTGGGGCCGGTTTTGTTCAACATCTTCATTCATGATCTGGATGATGGGATGGATTGCACCCTCAGCAAGTTTGTGGATGACACTAAGCTGGAGGGAGAGGTAGATAGGGTCCAGAGTGACCTAGACAAATTGGAGGATTGGGCCAAAATAAATCTGGTGAGGTTCAACAAGGGTAAGTTCAGAGTCCTCCACTTAGGACGGAAGAATCCTATGCACTGCTACAGGCTGAGGACCGACTGGCTAAGCGGCAGTTCTGCAGAAAAGGACCTGGGGATTACAGTGGATGAGAAGCTAGATATGAGTCAACACTGTGCCCTTGTCAAGTATCAGGGGGTAGCCGTGTTAGTCTGTATCTACAAAAACAACAAAGAGTCTGGTGGCACCTTAAAGACTAACAGATTTATTTGGGCATAAGCTTTCGTGAGTAAAAACCTCACTTCTTCGGATGCATAGAGTGAAAGCTACAGATGCAGGCATTATATACAGACACATGGAGAGCAGGGAGTTACTTCACAAGTGGCGAACCAGTGTTGACAAGGCCAATTCAATCAGGGTGGATGTAGTCCACTCCCAATAATAGATGAGGAGGTGTCAATTCCAGGAGAGGAAAAGCTGCTTCTGTAGTGAGCCAGCCACTCCCAATCCCTATTCAAGCCCAGATTAATGGTGTTGAATTTGCAAATGAATTTTAGTTCTGCTGTTTCTCTTTGAAGTCTGTTTCTGAAGTTTTTTTGTTCAATGACAGTGACTTTTAAATCTGTGATAGAATGACCAGGAAGATTGAAGTGTTCACTTACTGGCTTGTGTATGTTGCCATTCCTGATGTCCGATTTGTGTCCATTTATTCTTTTGCGGAGGGACTGTCCGGTTTGGCCAATGTACATGGCAGAGGGGCATTGCTGGCACATGATGGCATATATGACATTAGTGGATGTGCAGGTGAATGAGCCCCTGATGGTGTGGCTGATGTGGTTGGGTCCTCTGATGCTGTTGCCAGAGTAGATATGGGGACAGAGTAGGCAACGAGGTTTGCTACAGGGATAGGTTCCTGGGTTGGTGTTTCTGTGGTGTGGTGTGTAGTTGCTGGTGAGTATTTGCTTCAGGTTGGGGGGTTGTCTGTAAGCAAGGACTGGCCTGCCTCCCAAGGTCTGTGAGAGTGAGGGATCATTTTCCAGGATAGGTTGTAGGTCGTGGATAATGCGCTGGAGAGGTTTTAGCTGGGGGCTGTATGTGATGGCCAGTGGTGTTCTGTTATTGTCCTTGTTGGGCCTGTCCTGTAGTAGGTGATTTCTGGGTACCCGTCTTGCTCTGTCAATCTGTTTCCTCACTTCCCCAGGTGGGTATTGTAGTTTTACGAATGCTTGATAAAGATCTTGTAGGTGTTTGTCTCTGTCTGAGGGGTTGGAGCAAATTCGGTTGTATCTTAGGGCTTGGCTGTAGACAATGGATCGTATGATGTGTCTTGGATGGAAGCTGGAGGCATGTAGGTACGTATAGCGGTCAGTAGGTTTCCGGTATAGAGTGGTGTTTATGTGACCATCACTTATTTGTACTGTAGTGTCCAGGAAGTGGATCTCTTGTGTGGACTGGTCCAGGCTGAGGTTGATGGTGGAGTGGAAATTGTTGAAGTCCAGGTGGAATTCTTCAAGGGCCTCCTTTCCGTGGGTCCATATGATGAAGATGTCATCAATGTAGCGCAAGTAGAGGAGGGGCACTAGGGGACGAGAGCTGAGGAAGCGTTGTTCTAAGTCAGCCATAAAAATGTTGGCATACTGTGGG
The DNA here is from genome assembly GCF_013100865.1 of Trachemys scripta elegans. Classification (NCBI taxonomy): domain Eukaryota; kingdom Metazoa; phylum Chordata; order Testudines; family Emydidae; genus Trachemys; species Trachemys scripta. The sequence goes on from NC_048307.1 coordinate 39,813,801, forward strand.
GCCATGCGGGTACCCATAGCAGTGCCACTGACTTGAAGGTATAAGTTGTCCCCAAATCTGAAGTGGTTGTGGGTGAGGACAAAGTCACAAAGCTCAGCCACCAGGCTTGCTGTGGCCTCATCAGGGATACTGTTCCTGACAGCTTGTAGTCCATCCTCATGTGGAATATTGGTATAAAGTGCTTCTACATCCATGGTGGCCAGGATGGTGTTTTCAGGAAGAACGTCAATGCACTGTAGTTTCCTCAGGAAGTCGGTGGTGTCTCGAAGATAGCTGGGAGTGCTGGTAGCATAGGGTCTGAGGAGAGTGTCCAAATAGCCAGATAATCCTGCTGTCAGAGTACCAATGCCTGAGATGATGGGGCGTCCAGGGTTTCCGGGTTTATGGATCTTGGGTAGCAGATAGAATACCCCTGGTCGGGGTTCTGGGGGTGTGTCCATGTAGATTTGTTCCTGTACTGTAGCTGGGAGTTTCTTGAGCAGATGGTGTAGTTTCTTTTGGTATTCCTCAGTAGGATCAGAGGATAGTGGCCTGTAGAATGTGGTCTTGGAGAGTTGCCTGGCAGCCTCCTGTTCATAATCTGACCTGTTCATTATGACTACAGCACCTCCTTTGTCAGCTCCTTTGATGATAATGTCAGAGTTGTTTCTGAGGCTGTGGATGGCATTGCGTTCTGTGCCCTTGTTGCCAAGAAGGCTAACAGCATATTGGGCTGCATTAGTAGAAGCGTTGCCAGCAGATTGAGGGAAGTGATTATTTCCCTCTATTCTGCACTGGTGAGGCCACATCTGGAGTATTGCATTCAGTTTTGGGCCCCCTACTACAGAAAGGATGTGGACAAATTGGAGAGAGTCCAGCAGAGGGCAACGAAAATGATTAGGGGGCTGGAACACATGACTTATGAGAAGAGGCTGAGGGAACTGGGCTTATTTAGTCTGCAGAAGAGAAGAGTGAGGGGGGATTTGATAGCAACCTTCAACTACCTAAAGGGGGGTTCCAAAGAGGATGGAGCTAGGTTGTTCTCAGTGGTGGTAGATGACAGAACAAGGAGCAATGGTCTCAAGTTGCAGTGGGGGAGATCTAGGTTGGATATTAGGAAACACTATTTCACTAGAAGGATGGTGAAGCACTGGGTTACCTAGGGAGGTGGTGGAATCTCCATCCTTAGAGGTTTTTAAGGCCCGGCTTGACAAAGCTCTGGCTGGGATTAGTTGGGGTTGGTCCTGCTTTGAGCAGGGGGTTGGACTAGATGACATCCTAAGGTCTCTTCCAACCCTAATCTTCTATGATTCTATGAAGTTGGAAACACCCACAACTAGCCTTTCAGGTACAACAATGAAGAAGCTAGATAGTGCTAATGGCCCATCAACAAAGACAATGGACCACGGAAGAGCTTATGGATGCTTCAGTCAGCCTATGGGCAATGGCTGCCATGACTCATCGAGAGAATGCAAGGGCTTGTGACCAGATCACATGACACTGAACTCCATTTTGGTACCTGTACTTTTCCACAAACTGGAATGGGAACAAAGGGGTTCCTACCTTATAGAAAAACTATATAAGGGGGGAGTGACATCATGACTAGGACTCACTCCCCTCCAAGACAACACCTGGAAACATCGGAGGAACAAAGACTGAATTGGGAAAGAGGGTCCCAGGTGGGTTTGATCGCTAACAAGTGGATCAGGAGTTTAGTGTTCCAAGGGGAATTCCAGTCAACAGCATTGCAGAGATTCCAGTCGTGCTACTTACAGACAAGAGCAAATCACTAACCACACCAGAGTTAGCATGTGAAGAAGTCACTGTCCTGTGGCCTTAGTATCAAGGAGATCACAACCTGGCCAACTTGCTCATTGCACAAGTCTTGCTGGAGTCCAGCCCTGCCCCCTTCCCCTCCCTAATGCCAATGGGGGCAGCCTATCCCGGATGGAGCTATGGGGCCCAACCCTGCCCCTACTGATGCCAATGAGCCCAGTTCTACTCCAGAACCAGCAGAATCTTTGCTATTCATTAATAGTCACTGAAGTCTGGACAAAAACATTTCAGATCATGGATCGTTCACCGTTTCATGTTGACTGATCACTGGTGATCATTCCTGCTGTATGATTTGTCACCTAAGCCACATGCTCTCATTTGCACTCCCTGAGTAGATAACTGAAACTAGTAAAATACCAAGTAAGGAACTGCCCTCTTTCCAGTACTGTTTTTCAAACAACAATTCATTAGAGTGGAAGTTCAGGGCCATCACAACCATTTTCACAGACACCCAGCTGTTTTTCACATGCTCACAGTCAGCGAACCCAGCTTGGCTGTCAGGAGGGAAGGGGGAGCAGGAGTAGAGTGAGTTCCCTGGAGGGGAGGCAATGGGAACCTGCTGGGGAACGGGAGCCTCTGGGGTGAGAACACTGGGAGGTGGTGCTCACCTAAGAGCGGACAGAAGAATCCTGCAGCAGGCCCTGAAGCAGGAAGGACTGAACGGGGCTGGGAGCTGGAGGCCAGGCTGGGCTGAGGAATTGTTTTGGTGTTTTGCCTACATATGGAAAAGAAAGCTGGGCCTGGAAAGAGACTCTGGGTGGTGCAACTGCACAGAAAACAGATCAGGTTGTGAACATTACCTCAGCATCTGGTTCGTGTGGGTTGGATTGGCACAGGACAAGTTACTGAGCTTCCTGGAACCACCAAGAAACTCCCTGGCAGATCCCACCTTGAGATCCCTCACCACCTTGGTCGCATGGCTCTCTCGCTTTAGATACCTCTGGTGGATCTCAAACCTCTTGATGCAAAGGCACTCCTCGTAGTCAGAGCACCAGAACGCTGCCCCTTACCCACAATTGTCACAGACCAGGTCATTGCCTTTGACGATCTTCTGGTAGGTGCTCAGCTTGGCCTGCAGCTGGGCGAAGAGCAGGTTGTGCTGGTCTGGGATCCCGCTGGCTTGTGGGATGGGAGTGCGGCAGATGGGGCACTGGACAATGACTTGTTCACTTCTAGACAGTTGACGCACAAGGTGTGAAGGCCGGACAGGAGCTTGGGATTTCTGGGTTCTTTCTGGCATCCCTGGCAGAGCAGGAAATGGAATTATTCCTCCATCACCTTTGGGAAGGAGAGAGAGAGAGCATGGAACTCCCCCCCACATGCATTTTCCAGCCAACTCTACTAATGAGTTCAGCTCTATGTGTAGGGTCGGTGACGCCTGGGAGGGGCAAGAAGGCTCACATGCCCCTCCCCAGATGCCGGAGGGGGAGGGGAACATTCAGCAGGGAACAGCAGCGGCGAAAGGAGCAGAACATGGGGCTGCCAGCAGTTCCTCCAGCATGGCTGCACCGTCCCAGCCCTGCCCCCAGCCTTTCCACGCAGCTACGTTTCCTAGCTGGGGTCTGTACAGCCCTACTGGAGGACAGGGCTGGGGGTGGGGCTGCGGGCGGTACTGGTACAGCTGCACCAGAGGAGCTGCTGGTGTGGGGAGCCAGTACTGTACTGTACTGTACCAGTACAGCCCCCAGCCCCATCCTCCGGCAGGGTGTACAGACCCCAGCCAGGTGACACAAATCGGTATCCTGAAATCACTATGTGGTACAACGGGAGAACAGACCCCTCGCTCCCAGGTAACATGGGATGGGGAGGGCATGGGGAAAGTGCGGGGGCCCTGGGCAGGGGGCAGGGTGGAGTCACGAGGGACGGTCATGTGGGGAGGTCACGTGCCCCCCCTTTAGCTGGTGCCCCCCTTTTAGTCCCTCCCATGAGTCGCCTATCCCACCAAAGTGCCCCCCAAAACAGGGAGAATAAATGGCAGTGACTTGCAGTGAGATCTATGAAGTAGGTGCTCCGGGCACCACTCAGAAGTATGATGTTGAACTGGTAGGAAAGTCCGTCTTGGCTGACCAAGGACTCAGACAGGAACAGCTCCACAGCTGACAGTAGCTTCTCAGGGCTAGGTTTCCTCCTGCTGCTGCTACTGGTGGTGGTGATGGTAGGAGCTGGTGGTTCTGCCTCATTCACTGTCACCATGCTCTCTGCTGGGGACAAAGGTGTAAAGATGGGTTCGGGGGCACCAGGCTGATTGGGATGAAGTTAGCTGTCAGCTCAGGAGTGGCAGGGATCCACAAGCCACTGTCCAGTAAAGCTCTGATGAGTGGTCAGAAAGGAGTCCCCTAGTCCTTCCTGTCCATCCATCCTCTATCGGCCACATGTATAGCATGCGAACCCCCATCGTATCGGGGTATTATATTAACCTGCTACAACATAAAAACAGAGAAGAGTGGTATTGTGAGTCCTCTTCTAAGATTTAGGATGATCCTGTGGTTAGGGTACTAGTCTGGGACTTAGGAGACCCAGCTTCAGTCCCCTGCTCTGCCACAAGTTTCCTGTCTGAGCTTGGGCAAGTCTCTTAACATGTCTGTGCCTCTGTATACTGGGGATAATAGCACTGCCCAACCTCTGATGGGGGCTGTGCAGCTAAATACAATAGATTGTGAGGTGCCCATATACTATGGCAAGGTTTGAGAAGTACTGAAATAGACAGTCTTCATTTAATCTCTTCTTCCTGTCCGGTTGACCATGGAAGAGACATTTGGCAACACTCACTGCACAGCAGCATCAGAGATACCAGTTAAATCCCTCTCTCACAATGGGAGGTGTCCGCGCACCTCAGCTGCTGCTCTAAGTTCACTGCTGGCAACAGACGGGCTGCTGCTGGGAAAGGGTAGTCACTCCCTAGGAAGAGGGAGGAGTGTTTGGAGGCTGCAGAGATGCGCAGACTGCAGTCACTCCCAGGGAGGAGGGCTTGGAGCTGGTACACCTAGGGCAAGGAGGGGAACCAGGGTGGTAGGTAGCAGTACAAGGAAAGAGCAGTGAGGGCTGGGAGACGACAGCCCAAAACTGCTGAGTGTAGAGTCTCTGCACTGTAACCCAGAGCAGAGGGCGGGCTGGGTACCCCTACCTGCTACTGAGGGAGTGGCCCCTGTAGCAGTGAATGGGAAGACTGCCTGGGGCTGCTGAAGGACAGACTTTGATATACCCCAGAAGTGGGGAACGCTGAGTGACACGGCTGGAGGGCTGACTCACGAGGAGGACGCTGTACTTCCTGGGATGGAAAGGAGCTACAGACTGAGAGAGAGATGATGTGATGGCATGCGCCCACAGGAAGGGACGTTGGTCTCGAGCACTAATCCCCAGAGTGAACAGGAGTACTTGTGGCACCTTAGAGACTAACAAATTTATTAGAGCATAAGCTTTCGTGGACTACATATGCATCCGAAGAAGTGGGCTGTAGTCCACGAAAGCTTATGCTCTAATAAATTTGTTAGTCTCTAAGGTGCCACAAGTACTCCTGTTCTTCTTTTTGCGGATACAGACTAACACGGCTGTTACTCTGAAATCTAATCCCCAGAGTGGCCAGGAAGAGGCACCAGACAAGCAGAGAATGGTGCGCCCCGTGACACCCTCCCATGGCATGGGGCCAGGGATCCAGCATGGGGATGGAGCTATGGGGCCCCATGTGGGGTTTGCCTTAGTACGGGCAGTGCCCAGCACATGGGGTGGAGGTTCCAGTGATTGAGAGCAGCAGGACACTGGGCAAATGCAGACTCCTGGCATCCCCAGGGCGGATGGAGGGATTGTCTCAGCTGCAGCATGAGCTCTCCTTGTGGAGGCGAGGCCACTGGGCCTGGTGCCCTGGGGCAGGTCTCCCTGTGGGGGCTGCCAACCATCTCATGTGATGCCCCTGCCACGCCCGCTCTCAGCCATGTCTCGCTGCCAGTTGAGCTGCAGGGATCGCCCCACCGTGTCTCTTGCCCACGGTCAGTCGTTAGGGCAGCACTGGGGCAGAGGGGCCCGTGACTTCCACTCCTGCTGCTCCCCATGCTGGATTGGCCCAATGGGGAACAGTCATGGGGAAGGGGGCAGCAGCTGTAGCCAGCTGCTTCAATGCCCCCTTATGCTGGTTTTTCAGGGAGAGGGCCTGAGGTGCAGGGGAAGAGGGGAGTGCAGAGACTGAGGTGGGACAGAATGGGGGTCAGGGGTTGGAATGGACAGGGACAGGAGGGGGAGCATAATGGGAAGCAGGGGCTGCTCCAGGATTTCCTCCCCTCTGCCCCCCAGCTGATTTCTCCTCCCCTCCCCCCAGCAAGCCTCCCACCCCCTTGGACTACCCCACGCTCTTCCCAGCCTCATCCTCGCCCCCTGCAGTTGCTCCAGTTTCTCAATCCCTGCCCCATGCTTCCCCTACTTGGGGACAGGGGGAGTAGACCCTATAGGGCACAGTGATCCGTTCTCATTGCCATACATGGGGCTGCCTGGCAAGGTGTGGAGAGGATAGGTAGGGGGCATGTTGGTCTTGCAGACTTCACTGCACCCAGTGGCTGGTACAATCCTGGCTCCATTAGGGACGAGCCTGCTGCACATTGAACGGGTTGGCATCCCAGGCACCAGCCTGGCCTCCTACATGCTGCAGGCTGAGACAGGCAGCCTGCAAATGGGAAACTCGGCCTGTTGAGGCCCTGCAGCCAGCTGTTCCCTTCCCTCAACCCTGACTCAGCCTTCCTTGGCAGCAGTGGAAACTTCCAGCAGCTCTTCCTCCCTGCAGGTCAGACAGAAAAAAATGAAAGAAGCTTTGGCGCTTCTGCTTCTCCTTACTCTCTATTGGCCACAGCAGTAACTAAACAAGGTGGTCTCACAACACATTTTTGGTGGCCTCAGAGTGCATCCACCAACTCATGATGGTGGCTGCTCTGACAATCTTTCTAAGCTCAAGCCCAGCTGGCCTGGGAACGTGGGTTGGGAACTCACCAGTGGCCTGCAGAATGCCAGGTTCCTCCAGCTCTGCACACACCGGCCCCATGTGTCTCCAAAGGTGCTGCCCAGAGGCTGCGCAGTGCAGGATGCCAATCCCTGCTGGCAGTGCCAGCAAACACCAGGTGCTGCTTCGTCATTTCCCCCCCCCCCCCCCACACACACACCATCTCTGCCCAGGACGCTATAATGGCCGCAAAAAAATCTGCTGGTGGCTGCATGCGGCCATGATGGCCACATTTGAGAAACGCTGAGCTAGACCGTCTTCAGAGTTGTGGCAGGAGCTGGCTGTGCATCCGCACTCAACACAGGTATTTTATCTTTCGCTCGTCTTTGGGTGTTATCATGCCGTTTTGTTTCCCAGGAAGCCAACCTGCCAGCTACACAGAAGGGGTGGGGGGATTTCTTCATGAGACAACTCCACCTCTCCCCTTTTTGGAGAGCATTTCTGGGGGAGACCTGCTTTGGGGACCACACACTGCTCCAGACAGGATAGCACAACAGCCATCAGCATCGTGGCGCAGCCTCTGCACGTCACTGCACCAATTTTTCCCCGTGGGTGCTCCAACCCAGGAGCACCCACGGAGTTGGCACCTATGGGTGTGTATGACGCTCTGTACCTTTGGGGAACACCCAGCACGCCCATGTTTATCCTTGTAAAATGATTATGTAGTATCTAATGCAAAGTTTGTCATGTTGGGTGTCTTCGGAAGGCTCATGATGCACTGAGCATTGTTGTTATAGTACTGTTATAGTAATTATTGTTACAGTAATGTTATAGATTCATAGATTCTAGGACTGGAAGGGACCTCGAGAGGTCATCGAGTCCAGTCCCCTGCCCGCATGGCAGGACCAAATACTGTCTAGACCATCCCTGATAGACATTTATCTAACCTACTCTTAAATATCTCCAGAGACGGAGATTCCACAACCTCCCTAGGCAATTTGTTCCAGTGTTTAACCACCCTGACAGTTAGGAACTTTTTCCTAATGTCCAACCTAGACCTCCCTTGCTGCAGTTTAAACCCATTGTTTCTGGTTCTATCCTTAGAGGCTAAGGTGAACAAGTTCTCTCCCTCCTCCTTATGACACCCTTTTAGATACCTGAAAACTGCTATCATGTCCCCTCTCAGTCTTCTCTTTTCCAAACTAAACAAACCCAGTTTTTTCAGCCTTCCTTCATAGGTCATGTTCTCAAGACCTTTAATCATTCTTGTTGCTCTTCTTTGGACCCTTTCCAATTTCTCGACATCTTTTTTAAAATGCGGCGCCCAGAACTGGACACAATACTCCAGCTGAGGCCTAACCAGAGCAGAGTAGAGCGGAAGAATGACTTCTCGTGTCTTGCTCACAACACACCTGTTAATGCATCCCAGAATCATGTTTGCTTTTTTTGCAACAGCATCACACTGTTGACTCATATTTAGCTTGTGGTCCACTATAACCCCTAGATCCCTTTCTGCCGTACTCCTTCCTAGACAGTCTTTTCCCATTCTGTATGTGTGAAATTGATTTTTCCTTCCTAAGTGGAGCACTTTGCATTTGTCTTTGTTAAACTTCATCCTGTTTACCTCAGCCCATTTCTCCAATTTGTCCAGATCATTTTGAATTATGACCCTGTCCTCCAAAGTAGTTGCAATCCCTCCCAGTTTGGTATCATCCGCAAACTTAATAAGCGTACTTTCTATGCCAATATCTAAGTCGTTGATGAAGATATTGAACAGAGCCGGTCCCAAAACAGACCCCTGCGGAACCCCACTCGTTACGCCTTTCCAGCAGGATTGGGAACCATTAATAACAACTCTCTGAGTACGGTTATCCAGCCAGTTATGCACCCACCTGATAGTAGCCCCACCTAATTTGTATTTGCCTAGTTTATCGATAAGAATATCATGCGAGACCGTATCAAATGCCTTACTAAAGTCTAGGTATACCACATCCACCGCTTCACCCTTATCCACAAGGCTCGTTATCCTATCAAAGAAAGCTATCAGATTGGTTTGACATGATTTGTTCTTCACAAATCCATGCTGGCTGTTCCCTATCACCTTACCACCTTCCAAGTGTTTGCAGATGATTTCCTTAATTACTTGCTCCATTATCTTCCCTGGCACAGAAGTTAAACTAACTGGTCTGTAGTTACCTGGGTTGTTTTTATTTCCCTTTTTATAGATGGGCACTATATTTGCCCTTTTCCAGTCTTCTGGAATCTCTCCCGTCTCCCATGACTTTCCAAAGATAATAGCTAGAGGCTCAGATACCTCCTCTATTAGCTCCTTGAGTATTCTAGGATGCATTTCATCAGGCCCGGTTGACTTGCAGGCATCTAACTTTTCTAAGTGATTTTTAACTTGTTCTTTTTTTATTTTATCCGCTAAACCTACCCCCTTCCCATTAGCATTCACTATGTTAGGCATTCCTTCAGACTTCTCGGTGAAGACCGAAACAAAGAAGTCATTAAGCATCTCTGCCATTTCCAAGTTTCCTGTTACTGTTTCTCCCTCTTCACTAAGCAGTGGACCTACCCTGTCTTTGGTCTTCCTCTTGCTTCTAATGTATTGATAAAAAGTCTTCTTGTTTCCTTTTATTCCCGTAGCTAGTTTGAGCTCATTTTGTGCCTTTGCCTTTCTAATCTTGCCCCTGCATTCCTGTGTTGTTTGCCTATATTCATCCTTTGTAATCTGTCCTAGTTTCCATTTTTTATATGACTCCTTTTTATTTTTTAGATCGTGCAAGATCTCGTGGTTAAGCCAAGGTGGTCTTTTGCCACATTTTCTATCTTTCCTAACCAGCGGAATAGCTTGCTTTTGGGCCCTTAATAGTGTCCCTTTGAAAAACTGCCAACTCTCCTCAGTTGTTTTTCCCCTCAGTCTTGATTCCCATGGGACTTTACCCATCAGCTCTCTGAGCTTCCCAAAATCTGCCTTTCTGAAATCCATTGTCTCTATTTTGCTGTTCTCCCTTCTACCCTTCCTTAGAATTGCAAACTCTATGATTTCATGATCACTTTCACCCAGGTTATAGTAATGTTATAGGTTATAATTTCATGTATATAGTTATGAGGCTGAAAATGTGTCTTCATGGCTTAAAATAAGCCCAGGCAAAAACTCTCCAAGAGCAGAGAGGCAGTTCACACCTCATCAGGGCATGTATGGGACAAATCAAGCCCAGCCTCACAGGAACAAAGGACGCTGGCTTAGGCAGCAACAAAAGGATCTGTTGGACTCTCCAGTGAGTTATCCCCCTTCCTTTGGTCAGTTTGGGACTGCGATGAGGTAATGCTCACCTGACTCTGAAGGGGGGGAGGCAAAGCCAAGAGGAAAGAAAGAACATGATCCTTTTGGGATCCAGGAAGTGGGCAGGTGAGGGTGAGGATCCACTGGGCCTGAAAACCAAATGATTCTGGGGGACAACTAATGAAATAACAGGAACAGGAGTGCGGGCAAAGAATCAAATGGAGGGAACCTGACTGGGACACCGAGCAGAGAACCCCAGACAGCGCCCACTGCTCCCTGAAGGCATCAAGGGAGCCAGTGGATGCCGCCCAGAGGAACTCTGCCCGGATGCGTGAATGGACGGAGGATCGGAAATAGGCCCCACAGTCACATCAGCCAACCTCCTCTCCCTGGTTTTATAGATGGCCATTTTAGCCAGGGCAAGGAGGAGGTTGACTAGGAGGTCCCGTGACTTTGTGGGGCCACGGATAGGGAGTGCATAAATAAGAAGGTGAGGGAAAAAGTGCAACCAAAAACGTAACAAAATATTTGTGAGGAGCCAGAATAGGGGCTGCAACCTGGCGCACTCCAGGTAAATGTGCACCAACGTCTCCCTCACCCCACAGAAGGGGCAGGTGTCCGGGATGGGGTAAACCACGCCAAGTACACGCCCGTGCTCACGGCCCCATGAAGGAGCTGCCAACTGATATCCCCGGGGGACCAGGGTAGAGTATAGGCTGGCCCACTGGGGCTTCTCACCCTCTAGAGGTGGCAAGAGGTCCTGCCACTTTGTGTCGGGGCGGGACGCGAGGGTGAGGAAGTGAAGGGTGTGGAGCACGAGCATGTATAGATGTTTCCTTGGTGCGATCTGGAAACGAACTGGCTGCAAGTCATGCAGCCGGCTCATGGTGAAGGGGCGGGGGGCATGACCGTGTCCTGTTATAATAGTGAGCTAAGTGCAAGTGAACTAGGCTGAAACAAATGTATCCTGCAGTGTTACCCATGTGGGTCTGTTACAGGCAGCTGTCCTGTAAGGGGCGTCAGGCTCAGCCTTGCCTATGACTCACTGGCCATTCCCCAGCTGAGCTTAGACTGGACTCATTTGCTGTTAGTGACCCCAGCTGCTACAGGGAGAACTCCAGAGTGCAGAGCTCAGTCGGGGAGGAGACCTGGGACAGAGGAGCTGGGGAGTACTGCTCTCTGTGAAGGGCCGGGGGCAGGCAGGCAGGCTGAAGAGGGCCATAGGGCTGGAGTTAGTCCCCCTGGTGTCCAGGAAAAGGGGCAGGCCGGAGAGGCATCCTGTGGGCTGGTGTTGCAGGGAAGGAAGGAGGTGGGAGGGACTGGACTCAGAAGCAAGGCTGTGTCCCCCACTGGCTGCTGGGAACCAGCACAAGAGGCTGAGAAGTCGGAAGCGGCTCAGGGAAGCAGCAGCAGTGTATCTGGAGGAGCAGGCTTAGTTGCTGAGCATTGGATCCCTGGGCCGAACCCCAGAGCAGAGGGTGTGTCTGGGTTTCCTTCCCAGTCCAGAGGCAGGGACATAAAAGCCCCAGCACAAGGACTCTTGAGCCCAGGGTGAGGCTGAGGACTGGGCCCACAGGGCGGGTTGAGGAGCAGCCCCAGATGGGTGGCAGGACCTCTTGGGATGTTTGGACATTTAATTGTACTTTGTTACCCCAGAAGGGGCCTGGACTAGAAGTTGCTGAGCCAGAGGGATGGGTTGTGCACAGGATCAAGCCCTCGCAGGTCCAATGAGGAGACCAACAGGGGGTGCTAGAGGTAAAGGCCCCGGGAGGCACACGGTGGTGAGTGGTACTGCTGACAGTATCTAAGATTGGAGTTGAGAAGGAGGATGGCCTTATAGTTAGGGCAGTAGCCTGGAACTTGAGACTGAGGTTCAATACCTCATTCCCTTGCAGACTTGCAGTGTGACCTTGGGCAAGTCACATAGCCTCTCTGTGCCTCAGTTCCCTTCCTGCCCAATGGGGATGACAGCCCTGCCCCACAGAGGTGTGCAATGATAAATACAGTAAAGGTTGCGAGTTACTCAGATACTGTAGCTAGGGTACTTCTAAGAGCCCCATTACTAGATACAGTCAAAGTGTTATACTAGCTGAGAAATTAACATGTGATCATGTTATTAAGTCTGGTAATGCACCAGGGGGCATTTGCATGTTTGCTTTTTACTTTGAATGATATTTGCCAGAGTTCCCATAGCTTTTGCATGGGATGTATCTGTTGCACGGGACAGACTGGTGCAACAGGTTGGGTTAACGGGCACTTGCTTGGGCGGACTTGCCTTGCGCATGTTCAAGTCGACCAAACCTTTTACCTTAAAGCAAGACTCAGAATGCTTCAGGCTTCCTGCGTCCCTCTGATTTCTAACAGCAACACTGATTCCTCAGACCGGGGCCCAAATCCTGCTTGTCTTCCTCATGGGCATAGTGCCATCATCTCCAGTGGCCTCACAGAGGGGTAATGGGCCAAACAATATCAGGTGCAGCAGGCTGGAGCTTAGTAATGTTAGGGGGGCAGTGCTATAAGAGTAGCCCCATTGGGGGACAGGGACCCAGTTGGCATCATCGGGGAAGGGTTGGGTCCCATAGCTCCATCCGGGGTAGGCTGTCCCTGTTGGCATTTGGGAGGGGAAGGGGACAGGGCTGGACTCCAGCAAGACTTATGCAATGAGCCATTTGGCCAGGTTGTGATCTCCTTGATACTAAGGCCACAGGACAGTGACTTCTTCTTCACATGCTAATTCTGTTCTTAAAAAAAGTAAATTTTATTAAAAGAAAAAGAAAGAAAATACATCTGGAACTTAGGCATTTGCTAGATTTTCAAAGAGCAATTCCAAAAATTAAGTACCCAAACTAGCTTTCTTGGGGGTTCATTTTAAAGGTTACAAGCAAACAAAAGCATCAGGGGTTAGCACAGAGGAGATCCACAACCCAAAATAAGAAATAAACCTGATAGCTTCTAACTAAACATTCCCTATCCAAATTATTCCTTCTAGGTATGGAAAATACTTTTTCATACCTGGTTCAAACCTTACACAGCATTTCTGCTTATAGCATTGCTGCTCCGTCCTGCAGCCCAGAGAACAACTGACAAAGGGAAAGTTTCATTCCCCGATTTTAAAAAGTTCTAGCCTTCCCATTGGCTCTTTTGGTCAGGTGCCCACTTTTTTTTCTTTACCTGGGGGCCTTTTTAACCCTTTATAAGTAAATTAAGTAAAGAACAACTACCAAGAGGGATTTTACAGCTAACTGGCTGGCTGAGTATCCATCAAAGGGAGCTATGCCCCCTTTATTTATCACAGACAGCCATGATCGCAGGGGTATTTATTTGTCTCTTGCAGTGACATGGTTCTGGATGATTCCTTCCTGCAAGTCAACGACCTTGACATTAACTTGTCGGGGTTATTAAATGGCTATGATATGTGGTGTTAACTCTGTCTTTGTCTGTGCTGAGATTTCAACACCTACAAAAGATGAGGGTAATAGAAGAGTGAAATTGATAGGGGGAGAAATAATTAATCTCCTACCGGCCTATCTGCGCCTCTTGACAGCTTTGATTTTGGTTTGATACTCATTTTAATCAGCCCCAGGAAGGCTGGGCTGGGCCTGTTAATGATTTATCTTGGGCTTTAATGCACTGCAAATGCGGCCTGCCATCTTCTCCCTTCCATGCCTTTTCCCATCAGTGCTGATCTGAAGGCCCACCTGCTATCCCAGTCCTGGACTCCATCCTGCCCCCAGCTTGGCCAGTGCACCTCATTCTGGAACTGGGTGGGAAATTGTTCTCTCCCACCCTGTGAGCTCTTTGAGATTTAAAAAACAAATGTTCCCATCCCAAATCAGGATAAAGGCTGAAACCTCAGATTTTTCCATGACCTGATATTCTGACAATGGTTTCAGGGCAGGTCAATCAAAACATTTCATTTTGACCATTTTTTGAAATGTTTTGGTTTGATTTCAATCTTTTACATTTTGAACCTTTTAAAAGAACATCAGAATGGCCATACTAGGTCAACCCAAAGGTCCATCTAGCCCAGTATCCTGTCTTCTGACGGTGGTCAAGAACAGGTGCTTCAGAGGGAATGAACAGAACCAGTAATGATCAAGTGATCCAACCCCTGTCACCCATTCCCAGTGTTACATTGCACTCCATATGCTTTATGGAAATATGCTTATGAATATGACATAACTGGAATATGCTTTACACTAAATACCCCTTGTATGGTATCATTAGAAAGCTTGTAATCTGAGTGTGTCATCCTATTTGTTTGCATTATTTCTATGTCTGGCGTTAGGAGAATAAGATATAAACTTGTATTACTGATGTAAACATGTTAAGTGGAAGCCATTAAGGGTGCTTCAGAATCAATGAACCGTAAATGGCTCTGTTTACTTGCAAACCTTACTGTGTAAGTGTGGGCCAGCCCAGGAAGAATGGAGGCTGGGGTCTCACAGGACATGTGACTGTCGCATGATACTGAAGTCCATCTTAAATCTGGTACTTTTCCATTTAGAAAGAGGGATGGGGTCCCAGAGAGATAAAAGATTCCCATCTTGTGCCAAAGCTATAAAGGGGGGGGGTGGGAACAGGACAAAGGGGGCTGCCAATCATGAGAAAGCCCCTGCTTACCACCTGAGATGTCTGCTGGAACTAACAAGGACTGTACCAGGGGAAAGGATTGGACCCAAACTAGGAAGGAGTCTAGCCTAAGAAAGAAGCTTATTGGAATATCTCCAAGGTTGAAATATTACCTGTAATCAGCTGCTTAATGTATTAGGCTTAGATTTGCATGTTTTTGCTTTATTTTGCTTGGTTACTTACTTTGTTCTGTCCATTATTATGTGAAACCACTTAAATCCTACTTTTTATACTTAAACAAAAGTGATTTATTATTAATGAACCCAGAGTAAGTGATTAATACCTGGGGAAGCTAACAGCTGTGCATATCTCTCTATCAGTGTTATAGAGGGTAGACAATTTATAAGTTTACCCTTGTGACACAATGGTCAATATAGTATGGTGGGTCCTGTACTTTTCTTGGTGGGGGGGGGGGCACTAAAATATCACCTCTTACCCCTGCTGTTGGGGCACCAAGGGCCCCACTGGTGGCCCAAGAAGGTGATAAAGGAGATAAGCAGGGGAGGGGTTTGGGTTTGCTCCTCACTCTGAGTCCCAGCCCCTCTCAACCCCTGCAGGTTCTTACCCTCTTCCCCCTTGGGTAGGATACCTTTAGTCCTTAAACACTGGAGGACAGAATATCCCTCCCTTACTCCAGTTTTCTGTTCCTCCAAGTCTCACATCACACCTCCAAGCTCTAATCCTCTCTCCTTCCCCCTTAACTGCCTGAAGCAGGGGGGTTTTATTAGGTTTCTAACAGGGCCTTAATTGATTACAGGTGCTCCAATTAACCCATAGCAACCCTCCCTAGTCTACAGGGAACCATGCCTTAATTAACCTAGCGTTTCTATACTTCCCTTCTACCACTTCCCACTGCTCTTTCTGTATCACACCCTGTATAAGCTTTGTATAGAGTAAAATGGATTTATTTGGGGTTTGGATCCCATTGGGAACTGGGTGTCTGAGTGCTGGAGAGGTAACCTGCTGAGCTGTTTTTGGTTAAAGTCTGCAGCTTTGGGGGTGTGGCTCAGACCCTGAGTCTGTGTTGCAGTAGGCTGGCGTGTTTGGCTCAACAAGAAAAGGTTCTGGAAGCCCCAAGCTGGCAGGGAAAATGGGCTCAGAGGTAATTTCAGCACATCAGGTGAGAGTTCCAAGGGGGTCTCTGTGACCGAACCCATCACACCCAGCTTTGGGCAACAATGACCTTCATGTTAACTCATTGGGGTTATCTGTGCCTCTCAACAACTTTAATTTTGGTTCAATATTCATTTTAATCAGCCCCAGGAAGGCTAGGCTGGGCCTGCTAATGATTTATCTTGGGCATTAATGCATTGCAAATGAGGCTTGCCATCTTCTCCCTATCATGACTCTTCCCATCCCTGATCTCAGGCCTAATCCTTGAACTCCTGAGAACCTTCAACTGCTACTGATTCCAGCATGGCATGAGGGCTGTTGGATGCACTTAGGACATCCCAGCTGTGAGCTGTGTTCTGTATTCCAGTTGGGGGTACTTCTCTGAAATATCCATGATGGTTCAGATGGGGCTACCCCATCTCCTTCCCTGTTCCCCAGCCGCTGGCTCTCTCGTGACCTCTGTTGCAGCCAACAACCAAGTGTGCCTGTCTCTGTGCAATGGAAGGAAGTGTGGCAGGGTCATTGGCTGTGGTTTGAAGCCAGGAAGGACATCTCACTGCAGCTGGGTAGTGGCTTTCTTGGTTTGCTTTAGTGTTTTATTTCTCTACATGACTCAGTTTTCAGTTCTTGTTAATACTCCTATTTCCCCCCCAGTGCTGATGTACTGCACCCTTCCCTCTTGCTACTGCCCCTGCTCTGCTTGTACATGCCAGTTCTAACCTTCAACACTGCTATTCTAGCCCACTCCACCCTCCCCACACACAGCTCTACTGCTGCCCCTCAATCTTGACCCGCATCTCCCTGCCATTCCAGCCCCAGGTGCTCTCGCTGCTGTGCCATTCCCCCTCAGTGCTGACCTGAAGGCCTGCCTGCTATCCCAGTCCTGGACTCCACCCTGCCCCCAGCTTGGCCAGTGCATCTAATTCTAGAGCTGGGTGGGAAATTGCTCTCTTTGAGATTTTAAAAAACAAATGTTCCCATCCCAAATTGGGATAAAAGCTGAAATCTCACATTTTTCCATGACCCGCTATTCTGACAACAGCTTCAGGGCAGGTCAATCAAAACATTTCATTTTAACCATTTTTTGAAATATTTTGGTTTGATTTCAATCTTTTACATTTTAGACCTTTTAAAAGAACATCAGAACAGCCATACTGGGTCAGACCAATGGTCCATCTAGCCCAATATCCTGTCTTCCAACCGTGGCCAATTGCCTGCGTGCCCCAGAGGGAATGAACAGAACAGGTAATGATCAAGTGAGCAATCCCCTGAAGCTATGCAGCTTCTGGCAAATAAGAGGCTAGGGACACCATCCCTGCCCATCCTGGCTAATAGCCATTGATGGACCTATCCTTTTAGTGTAAATCAATTAACATTTGGAAAAATCGTTTCAGACTGAAGCTACACTTTTTATTCTGAAACTTTTGTTGAAACCATCCCTTTTCCTGCCCACAATTTTGTCCCCGAAGTAGTGGCGGAGCCCCCCTGCAATTCCCACCCTACATTTTCCCACCCCCTGCTCTACCAATGCACCTCCAACCTAGCCTGCAGCCCCCCTGCTATTCCTGCCCTATATTGACTGGATGTGATCTCCTTACAGTGCAATATTCTCCCAGGGAGGGGATCCCTGACTGCAATCCTGCAGACCATCCTGCCTAGCTTCCTCTCCTTCTGTTAGAGAGCAGTATGACTTGCATTAAGGTGGTGCCTAGAGGCTCTAACTGAGATACTGGGCGCTGTACATACACACTGAGACAGTCTCTGCCCCAGAGAGTTTTAAATCTAAATAGCTATGACAGAGAGAGGATGGCTCATTATTTCCCCATTTCACAGCTGGGGATTTGAGAGATCAAATGACTTTACCAAGGTCATACAGACAGTCTGTGGCTGAATCAGGAATTGAAGCGCGGTCTCCTGAGTCCCCATGCAATGTCTGCACCACACACCATCTTTCCTCTCTAAGTAAGTGAGTGTGGCCCACATTCTGCTCTTGATTGTATCAGAGGAATTCAGTAACTGCATAGATCTTTAGTGGAATTGCTCAGGAATTATACCTCTGTAACTGAACAGAGTCTGATTGGGAAGCAGGATAGACACTAGAAAAAAACTAATATGGGATAGTAAATCTCTTATCAGATGCTTGTTAATTTCAGAGAGTCATGTTTAGGGCAAGAAGCAGGTTTTTAAATGAATCAGTGCAAATAAAAATAGAAAACAGAGGGCTGTCTGGGTTACATGGCCCTTTACCACCCGTACTGTCCACTGTGGATCTGGCCTGGGATTTCGTCTAGGAGCTACTGTGCTCTGTGCCTCACTAGGATATGGACCAAGACAGCTGGGCCCTAATCTGGGTCAGATCCTTGTTGGCTGGTGGATTGGCTCACTGTACTATGCAGTTCCTTCCACAGACTATCGCTTCTCCAGGAGATGGCCTGCCCTTTGCAAAGGCTCGGTGATGAGTGCCTCAGTAGTTTCACAACATCTAATATGACTCATCTAGGGTTGTCAACTTTCTACTCGCACAAAACCAAACACCCTTGCCCCGCCCCCTGCTCCGCCCCTTCTCTGAGGTCCCACCCTTCTCCGAGGCCCCATCCCCACTCACTCCATCCTCCCCTTCC
This sequence comes from Trachemys scripta elegans, assembly GCF_013100865.1. Lineage (NCBI taxonomy): Eukaryota > Metazoa > Chordata > Testudines > Emydidae > Trachemys > Trachemys scripta. The sequence continues at coordinate 39,832,192 of NC_048307.1, forward strand.
TCTGTCTCTCGCTCTCCCCACGCTCACTCACTCGCTCATTTTCATCGGGCTGGGGAGTGGAGCTGAGGGGTTCAGAGTATGGGAGGGGGCTCCCGGCTAAGGCGGGGGTTGGGGTATGGGAGGAGGTACGGGCTCTGGGCTGGGGGGGTGGGTTCTGGGGTGGGGCCAGAAATGAGGGCTTCAGGGTGCAGGAGGAGGCTCTGGGCTGGGGCAGAAGGTTAAGTGTGTGTGTGGGGGGATGAGGGCTCCAGCTTGAGGTGCAGACTCTGGGGTGGGGCTGGGGGGTTTGGAGGGTGGGATGGGGATCAGGGCAGGGGATTGGGGTGCAGCAGGGAGTCAGGAGTGCAGGCTCTGGGCAGCGCTTACCTCAAGCAGCTCCTGGAAGCAGCAGCATATCCCCCCTCTGGCTCCCAAGCAGAGATGCAGCCAGGTGGCTCTGCACGCTGCCCCGTCCACAGGCACCACCCCCGCAGCTCCCATTGGCCGCATTTCCGGTGCTGACTGGAGCCACCAGGATCCCTTTTCAACTGGGTGTTCCCATCAAAAATTGGACACCTGGTCACCCTAGATTCATCCAGGCATCAGCAATAAATGAGTGAGCCTCTCTGCTCTTCCTTAGCTGAACAGGAGAAGAGAGGTGGTGATATCCCTGTGGGATGAAAGGAATAGGGCCATGGGGTGGCATCCACTTCCCCCAGGTTTGAATTTGAAGCAAGAGCAGATGTGATCAAATGTTCATCCTGAAGAAACCAGCTCAGTGCTGGTGCAATGCCATGGGAGAGACTCTGTGTAGAGATATGGCCAATGCCAGCTATGACCTACCCATGCCTGTGGCACTGACGATAGAATGCAGCAGGTTTAGCCCTCAGAGCATTTGACCGGGCCTGTTTGAGCTGGCAGAGGCATGTTTCAGCCAGTGCTTTGTGACACTCTCCTCCAGCTAGGTCATGCTCCTCCTCAATCGTCTGGAGTTCACATCCAGAGCTGGACATCAGTCTGCAGTGACTTCTTGACTCCAGACCTGGTGAAATGCACAGGGGGATTGTGGGCATAAAATCCCAGCTCTCTAGGGCTGCCACTGGAGCTCAAGGAGTGTCTCCATGTGTATGAAAGCTAGGAGTCTCCCACTACCAGAGGGCAATGTGATAGGCACCCAGACACCATGCTGATGGGCATTATAAGATGGATGGAGAAAAAGGTTTGAACCCATGTTCATTTACCATTCCATCCAACAGGGAGTCGCAGCGGCAAATGCTCACTAGCCAGGACATTGCAGGACCTACTGGAGGGTCCCCCTCAGAAGGCTGGTGACCACCGTGAGGCCTTTAGGCAGGGAAAGAGAGACTGAGGACCTACAAGGCCACATCACCCATGTGAAGTAAAGGTTCCCCAAGGTTCCCAGAAGAATTATCACATCCTGTGGCGGGTGAGGCAGGCTCTGCAGGCTCACATCTTTGCAATCAGCTGCTTCCTCATTCCAGGTGCAGCAGATGATGCAAAACACGGGTCCTGAGAATCCTATATGTAGGGAGGTAGGATAATGGCTGGGACTAATTGTACAAGAGAGACACCAATATGCACAAATTTGGGAACAGGCCTGAGAGCTTGATAAAGGTAATCACATCTCTCTCTAGCTCATACTGTCCTCCCCGGTAATGTCTCTTTGGATGACAAAGGGTACATCTACACTTCAGCGGGGAGTCGATTTAAGATACGCAAATTCAGCTACGTGAATAGCGTAGCTGAATTTGACGTATTGCAGCCGACTTACCCCGTTGTGAGGACGGCGGCAAAATCGACTTCTGCGGCTTTTTGTCGGCGGCGCTTACTACCACCTCCGCTGGTGGAGTTAGAGTGCCGATTCGGGGATCGATTGTCGCGTCCCGACGGGACGCGATAAATCGATCCCCGAGAGGTCGATTTCTACCCGCCGATTCAGGCGGGTAGTATAGACCAGACCAAAGGAAGATGCTATCACTCCCCTCATCTAACGAGAAGAAAGGGGGAGTGGGGTGACATGAATATTTCAGTTGAGGAGCAGTCTGTCTAGGGGGAAAATGGCTTTTGCTGATCCTGCCAGATTTCCAAAGGTGTGTGTAGCAAATAGGCCCCTCTACAGTTGTGACATGGGTTAGATTACAACCAGGAACATCTTAAAGACTCTTAGTTTTAAAAGTAGTTTAATCATACATGACAGATAGAGCACTAGGACAGTCTGGTGACTGACATGCAAAAAGCACCTAAGGATAGGTAGCTCAGTAATGGCCTCAAGCTGCAGCTTGTTGCACTCTTGCTAGGAAAAGGGAGAGCTGTTTTTAGCTGTTTAGCAGCTTCCTCCCAGGTGCCCATCGGGAATACAGAGTTCGATCCATAGCACAGATACACTGACAGTTGACGGCACCAGTAGAAGCAGGTCGATCGTCAGCACAGCACTGAATAATAATATAACTTTTCACTCAGAGCTTCAGGCTGATCATGGAGAGACCTGAAGTCACTGGCAGCCCTCTCTCCTGCTATGACTCCTGCAGTTCACAGAGGACCATACTGCGCATTGCCAGAATCTTTGCGGCAGACCTGGTGAGCAATTTCTCCTGCAGCAAAGGCTGGAGGGAAGTGTAAGATTCGAGGTTGCAATGAGACAGTACTGGCTTCGGATCTGGATCTGTGTGGATCTCCAGAAGTTTACACAGATCCCTTAGGGCCTTCGCCGATGCCAGAGCGCTGCTGTCGTTCAGTGGCTTCTGCAGGTACATTCTCATCAGGTTCTTCATTTTATAAAGACCAAATGTGGGAATCTTTTCCTTAATTAAGGGCAGGGTGTCCAGGTAACCACAGACAGTTGTGCAGAAGTCCCATTTCTTGGCAAAAGAATCCAAGGCTTTAAAGAGAACAGTGAGCTCCGATGTCCAGAAGTTATATACAACTAAGATGGGCTTGGGAACAGAGCGGAGGTAGCAGAGAAAGTGCTCTAGCCCTGTCTCAAGGGAGACGCCTTGTGAAATCAAACTGAGCACAGACTCTGGGGTTTGTATCACAGCCTTAAAGCTGTTTTCTCCATTTGCTGCAGCCAGCTGAGTGATCATCTGTGCTGGAGTAGGAAAATGGCAGAATCAGGAACTTTAGAGACATCATATAGCATCAGTAATGCAGAGAGACCTGGGATATGAGGAGCTGAGAGAAAGGGGTCAGAGGGCCCAGTGATCTCTTAGTTCTTGTCAAACTCTGGTATTGTAGGGACCCCCTGCCTACTGGCTGGAGATCTTTGCCTTCTGTAAGTGATGCCTGGGTGTAAAGGCAGCATTGGGGGAGGAGGTTCCCAGCTAGTCCATCCTGCTGTCTCCTTTCCAAGCAGATGAGAATGCTTGTTCATAGAGCTAAGCGAGGTGCTGATCAAAGAAGGCTTAGATTCCAATTATTTATTCACCTGATGTAACACACTAGCAAAGTGTGCTTCTTTGTTCCTCTAGTGGCAGGCAAATATAAGAGGATATCAGCCCTGCTGCTGCCTCCTGCTAATGGAGTTAGTCCTTTAGTGCAAGTGGCAGGGGCCTGTGCTTTGGAGCTAGACGGCTCAGGTTCAGTGAAGACTCAGCTATGGTCATTACAATAGTCACTGGGTTGCTCTGTAAAGCACTTTGTCCCCATAGTGATTGGCACTATAGAAATATCATAGGTAGAAGGATAAACAAGGGGGAGTGGACCTGGGCCTAGCCACAAAGTGAAAGGCTCAGGATTTTCTTGATGCTGGGGGCTGATTTGTTTGAAGCCCTGTATGACTGCACGTGTCTAACCTGAACTGGCCTTGGAGTTTGTAGGAACTCCAGAAGGAAGATCTGCTCTGGATTGGTTAACAGCAGAGCAGGAGCAGGAGCTGCTATAGAAGCTCCTATCCCCTGCCCATACCATGCAGGTTATCTGCTAATAGAGATTCTCAATGAGCAAAGCAGACTCACTGTCTTTGTTGACCTTCATGTCGAAGAACACCAGCGTGCTTCCCCCAAAGCCAGCGCTGGCCACGACCCCAGAGCCTGGCGCACTGCTTTCCCATTCGAATTGCAGGTATAAGGAGGAGTCCTTGCTGCCCTCTAGCATGCTGGAGAGCTACAACAGAAAACCAGAGAGAATGCACCATGCTCACAGTAGTGCCAAGAATCAGCTGGGTTCACCTGCACTAGGAGGAAGCCCTGTGCATGTGCTGAGAGGTGGAAAAGGAGGCTAGGCAAAGGTGGCCGAGCCGGTGGGTAGAGGAGTGGCCGAGTTTAAAATCTGTGCTCTAATGCCTGTCTAGGTAACCACCTTGACACTGGTATGAGCTTGGGACTGCCCCCCCTCCCCAAAGGGAAAGGAGGAGGAGGAGGCAGAAAAGTTTTGTTCCATGGTCTTGTATGATCTCTCGATACTCATCTCTAATGCTGTGGGAGCCAGATGAAAAACAAAAAAGTGGATGGGAATGGATGATGCTTCCTTTTCATATTTTTTTCCTCCAGGTTTTCACTGGCACCTCACAATTTTGAAATCTCACCTGACGTGAAATATGTTGACCTACTTTGCAGTTGGTTGAAAAATGGGGGCACATATTTTGAAATGAAAAAATTCTCCATGCTTTATTGTTTTTTCTTGGTTTTCAGCAAAATTTGAAATGTTTTGGGCAGAATTTTGAGACATTTCTGATAATTTCTCCTCTCTTTTTGTCTCTCTCACCCCCTTGGTATTTATGAAGCACTCAGACTAAGCACTGTAAGGCTCTGTACTCCTTGGACAAATGCAGGGTTGTTTCCTATGTGACATTCTCCAATCCTCTTTCCATTACAGATGTGCCTGCACTTCTGCCATTCTGCTTGGGAGACTAGTCTGGAGTTTAATAGATCTGCAGCTTAGGAAATTGTTGTGTCTTGTAAACACAATCTGCAAAAAACACCCTGTTGAGTCAGGTCCCAAATAATTGTGGTTACTAAATATATCTTAACAGGCAGGGATTGGTTGGTTGGGCTCTGGTGGCTTCTAGAACATGGTGAACGCCACTGGAGGGCTCACCAGTTATTTAAAGGGACACTACCCTTTTCCAATAGACTACAGAAATATTGCCTGCTGTCTAGCTTACCTAATCTTCTGCTCAGTTTCATTTAATTCATGCGAGTTTATACCCCTTGAAACAATTCTTTGCTCTCCTTTGCATACTAGGAACACATTGTATGTTGGGCTTGATTCTGCTCTCATTTACACTGGTATAAATCAGAAGGAAGTCCATAATCAATGGAGTTACCCAAGGTCAAAAGCACTGTGCTGACTTTTCCTTTCTATTCACAGCAGTTGAGAGACTAGGTCTTGCTGCCACTCCCCTGGAATGAGAAATCAGTTGTTCTGCTTCCACTTTTCCACAGAAGGTATCCTGCGTATGAAAGATCCTAGAGTTTGTGCCATCAACTGCCCACAGCAAACTAGCACTTACTGCATCATATCTAGACAGAGGTGTGGGCCAGAGGTCAGACCCAGAGCTCTCGAGTTCCTATCTAGGGTCTGACACTGGCACCTTGTGTGTGCTGGGATACAACTGCTGTCCCTTGCTGTGTCTCAGTTTTCCCACCTGCAAACGGAGAGCGATGGCTTTAAGCACTCTACTGGGCTGCAGGAAATGTGGGTTCAATTTCTGGTTCTGCCATGGGACTGCAAGGTGACATTGGGCAAGCCACTTCCCTCCCATCTGGACAATGGAGACACTGATACTGACCATTTAGATCTTCTGCTCTCTATATAGTCATTGGCACCACCCTTCTACAGAATGGGAACTGAGACAGAGAGAGATGTGATGTGCCCAAGGTCATGCAGCTGGCCAATGGCAGAGCCACAAACAGAACCCAGCTCTCACAAGAGGAGAAGGGCTAAATACCAGGGAAGGAAAGGCGTTATTTAAGTTTAGGGCCAATGTTGGCATAAAAACGAACGAATATGAAGTGGCCATTTAAGGCTCGAAATTAGATCAAGATTTCTAACAATCAGAGGAATGACATTCTGGAGCAGCCTCCCAAGGGGAGCAGTGCGGGCAAAAAGTCTAACTGGTTTCAAGACTGAGCTTGATAAGTTTATGGAGGGATGGAATAATGAGACTGCCTATAATGGCATGTGGCCCATCAGCGACTGCTAAGTAGTAAATATCCCCAATGGCTGCTGATGGGACAGTAGATGGGGAGAGCTCTGAGTTACTACAGCAAATTCGTTCCCAGGTGTCTGATTCTCCTCCCAGGTAGGATACATTAAGTGGCCAATGCAGAACATCGGTGCTGCCACTGCCATCACAATGCCGAATGGGAGCACTCCAAACTGTTATTGGTGTTGTCTCACCCGGAAACAGAAATTTTAAAGTGGATGGGTGACTGTCAATGTGGAAAGAGGCATCCTTCATGTCAAGAGCTGCAAACCAGGCCCTATGGGAAAGGGAGGAGATAATAGATGCCAGTGTCATCAGGAGCTAAAAATTAGGTATGGGGAGGTGCCCTCTGCCCTTCTATGAAAGGAGGAAGTACAGGGAGTAAAACCGCCTGCCTGAGAAGGGAGGTCTCATGGGCTCTACTGTGCCCTTTGAAAGAAAAGCATCTGCTTCTTGCTGTAGTAGACATTGCTGGGAAGGATCCCCGGGAAGTGGGGGCAGTGGGGAGGAAAAGAAAGAAATTCTATGGAGTATCCTTGGTGGATGATCTCCAATACCCAACGGTCCATCGTGATCTTGCCCCAATTGTGGGCGAACAGTGCAAGCTGGCCCCCAGAGATGACCTGGGGGGCCGCAGGTGGCAACGGGGACGGTTCGCAGTTATCAACCGTGATGTCAAAACTGTGTCTTGGTTTGTTGGTGGGCCAGGGTGGAGGAGGTGGCCATGACAGACACTGTGGGTGGCTGTCACTGGGGTCAGTGGTGCCTACAGGTATGTGTGTGTGTGTGTGTGTGTGTGCTGCTGATACTAGGCCAGGTAGGGGGCATATGGCTGGGGATGGAATGATTGGTGCTGCTGTTTGCGTTGGAGAGTTAGGATATAGATCCCCATGGAGCGCAAAATTGCTCTAGAGTCTTTAAGCGAGTGAAGGGACTAGTCTGTTTTGGCAGAGAACAACTTGTCCTTGTCAAAGGAGAGGTTTGGACCTCCCAAGGAAAACCAGAGGACTGCAGTCAGGAATCTTGTCACATGATGACACCCATGGCAAGGGAGCGCAAAGACCCGCTCGTAGCATCGACTGCCAGTTGGAGGCCCACTTTGGCCACCAGGCACCTCTCTTCCACCAGGGCATTAAACTGTTGGTTCTTTCTAGAGCAGCATTGTTGTTGAAATCATACTTATCCAGCAGAACCTGGTAATTTGCAATTTGGCATTGCAATGCTGCCAAGTAGCCCTTTTCCCCCAAAAGGTCTAGACACTTGGCCGCCCGGTCTGGTGGACTGGACTTGTATGTGCTGGCGTACCCGTTCCATCGCTGCATGCATAACCAGAGAGCTGGGGGATGAGTGGGAGAAGAGAAAGTATGTCTCCTTAGTACTGGCCTGTCACACATTTTGGTGTGGATGTAAAGGAAGCATGAGTGTGCCACACTGTCCGTGTGGGCTGAAGGATAGAATCATTAATGGGCAGTGCCAGCCATTACGGTCCCTGTGGTTGGAGGATGTCCTGCAGTTGATGGTGCTGGTCCTGGACCACCTCTAACGGTATGCCCAGATCCTCAGCTACCTGCTATAACTGGACCAGATACTGCCTTTGGTCATCAGGGGCCATAGAAAGGGAGGAATGAGGGTCTCGTCAGGCAGGCCGCAGTGAGTCAGTAGGACCCCGTTCATTCACTGGCATGGGTAGCTCACAGGCAAGCAATGGAGAAGGCAGGTAGGGCAGCTGCAGTTGCTCCATCAGGAGAAGAGGCTCCGAACGTCTAGGAGTCTGAGGGATGTTTCTGGAAAAATTGGAGAACCGAGGTGGTGTTCATGGGGATGTTTGGACCGGTAGGTGCGAAGGCAGTGGGTGGATGGGCGGTGCGCAAGCTGGAGACCGGTCAGGGCAGGCAGATGCTGGGACAATCGGCAATATCACCAGATCCTTTTTGTGCTTCAATTCATTCTCGGTATGGGGAAGCTTAGCACTGGTGCAGCAGTTCTGGCACATGACTCCTCACCTAACCTGGTCTGGCTCGGGAAGGGAACACTGCTTGGAGGTGGCCCTCAATGGGGACTTGCTCAGATGCCCAGGAGAATGCTTTGTACCCTCATGTCTCGGCTCGTCCTTGACCGTCGGTACTATCAGATGGGAGGCGTGGGAAGTGCTGGGAGGATCACTCACCACTGGTGATGGGTGCTGCAGTGACGGTTCCAAATCAGAGTGTGCCTGCGGTCTCATGGCATCCTCCATAAGCAACTTTCTGAGGCCAAGTTCCCACGCTTCCCAAGTCAGTGGCAGGAAGGACTTAGAGATCTTGCAATGAGTCGTGATATGAGCCTCCCCATGGCAGTAAAGGTAATGCTGGTTCTCGGTGAACGACGAGCACAAGTGAGGGCACAAAGCACAGTTTTTAAACCCTGGAATGTGGGACATAGTACCTGGGGAAGGGAAAACATACCGCGAATGGGGTAAACAATCTCTAATTAACTACACTATGTGTACTTACCATGCTATACAAGCAAACAACAAACAAGAACTCTATACAACAGTCCAAAGTGCTCTCTTAGTCAAAAACTGAGATCCCGGAGGAGCAGGGGTTTCGACTCCAGCCATGTGGCAGTAAAAGGGAACTGGCGCTGTGTTGACTCATGCAGCATAATATAGCCTCAGCTGGGAGCACAAGATGACATGTGGGTCAATGAACACTGCTAGGAAAACCTTCCAGCCCCGGTGCATGGCGTGCATGTACACCCACATTTGGAATACATATAGGGACCACCACTCGAAGAAGACTCTAAACTCGTAAGTACTTTGGCAATGGTCTCTTGACCTAAGTCTCTGCCCATCAGTTACTATTCATGGGAGGCAGAACTATTCCTAATCCTTAGGTTCAGAATGGATGGGGTTGGGGACAGGACTTTCCCTGTGGAGGGTCCTTGGTGGTAGAACTCACCTAGAGGGCATCTGTTGGAGTCCTTCACCAGCTGCTTACAGGGTGAGATGAGTGCCATTTATTTGAGCAGGCTTATCCTTACCCATGGCTTGGGTTGGCTCTGCTATTTTCTTATATTTGCTACCCCTTTCACTGCTGTTGATGGCATCAACTGACTCAGGGTAGTGGCCACCTGAGTCTTTGCCCATGTGCCTGGTCCTTTGGGCTGCTTGCTTCTTCCTTTCCATTGGCATCCCATGGAGATACCCACTGGGGGCCCCCCATCAATACAGCCAGACAGCAGCTCTTTACAAGGCAAAAGGGGCAGCTAGATTAATAATTGTCCCAATTCACTCTACACCTGGTAGATGGGATTTCCAAAGGAGTCTGAGGGAGTCAGGTGTCTGAATCCTTTGAAAAGCATAACGTGCTCCTGGATGTTCTTAGCCAGGAGTGCGGTGAGAGCGGGCTCTGAGCAACGGTGCTCAATGGCTTCCACGGCGAGTCAAAGCTCCCTACCTACTGAAGCTATGATGAAGGATAGATAAAAGGAGGCAGACACCAGCCTGGGAGGTGTGTGCAAAGCATTGAACAGACACTACCGTAATTAATCCTCACAGCACCCCTGTGAGGCAGGAAGGGTGAGTACTATCATCCTCATTTGACAGGTGGGGAAACATGAATGAAAGGTGAAGTGAGTCACTCAAGGCTCCACAGTGAATCAGTGGCAGAGCCAGGATTGGAAGCCAGTCCCCTGTGACTCCAAACTCCATGCTTGTTCCTCCAGACCATGCTGCATATGGGAGAAAATGCCAGAAGGCGTTAGGGTTTACCAAAGGGACAGGGGTGCAGCAGGCAGCATTGGAAGAAGGAATGGCATGAGCATAAGTCCCTTGGTTGGATTGGATCCAGTTCCCATTTAGGCTCAGTTCACCACTGGAAGAAGGAAAGAGAAATTGCGAAGAAAACAGGTAAGGAAGATGGCAGTGGGTTGCTTTTAATTTTGAATTCGTTTTATTGAGTGTAACAAGAGTGACTTACATTCCTGCATTCTTATCCCATACAAAAGCACTTCCATGTTACATTCCCCAAAACCATGGCACCCATCCCAATCATATATCTAACCCCTTCCACTGAAAACAGGTCCCTCCCCACCCCATCAATTCAACTGCTTCTTTATTTCTAAGGACATCGGCCACTGGGATTTGTCATGTGGTTAAATATATCATGAATCCTGTGGATTTTTAATATTGTTTTCAAAGCAGGGGGTGGGCGGTACCTTTTCAAAGTGTTACATGAAATTTTATCTACACAACTACTGTTAAAGTTTCTACATACTGAATAGCTTATCCCCTGTCCCATGCATCAAAGATGGTCCCCATTTTTGTAGCCCTAGATAATTGCTAATGCTGATCCAACAGTAACAAACAAACTACAGAAAACCTCATTCGCTAATGTTTCCATGTATCAAAGCTCCAAGGGCTGATCCAAAGCCCAAGGAAGGCAATGCAAAGACTCCCACTGATGTCAATTGCTTTGCAGCACACCCTAACTTTGCCCTTGATCTGGGCAAATTCAGTTTGGAACAGACAATCTCTGTCATATTGCTTTATCTTTGGCCTATGCTAAAAATTCTCTTCCCTGTGAGGTTTATAAATTCCACAAGCGTCAGCCCCTAGAGTCTTTAATTAAAATATCGTTAAATATAACTTCCTTAATTCAGTCACCCTTAACTGATCTTGTAAGTTTCTTTATATGAAGCTATTTTGTCTGAAGATCTTAAAAGCTCTGCCTATTTCTTGAGCAGAATGGGTAAGTTCCTTCGATCAGAGATACTCATCTTTTGACTCTGACAGTGCGGCGTGTCATGGACAATGGTGGCATCGTTGACAAAGTCATCCTTAAAATGAGTAAAAAACCAGGAAAGTTCTAATGGGCGATACACAAAACTGCTGACTTCCAACATTCCAAACTTCAAACCATCTGAACTGACAGCCTGCAAACATAGCCTGTGGTTTTAAATCTTAGTGAGATCTAAAAACAAGACAAGTTTGAAGTTCCTGGGCCCAATTCTCCTCTCACCTACTCTGGTGTAACTCAAGAGTGAGTGCACTGAAACCAATGTAAAAGTGACAGAAGTCAGAGAAGAATTAGACCCTCTACATTTTAGTCATATTGAGTCATCTGAGAGCACTTTCTGATGGAGACTAACAGGAATTATTGTTCGCCCACTCCCCCACTCTCCAATAACTCACAAACAGCTCAAATGAAGTGGCTCAAACAATTCCCCTTTGGGCTGAGACAAAAACATAAAATTGAAGCCTGCATTTGTCTGTGTAAATTATGAGCCTGTGAAAGAGCAAGCTGGAAATCAGTCTTAACTAGATCACGTGCTACCAGCACCAATTATAAAAAATGATTTTCATGCATTTCATTCTGTAGTGTACCATAGCGCCACTATCCAAGTTAAGCTTGAAGAAACTAGTTCGGGATCATACTGCCAAATTCTATAAAGGATACTTCCTCCTATTTAATTTTTATACTACTGTCATCAATCAATAAAGAATAATACCAGAACATCTCAATGAGAATGATGTAGGAAGGTGCTTGAGTTCCAGAAAAAATACCAATTGGGCAGAATTTGTGGGCTGGAGACGACTGGAAACATTAAGTATAGAAATGTGCAAAAGGATTTTTATTAGGAGATTTAGCAGTTCCCTTAGACTCCTTTGGAAATCCCAGGAAAGATGCAAAGTTTGGATCTGAATCCAGATCTTTACTTTTTTGGGGTCATCTCTAATTAAGCGCTGATCACTTATGTTTCTTACAAGCCAGGAAAAGAAAACACTCACAAAGGAGGAAATGAACTCCCTGAGGGGGACATTCACACAGATTGACTTGAGAGGGTCATTTCAGCAGCGCCATCTACAAAGCTGTATTTGCATGTGATGTGAGACCATTTCAATGTACTTGCTGGCACATCCCCTGCAAGAGAAAATGCCTGAGACAGTTACAGTGGCATTCATGAAACATGTGGGTCCAGGTTCCCCACTGCCCTGCACCCTGGATAGTCAATTACACCTAGGCAGTGTGAGCGGAGCAGATCCAAATGCTATTGGTTCACGCCCACTTTGCACAGGTGTGAGTGACATCACAAGACATAGTAGCAAATCCGGCCCCTGGTGGAGCCACTTAGCTCACCACGTTGGAGTTGCAGCAATTGGGCTAAGGGATATGAGTCCAGAGGGGATTTGCCAACAGCTGGAGATCACCAAAGCACGGGTGAGGGCTGCCTGTGCTGGTTGTACTGGGAAGGGAGAGGGGACTTGCATTGCTTGTTCCATGCTCAGAGCCGTAGTCAATGAACAGGGCATGTTTGAGATGGGACGACACCTTGAACCAAATATTACTTGTGTGGCTCTCTGGGCTTTAGGGGGGTTACAGCAGGGATGAATTTGTCTCCTTTTGTTTTCTTTCAGTAGCATTAAGCGATGCATTTCTCCCTCAGCCTACGGCATTGTGCTTGGGTAAGTTGCACCCGTGCTTGCCTGTGTCTTGATGTACAGTCAGCAGCCATCTACTTCTACTCAGAAACAACAAGGAGTCTGGTGGCACCTTAAAGACTAACAGATTTATTTGGGCATAAGCTTNCTTCTTTTTGCGGATACAGACTAACACGGCTGTTACTCTGAAACCTGAAGGAGAAGAGAGCGAGAGAGCAGATGATGAGAACTCTTGCTGAACAAACATCAGGGTGGTGGAAGAATGTTCTGAAACATCCCAGCAGATTCCTTCCGCTGGAATCTGACTGAGTTATGGGGAGAGGAGCCAACAGATAATGTGGTTACTCATTCAGAAAGAGTCCCGGAGGAGAAGGTTAAACTTATACCTGCCTGATGACTCTCATCCAACTAAGGAGAGGTTTTCTTGCCGACACCTAGGAATCTTGAAAGGTATGTGACTGGCAGATTAATGTGGATCCTTAGGACATGCCAAACCTTTAGTGCATGGTCTCAGAATCCTCACTGAACCAAGTGGGGAGAATTGTAATGCTAAGGCAGGTGGCTGAACGTCCCAACCATAGCGTGCTTGTGTTTCCATTCACTGCCGTTGATCTTACAAGAGGCAGCGTGAGTGGCAGCGACTCACAGCATTTTGGCACAATTGATATTGCATCCCAGTTACTGTGGATCCTGGGCTCTTATTGCACTCACCACCGTGTCTTCGTCGGTATCTTCAGAACTGCTTATCACGATGCTGGAGTCTTCTGCAAACAGAAGACAGGGAGTCAAGTGCCAGTTTGAACAGGTGCAGCGTGAAAGCCACCGATGGCTTGTGCAGAAAGGGGCACAGGACAAAGGAAAAACTGGCAAAGCACCGTGGGTCCCTCCCCAGCCACACAGTGCTTGCCAAAGCCATATAAGGGTCACATAGTGGGCTGGTTGATGAGTGTTGCATTAGAGTCCTCTCCACTGGCTGGGATGTAGCAGCAAGAGCTTTTCCAGAGAGGCAGTTTCCTCTGTTGCTGCATGTGCCGATTTTCCTTTTCACTCCAGCTGAGATACATTTCACCTCTGTGCTGCCCTCCTGCCCTGATCTGCTACAAGAAGTCCAGTGCTTCAGGGAATTATTTCCAGCATCATAGCCTGGCTTTTCTATTCCACGCTTTCTTATTTTCCTCCCTTCTGCTGCCGTTCCTTTCTTCCTTCCCTGGGTGTTGAGGCTGTGTAGTTGTGTCTCTCTGCATCACTGTCTAGCCACACTGAACTTAGCCTTTCCCATCTCCTCCTCGGTCAACCTTTTCAACTCCCTCATTATTTTCAGTCACTCATTTCAGAACAGTTCCCTGTTTGTCTGTATGTGGAACCAGGAAAGCCCAGATTACTAGATGTTGCTATAGATCATGGATTCTCTACCTGTGGTCCAGATCCCTAGCAAGGGATCTGGACCACAAATTAACAATTTGGGGATGTGGTGGGTGGGACTTCTCTTTATGGCTATACGGGAGAGGTCCCAAAATTATTGGAAGTGGGGGTGGTCTCTGAACTTTTGTGCTGTAACATGGGATCATGTCATGAAAGAGGTTGAGAAGCCAGCTGCTCCGCAATGACTGTAAAGGCTCCATCAATGGGCATTTGGTTTTACATGTTGAAGCTCCAACTCATTTGATTTTCATTGGGCTGCCGTGACAATTAGGGAACCCAACCCTTTACCCTGGGATAAGGAGTCTTGGCTAAGCACATGTCACTACAGCCCATTCAGACACCTGCAGGCCAGCCAGGTGATGTTACCTGATGGCTGGGTACATGTGGTGGTACTAAAGTGTGATGGGGTGTGCAAGTTTCAGCCAATGCCAACACTGAAACCTCCTCTTGCTGCTAGCCTGTGTTTCCCTATCTGGCTCCACGGATGCCACTCCTCTCCCAGAGCCTGTTACCTGCCTGCTCACCCCTACCCTGGAAATGTGGCCCCATCACTGCCTTCTCCAGCCCTTCGCCAGCTCCCCCACATTCCAGGATCCAGTGAGAAGTTGCCTCCCTCCATGGATATGGTCCATCCTCTCTGATGGACGTTGCGTTTTTTCTCCTCCCCTCACCATTCCCTCTGCTTGTGGGCCATTGATTGGCTCTCTGCCCATGGCTGGTGCAAGAGCATTCTCCTCCGCAGCTCCTTCTAGCTGGAAAAAGCCTTTTTGTATCTTTCTGCCTTGCCAGCCTGTTCACCCAGAGGGGGTTAGTTCACCTCTCAAAAGAGGTCTCTATGGCCTATGGCCCTGATCTAGCAAAGATCTTAAATTTAAAAACCAGGACTCAAATGAAGAGCTTTCCTGGATCAGGAGCTGTATCTCTCAGCTCTTCTTCTCAGGACTTCACTATGGAAAACAACATTGGGAGGCTGCATTTTTAAAAGTATCCACCAGAGGTCCCCCCTGCAGTCCCTCTCTGTCTGCCGGCTAGGACACAGATCTGGCTTGGAGGGCTGGGGAAGGACCCAGTACTATCTGAGCAAGGCTGTGGCTGCATTTTAGATTAGTAGAGCTTGATCCCTGGCTGGACTGTGCCTGCACCTGCCTTGCCGAGCACTGTGGCCTCACAAGTCTGCTAAGTGGCCCCGAGAAGGTTCCCCCCCCACCCCTGTGTGATACTTGCTGATATGGACCTCTCTCTCATACCCCCTCCATGCTGCCTGCCATAGTGGTGTGGGTAGAGAGGCAGGGGGACCCAAAGAAGTATGGTCAGAATACCCTGGCTTCACTGACCTAGCAGTTGAGGCCAAGATCTTCAGGGGGCCTAACTCCCATTGATTTCAATGGAAGTTAGGTGCCTAAGTCACTTTGGGGATCTGGGTCCTGGTGCCTTGTGGCTGTTACAGGCAGGTATAGCTCAGGCTGCTCTAACACACAGGGCTGGATGGGAGACATGGCTGCAGGAGCACCACGGGTAGGACATGGGAAGTGGGAGATGTATTTCAACTTTGCTCACCATCCTGATGTGAACTCTGGGCAACTGGGACTCGACCCTGCAAGATCCTGGAGGTGCTCAGTTACACAGCGCTTTTCCCTTTTCACTCTCAAAGTGCCTTACAAAGGAGGCCACTATCCATATCCCAATTTTACAGCTGGGGAAACCGAGGCACAGAGAGGGGTGACGATTTGGCCAAGGTCACCCAGAGCTCAGGGACAGAGCTGGAAACTGTTCCTAGATCTCCTGGGTTTAGGGTGACCAATAGTCCCTTATTATAAGGATCGTGTTTTTTCATCTCTGTACAAGGTCAGGAGTGGCTGAGTGCTGCAAAAAGCAGCAAGAAATACCACTGGAGAATGGAGGTGAGTGCTGCTTAGTATCAGAGATTCTAGTTTTCCATGATAAAAACCTCCCACAAAATTCTCTGATAAAAAACCATAAAAATCTGTGTTTTTCCGCAATTAAAAGGAAACGCTGAACTATAGTTTCCCTAGCCACAGTATAGACAGGTATCGATTGAATACAATGTTTGATTGATCTATTTACAATTTTTAAGCTAGCAGTCTGAGCCCTGCTGCCCATTCTCCTGATTATGCGAATTTTTGATTATCCAGTCTGTCCCTGGTCCCAATTAGATCAGAGAATCAGGATTCCACTGCACATGTTCTTATTTTTTCACAAAATGTAAAACTAGAGATTCTCTGTAAAAACACAAATTCCATGTTTTTCCCTGGCAAACAGATTTCTAGGATCCCTGCTTCTTCTTATTATTCTTAATTGATAATAATAAATAATAGCAGTAGGAGAGGTGAGATGGGAGTGCTAAGAAAACAGTTCCAAATATTTGTTTTGAACTACAATGTTGGCAACCCTAGCTGGGTCCCAGTCCTGTGCTCTATCCACTAGGCAGCACTGCCTTTGCCCTGCTCCTTACATGAGCACGGAAGGTGCAAATTACAAAGCCAGAAATCTCTGCTTCATAATCATTACGTTCCTTTCAGGACCCTTCTCGTGGCTACGTCTAGCTGCTTTGGCCCAAGCTCCCCTTTCCAGATGCCCCGTTGTGATCTCCCCACAAGGCTCCCACTTCGCCCTTCCTACCTTGATCTCCGGGCTCAGAGTAGGCGTTTCCCAGCTCCTGTGAGAGCACAGCGCCCCTCGCTGCAGGAGCCCCTCCGCAGTTTCTGCTGGGTGTTGAGGTGCTGGGCCCAGGCTGCAGGTCCCAGTCTAGCAAGCCCTGGTCGCACTTGCTGGGGGTTCTCTCCAGCACCTTGGGCTGAGATTCAAGCTTCAGCACCTTGGGAGGTGTCTGGATGGCCTTTTCAGCTTGGCCTGGTTTCCTCTTCCCCGGGGGAGCCTGGGGAGGGAGAAGAGCCCCTAAGCAGCGTGGGGATGGGTACCCGCTCAGGGAGCATTGTGGAGCAGGCTGACAGTGTGCTGGGCCAGAGGTTTGCTCGGTCTTCTGAACACCCAGCCCGGCTGTGGGGGACTCTTTAAAATCCAATTACTGCTCAAAAGTTCCAGAGTAAAATATAAAGGGCTGGACTGTTATTGGGAAGTGAGGTCTCTGCTCTGTCACCCGGCTCCCTGGGTTTGGGCTCCAGATGTCACATGCTGCCTGCAGGGGGTGGGCGGAGTGGGCAGGGAGTGGGCGGAGTTATGACCCTCCTTCCCCCCACTCCACATGCTCCAGTCGGCACTGGCTGCGTGCCCAGAGCAGTGGGGGAGGAAAACTGCACCTTTCTCAGGGCTGTGGTAAAAGAGAGGGGTCTATGGGAGGGACCGTAACGCCCCAGGGGTACTGCTCGGGCAGTAACCTGCACCCACGACCACTAGCTCAGGGTGAGTGCAAAGGGCAGTCTAGCCCTACATGGTCAGAGTACTGAGTGTGAGCTCTTTGGGGCAGTGGCTATGTCTCTGTGCTGCGTTTGTACAGTGCCTGTGTAGTACAGTGGGCTCCTGGGCTGTGCCTGGGACCTAGAAGCTGCCGCGCTACAACCAGTGACACTCCCTTCTCTTCCCTGTGCACTTTACGGAGCTCTGTAGTGAATCTGGGGCCCGAGTGCCAGCCTCGCTGAACCCACAGGACAGACTCTGAGCAGGAGGCAGTTGTGCGAGCTTCCTGCACCCCACTTGCACCCCACCCTACCCTGCAGAGACCACCAGAAGTGCTGGGTTTGTCTAATTTTTGGAGGGGCCCTGGGGGATGCCTCCAGCAGGTGGCGTAAGGGGCAGAGACCCCCGATACCCCCAGGGAGGAGAAAAATACCTCCATCATACCAGGGACAGGCTCCCTTATACTTGGCTCTGCACATAGACTTAGGGAGACACAATCCCTGCCCTGAAGAGATTACAGGCCAAGAAGGCAGAGACTTACAGGGAGGCAATCAAATAGATACAACGTGCTGGTGTGAATCAGCATAGCTCTGACAACTTCTCACTACAGCCCAACCATCTGCCGTACCTTTTGGTCCAATTGTTCTGCCGGCCGCTGGGCTCCTCCCCCCTGAGCTCAGGTCCCAATCGGAGAGGGAGGGTCATTAGCAAGCCAGAGCTCAATTTTCCATAATCAGCAGGAAACTTACTATGCCCAGGTGCGTCTCCCGGATGTTGCTGGTAAGCATGGGAACCGGGTGCTGCTCTCGGGTCCTGAGCTGAGTAAACTCCCCTGGCTGAAGAAAGCACAAAGGAGCAATTAAAAGGAGCCCTTGGCATTCGGGCTGATAAGGGCCAGTGCATATCTGAGGTCAGCTTCTCGGAGTTCTAATCTGGACATTACAGGGGCCAGATCCAAAGACCCCAAGGAGCTGCTTCCTCAGCTTGGGCTGATTGGTGGCCTGCTACAGCTGGGGAGAGAGAAAGGGAGAAGGTGCTGCAAGAAAGGCTGAGGAACCACTGAGTGCAGGAGCCTGGTGGGATGCAGCCCAGGTAGTTGGACCTCCAGAGGAAGAGGATCATGGGACGTGAGTCTGGGAAACAGCTGACTTGAGTGGCAAGGTAGGGAGTGGTCCAGGGAAGCAGTTAGGGAATAAGAACATAAGTATGTCCAGACAGGGTGAGACCAATGGTCCATCTCACCTAGTAGCCTATCTTCTGACAGTGGTTGATGCTAGATGCTTTAGAGGGAATGAACAGAACAGGACAATTATCAAGCGATCCACCCCTGTCATCCACTCCCAGCATCTGGCAGTCAGAGGCCAGGGATATCCTGAGCATGGGATTGCATCCCTGATCATCTTGTCTAACAGCCATTGATGAATCTATCCCCCAAGAACTCATCTAATTCTTTTTTGAACCCTATTATACTTGTGGCCTTCACAACATCCCCTGGAAACATGTTGTACAGGTTGATTGAGCATTTGTGTGAAGAAGTACTTCCTTATGTTTGTTTTAAACCTGCTGCCTGTTAATCTCATTGGGTGACCCCAGGTTCTTGTGTTATGTGAAGGAGTAAATAACATTTCCTTATTCACTTTCTCCACACCATTCATGATTTTATAGCTCTCGATCATATCCCTCCTTAGTCGTCTCTTTTCTAAGGCGACCATTCCCAGTCTTTTAAATCTCTCTTCATACAGAAGCTGTTCCATAGCTCTTAATCTCCTTTTGAGATAGGTGACCAAGTAAGGTGGATTTATGTAGTTGCATTATGATATTTTCTGTCTTATCATCTATCCCTTTCCTAATGGTTCCTAACATTCTATTAGCTTTTTTGACTGCTGCTGCACGTTGAGCAAATGTTTTCAGAAAACTATCCACAATGACCCCAAGATCTCTTTCTTGAGTGGTAACTGCTAATGTAGTTCCCCTCATTTTGTACGTACAGTTGGGACAATGTTTTCCAATGTGCAATACTTTGCATTTATCAACATTGAATTTCGTCTGCCATTTTGTTGTCCAGTCACCCAGCTTTGTGAGATCCCTTTGTAACTCTTCACAGGCAGCTTTGGATTTAACTGTCTTGAGTAATTTTGTATTGTGTGCAAACTTTGCCACTTCACCGCTTACCCCTTTTTCCAGATCATTTATAAATATGTTGAACAGCATTAGTCCTAGTACAGATCCTTGGGGGACCCCCACTATGTACCTCTCTCCTGAAACTGACAACTTAGTCCTACCCTTTGTTGTCTGTCATTTAACCAGTTGCTGATCCATCAGAGGACTTTCCCTCTTATCCCATGACTGTTTACTTTGCTTAAGAGCTTTAGGTTTGGGACTTTGGCCAAGGCTTTCTGAAAGTCCAAGTACACTATATCAGCTAGAAGCAACAGAGGTCCACAGGACCCTCTGTTGCTTTTCACAGATTCAGACTAACACGGCTACCCCTCTGATACTATATCAGCTAGATTACCTTTGTCCATATGCTTGTTGATACACTCAAGGAATTCTAATGATTTCCCTTTACAAAAGCCAGGTTGACTCTTCCCAACATATTGTGTTCATGTATAATTCTCTCCTTTTACTATAGTTTCAGCCAGTTTGCTTGGTACTGAAGTTAGGCTTACAAGCCTGTGGGTATGTCTACACTGGCAAGTTTCTGCACAACAAGGTATACCACTTTTATTAAAGTATTGGAATTAAACTGCTATCCACATTGTGCTCCTTGTGATGGTGGAGCACATCCACATTAGCAGCTCTTGCAACGGCAAAGAGAGCAGTGCACTGTGGTAGCTATCCCACTGTGTAACTAGCTGCAGGGTGTTTTGGGAAGGGTTCGCAATGCTTCATGGGGCAGGCACAGCATCACATGATGCAGGTTTCCCAATCACAATGTTCCATGGGCATCCTACTACATTGCCAGCTGCTTTTCAACAGAAGTGGGGGGTGGGGTGGGAGAGTGTGTGACAGGGATTGTGTGTGTGTATGGAGGGGGGGAGAGACAGTGTGTTTTGGGGGACAAAGAGTGTGTCAGCTTGCTATCTTGTAAGTTCAGACAGCGGCAGGAAGGAACAAGTTCTGAGGCAGAGGGAGGGGGAACCGCCATCAGCCCCTGCCTTCCTCCCCAGCTCTCCGCACAGCACTCGGTCTCTGTCTCTCTCTCTCACACACAGACACATACACCTGCCTCTGTGTTCAACAGCACGAGCGTTCCACATCAATGGTTTGCTTTGTGCCCCAGAGCAGATCAGCACAGCATGCAATGGCTGTCAGAAACAGAGCTTTGAAAGGGGAGGGGTACATGTCTCCAGGGCAGCCAAGTTCAAAACAATGAGCAGAGCGGTCATTTGAGGGATTATGGGACACTTCCAGAAGCCAATTGATTGCTTTCTGCACTGTAATGTGTTTACACTGCCAATACAGCGCTGGAGCCTCTGTGCTTTAAGGCTTAGGACTCTCAGGATATGTCTACACTACCCACGTTGCCACGGCAGCGCTGTGACATGGGCTGTGTAGACATGCTTTATTGCCGGGGGCAGAGCTCTCCTGGCGATTAAAAAAAAATCCCCACCCTGAACGTGGCTCCTGGCAATAAAGCACTGTCTATACTGGTGCTTTTCAACACTAAAACTTTTGTCGCTCAGGGGTTTGTTTTTTTTTTTCACACCCCTGAATGACTAAAGTTTTAGCACTGAAAGTGGCAGTGTAGACACAGCCTCATCGAGGTGGGTTTTTTGCAGCACTGCAACTGAGGAGTTTCTGTGCACTAAGTGGCTTGGCAGTGTATATAACTCAGGAGTTACACCGCAGAAAGCTGCTTTACTGTTCAGTAACTTGCCAGTGTAGACAGGGCCTGTAATTGCTAGGATCACCTCTGGCGCCTTTAAAAAAAATCTGTGTTACATTAGTAATCCTCCTGTGATCTGGTACAGAGGCTGATTTAAGCATTAGGTTACATACTACAGTTAGAAATTCTACAATTTCAAATCTGAGTTTCTTCAGAACTCTTGAGTGAATACCATCTGATCCTGGTTAAATTAAAAAATTTGTTCCAAAGCCTCCTCTACTGATACCGAAATCTGGGACAGTTCCTCAGATTGGTAATCTAAAAAGAATGGCTCAGGTGTGGGAGGCCACATGCTTTGCAGTGAAGTCCTGTGCAAAGAATTCATTTAGCTTCTCCACACGGGGCTTGACTTCCTGGAGTGCTCCTGTAGCACCTTGATCATCCAGTGGCCCACTGATTGTCTGGCAGCCTTCCTGCTTCTGATGTACTTAAGATTTTTTTTTTTTTGCTATTAGTTTTTGTGTCGTTTGCTAGTTACTCTTCAATTTATTTTTTGGCCTGTCCAATTAAACTTGTACCACATTTTTTACCGTGTTGTTTAGCCGTGGTGGCACTTTTTTGGTCCTCTTACTGTTGTTTTGTTGCTGTTGATTTGGGGGTCTACATTTAGTTTGAACCTCTCTTATGGCATTTTTAAATAGTATCCATGCAGCTTGCGGGCATTTCACTCTTGTGACTGTTCCTTTTAATTTCTGGAAGCCAGCTGGGAGAAACCAGTTCTAAATGCTTCAAATAGGGTCCATGGACTGGAAACAAGAGGAGTGGGTGGGTCTGGGTTCCCCTACACACCCCAGCAGAGGGGTTAAATGCTGTGGTTTAAAGGGGTCTGAACCCCAAGGGGCTGGAGACAGCTGACCCTTTTCTATAGTTATCAGTGTCCTGCATCACTAGACGTTTCACCACCCCTAGAGGGGAGCAACCACTAAAGATTTGGCTAGAGTCATAGTGAAAAACTACCAAGCACAGGGCTAAATGATGATTGGCTGAACAAAGGGGGCATATGTGCCATAGTACCTGTTCAACTGTGGGGAGCGCATGCTGCTGCAAGCAGCCCTGGAGAGGTCGGGAATAACAGGCTGGCACAGGCCTCAACTTGCCCCTGCCTCAATTACAAGAAGAGGAGCACAAGTCAGCATCATGAAGTGTAATGCTCTGGCCTGGGCTGTGCAGGAGGTCAGATGAGATGATCTAATGGTCTCTGCAGGCCTTAATCCTACGGGTGACATTCTGGCCCCACTAAAGTCAATGGCATTAGAATACCTAGCTGCTATGTGGTGCTTTTCATCAACAGATCTCAAAGCTCTTTACAAAGGAGCATTATCCCCATTTTACAGATGGGGAAACTGAGGCACAGAAAGGGGAAAGTGACATATCCAAGGTCACCCAGCCAGAGAACCAAGAATAGAACCCTAATCTCCTGAATCCCCATCCAGTGCTCTATCCACTAGGCCACACTACCTCTCCTTGACATCATGAAGGCACGATGTCACATCATGGACCACCCATCCAAATGTGCTTCTCTGTCTCCTTAGTTGTTTATATAGGGCCACCATTGGGCTACAGTGCTTTGCGAGGCACAAAGCCAGGCCAGGCTCTGGTCCAAAGGAAGTTACAGCCTCCATGGGATCACCACCTCTTTGTGTGGCCTATCTAGGGGTCCCAGCTTCTCCTAACTGACCCTCTTCAGTTTGTTTTCAATCAGAGCAGTCCATGAACTCCCTCCTTAAACTGACTCTATCAGCCCTTCAACTCCAGGGCATGCACTCTCTTTCTGTCTCCTGGATGCTTTCTCAGAGGCTGCCTGGTGTGGGTCTGTAGCCCCTTGACTATCTTAGGCCGTTCTGCCTCTTTCTCCCTCTCTGTTCTCTCCTAGTTATACTGGGTCATTTTCTCTGTTGGTCACAGGTGTGGCTGCCTGTCTCCAGGGTTGGCAGTTCTGGCAGCTATGCAGGTGTGTGATCAAGCTGATTGCCTGTAAGCAGGAAAGACTCTCCACTCCCTTCTGCCTAGGCTCAGTATGGGGTGTGTGACCCCGTTACAGAGACCAACCAGTGAGAGGTGGAGCAGGCAGAGCAGCGGCTCGCCAGCGAATGGGGGGTGGTGACAGAATGGGGTGGGAAGAAGGGATGTGGAAGAAAAGAGGGAGAGGTCTCTGAATGTGGGCGGGGGCTCTTCCAGATGAAGGGAGAAGCATGAAACAGACCTGTCCCCAAGGGTGGGAGACGGGGATAAAGACAGAATGTCATGGAGTAGAACTGCATGGTGGTGAAGGTCCCTGGGGGATCTATGTTATTAGGTGTCTGGACAGAATCTCACCCACGGGCTTCAGCACAATGAGGTGCCATGCTCCCCTCCTTCGGCCTTTCCCCTGCTAGCACTTGGTGGGAGGGACACGGCAGCCACGCTCCCATCAGTGCAGAATCGCGTCCCCCGCCGCACTCCTAGTCCTGCTCAGCACTCCTTACCC
The DNA here is from genome assembly GCF_013100865.1 of Trachemys scripta elegans. Taxonomy (NCBI): domain Eukaryota; kingdom Metazoa; phylum Chordata; order Testudines; family Emydidae; genus Trachemys; species Trachemys scripta. The sequence goes on from NC_048307.1 coordinate 39,855,911, forward strand.
CCCATCATGCATGTAAACTAAGCCAGTGCGGCAGGTGGGAGCAACTACAGAATCAGTGCTCCCCCAGCCCTTGGCATGGCAGGAGCCCTCCCCTACCCCTTTGATAAGGGCAAATGCAAATAGCTCCTCTCACCCAGTCCTTAGCTGAAGACACTTCACTCACTGGAGCTGCTGGGGCAGCGCAGAAGGCAGCATCTATGAAGGAGAAAGATTGAGCTGGGCGGGGCTGTTCTCAGAGGCAGTGAAAATACTCCCAGATTCCTGGTTACAGTGTCAGCAGAGTGTCCCCATGCCCTGCAAGCAGCTGAGCTGGAAGTGGCCTTTGCGAAAGGCTTGTAACTGTAAGATCTGGCTTGCTTCTCATTCTGATTCCCTATCCCTCATCAGAAGCCCAACTGCTAGCTTCTGGATGAGCGAGGGACATAGGTGCCTGCTATCTTAGCCGGGAGTCCGGCAAGCAGAATCACAGCAGTAAAACCAGCACGTCATAAAATCCTGGCTAACAATCTTCATATCTGCATGGGGAGATGGGGCAGAAACCACTGAGTGATGCTACCAATAGCCCAACCTCATTGCTGGTGGAACTGACTGCAGTGGAGTTACACCAGGCGTGAATCTGGCTGCCTGCTTTTGGATAGAGCATAGAGTTGCCACCTGGCTTGCAGTGATGTAGGAATGGCCTCAACTGGAGGAGGTGGTCCTGAGTCCTTCAAGACACTGAGGCCCTGCTTTTGGGAAACAGCTTCCTATTCTGAAGGGGCAACTCCTAGCTCTTAAGTCATCCAGCTAGCTGACGGGCAGGCCCAGTTGCGTCGGAGTGCTATGGATTGCAATCCCAAAACTGGAATGCACAGGCTGGATTCTCCATTGTCCTGCACCTCAGGCCATCCTTTACATCAGTAGGTGCAAAAGGCTAGGGAATCAGAAAGGGAGCTATTGCCACCCACTTTGCACTGGTGGGAATGAGGGACCCACGGCATGGGGCGATGGGGAATCAGGGGAATGGGACCGAGGCTGAACCCTGAAAGTTAGAGCACCGTTAGCTGAATGAGGGTCAATTATGCAAAGAGGGAAAGAATTCCTGGACTCTTGAGAGACACTGATATTTTATGGGTTTTAATGTACCTGCCCCAAAGTGTAACATCTTCCTCCGATTTCACAGGGAGCATTTTGCAAGAGGGAAAATAGTTTGTGCCATTTTTGAGGTACAATAATTAGTAGTTAGCAAGGCAGGGCAGGGCAGGTGGTACAATGAGGACCATCTAGCATGTCAATCAGACATGGCATCATGCAGCCATTCCTCCAGCCCACCCAGCACCACCCTATCTCACTCCAGCAGGAGCCACATAGGTCAGGTCTGTGAAAGCGTCTTACCTCTCTCCCCAGTCACTCTTTCAAACAGAGCCTGGAGTTTGGATTTACACTCGGCGAAGTCTCCAGCCTGGACACTGGCTCCCACTGCCAGAGGCTGCAGCTTCATGAGCTCCTCTAAGGACTCCTTGATGAAGGGGTGCATGTCCATCACTTCCTGGTCCGATGCATAGAGATGCATCTTCTCCACTAGCTGCTCACCAGCCCCCATCCTTTTGAGCACGGCTTCCATCTGCTTCAGCTTCCCCTCCAGATCCTCGTTCCGCAGGCGGTGCTGCCTGTCCACCATCTCCAGCAGCTCCTGCTCCTTCTCTCGGATCAGCTTCACCATGTGTTCGACTCTCTTTCGGATCAGCTCCTGGTTTTCAGTCCTCACCTGGTCTATGTGGTCAGCTTTGCCCTTTAGGCTTTTATAGACATCTTCAAAGTGGGCCTTCTTCCTCTTCAGCTCTTCGCTCAGGCTCCCCAGCTCCTCCTGCCGCCGCTCGATTTCCGTCTGGATGTTGCAGTAGAGTTTTGAATGCTCACTATCCAGGAGCGCACAGGAACAGCAGAGAGGCTTTAAACATCCTCTGCAGTAGATACTACTGATGCAAACACAATACAGTTTAATTTGAATGTATCCTAAGAAGTCCATCTTCTCCACAAACCACTGCTTGGGCTACAGTTGGGGCTGGGGCAAGGCCTTTGGTTGTAGCCACATTCTAAGCCTCGTGATTAGAGCTGGTTGGGATTTTTTTCAAATAAATTTTTTTTTTAGTCAAAAAATGCCAATTAGTCCCAAGTGAAACCGTTCGCAAACAGGATCTGTGTAAACGAATTTCATGACTCGACAAAATGTCAAGCAATGTTTCAAAAGGGTTAGTTTCAACATTTTCAAAATGAAAAATTCTGGTCCAAAACAATCTTAAAAAAAAAAATCAAGCTAATTGCAGTCAAAAAAGAGAGAGCTTTATAAAACGAAAAAAAGGTCAAAAATTAAACAAAATGTTTTGATTTACGCAAACAGAAACCTTTTCTGGTTTGGAAAAATCATTGAGATTTTGACTTTTTGTCCTGATTCAGGATGTGGAAAAAGTTTTGAACTCTCGAAGATTTTAGTGGGATGGGAAACCATTTCCCACTCAATACTATTGTGATGTGAGGTGCAGGGGAAAAGGTGAAAAGTGGAGGAGAGGAGAAGGAGAAATAAGATCTCCAAAGTTTCCCACTAGCAGCCAGATTTATGACGGTTGATTCAAATATTTGGCCATTGGCATATCCCTAACAAAAGCATTCCCTACTGGCACATAGAGAAAAAGGGCAGAGACATAATGGGATAATAGCTGCATCCTGTGGAAATTCCCTTCCCATTCTGGGGAATTCCTTAGAGATTCTCTGGGATAGATCCTCCTCAGCTGGTGTTAATGGGAATAGTTGTGCTGAAATCAATGGAGCCATGATGATTTACACCAGCTGAGGATGATGCCTTCTGTTTTTCAGGGAGTACAGAAGAGGGACAGTCTCCAAAGAGAAGATGAATGGAGAAAATCTGCAGTCCAGCATAGCCACCCAGGGGCTGGAATCTACAAGGTGATTCATTAGGAGCTGTTTGTAGAAGTTGGCAATTCACTCTTGATGAGAAATGGTATATCCCTGCCTCTCTGATTCCATTTCTCCTTCCACTCAACTGCTTGCAGGTACCAACTAAATTAACAGCCGAGGCACAGAAAGGCTAAGAGACTTGCCCAAGGTGACACACAGTCTGTGGTAAAACAGGGATTTGACACCCACCCCCAATCTCCCAGGCCCTAGCCTAGTCCCCTAAGCACTGGACCAGCCTTCCTTGCAAGGACATACTGGTGCAGCTGCAGGAATGGTACTAATGGTGTCAGCTGCAGCATACCCAGGGCTCAGTCACTACTTTCACCATGCAGGTTATGCTGAGCGGATTTCCATGACTTGGTGGAGAAAATGCCTTAGTCCCATCTACCCTAATATCTTAGCACTGATTTCAGCTGCACTGTTGCTGGCAGTCATTGGCCCAGCTGCACCCAGTGAGTAAGGGAGACAGAATATCCAGGATGTCTATGCAACACATGCTTCTCATTTGCAGTAATCTCACTGGGCCAGATTCTGATCTCCGTTACAGTGGTATAAAGCCAAGCGTAACCCATCAGTGACAATGAAGTCATTCTGCATTTATAATGGTGCAAATTGGATCCGAATCTGGCCCATTCTGAGGTTAAAACCGTGGGGTCTGGGATACAGACACCTAGAGCCTGAGGAAATCTGAGACATGCAGAGAAATGTGACGTGAGATTCTCTCTCCTCTTGCCCAGTCTTGTTTCTTTTCATCCCCGTCACTTTTCAGTTTGATGACATCCCAATTAATCCCACCCCAAAGTGTGATTTTAAAATGTTACAGGCAACCAAAGAAACAGGGCTGGGTAGATGGGAGGAATAATCAAACCATTGTCCTCTAAGAGAACCAGGGATTTAATTAGTGATTGGTTCAGGCAGCAATAGATTACTATACATGTGTGTTATATATATGATCGGCAGGTGAAGCTTCCCCTCGGTGAGGCTAGCTCCCTGTCCTGCCTCTTCTGCCTGTGGTCTCACCCACACTGCACCCCAACTCTGCCCCAGGCCTACCTCCTCCTCCCCTGTCGCAGGTGTCCCTCCTCCTCACCACTTGGGCTCCTGCCGCTGCTCACCGGTCCCTCCTTCCCCCACTTCCCGCTCAGTCCCCTTGCTGCTGCTCGCCAGTCTGTCCTCCCACCTCTCGGCCCCCCTGCTCGCCCTAGGCAACCCTCTTCTCTTTCCCCCCTCCTCTCCACTCGGCCCCACAGCCACTACTCACTGATCCTGTCCCCTTTCCCACTAGGCCCCCCACCTCTGCTCGCTGGTCCCTCCTCCCTCCCCCTTCCCTTATCATCCCCCTCCCTGTGTGCATCCCTCCTCTCCACCCCCCTCACCCCCTCACCCCTCTCCACGTCCTCCCCCTTCTTCCCACACAACCCCCGCCCCTGCCACCCGCTTCCTATTGGAGGTCGAGTTGGGGAGGAGGAGGGACTGGTAAGCGGCGGCAGGAGGGCCCAGCAGAGCAGAGAGGAGGAACTGATGAGTGGCGGCAGGGATCACCAGAGAGGGGGGCGGAGAGCGCTGGAGAGGAGCAGCTAGGCGGAGAATGCTGAGCTTTTATGAGCCATGCAAGTTCCGGGGCAGCTGAGGAGGCGGTATCTGCTACTAAGCTTCCTGGGTTCATCAGTGTGCTCCCTGGGGAGTCCCAGGGACCTGGGAAGCTGAGTAGCAGATACCGGCTCCTCAGCTGCCCGGGAACTTGCATGGCGCATAATAAATAAGCAAACTCTTCCTGCGAAAGCCCACTTCCAGCAGGGAGAGGAAGAAGTGGAGCCACCAGAGCCCAGGCTTTCAGTGGCAGGATCAGCAGCAGCTGCGCCAGGGAGGTTTTTGCCCCAGATCCCTAAATGGCCCCCTCCAGGATTGAACTCACAACCCTGGGTTTAGCAAGCCAATGCTCAAACCACTGAGCTATCCCTCCCCCTCAAGGTCCCTGCAGAAGAGCAGCCCTGAGGCACTGTTAGAGGTGCAGGGGGATGCGAATTCCAGCCTGACCCCTGTCACAATCTGCTGACACCCTGAAGCAAGAGTGGGAATGTACAGAGGCCACTTGAAAAAGAGCTGGCCTCATTTTACAGATGGGTAAACTGAGGCACAGGAAGAGGCTGTCGTGATGTTACACCCCATACTCTGCATAAAAAGATGGTTATGATATGAATACGGCATAACTAAGATATACTTTATGCAAGATGGCTCATTGGAAAGGTTATGATTTACTGAATGTGTAAAAAGCAACAGAGGGTCCTGTGTCACCTTTAAGACTAACAGAAGTATTGGGAGCATAAGCTTTCGTGGGTAAGAACCTCACTTCTTCAGATGCAAGTAATGGAAATCTCCAGAGGCAGGTATAAATCGGTATGGAGATAACAAGGTTAGTTGAATCAGGGAGGGTGAGGTGCTCTGCTAGCAGTTGAGGTGTGAACACCAAGGGAGGAGAAACTGCTTCTGTAGTTGGATAGCCATTCACAGTCTTTGTTTAATCCTGATCTGATGGTGTCAAATTTGCAAATGAACTGGAGCTCAGCAGTTTCTCTTTGGAGTCTGGTCCTGAAGTTTTTTTGCTGTAAGATGGCTACCTTTACATCTGCTATTGTGTGGCCAGGGAGGTTGAAGTGTTCTCCTACAGGTTTTTGTATATTGCCATTCCTGATATCTGACTTGTGTCCATTTATCCTCTTGCGTAGTGTCACTGACAGTCAACCTGCAGGTTCTTACCCACGAAAGCTTATGCTCCCAATACTTCTGTTAGTCTTAAAGGTGCCACAGGACCCTCTGTTGCTTTTTACAGATTCAGACTAACATGGCTACCCCTCGGTTACTGAATGTGATTATCCAGTTTGTATGCATGTATCATTTCTCTCTCTAAAGTTAGGAATATTGACTATGTAACAATTATATCTGTGTGTGTACATGGGAGGAACACCCACCAGACAGTAGGCAATCCTCCTGAATGACCCATTTGAGGAGGACAATAGAACTCTGAAGATACTAATCTCCCACCTTCCTGAGGTGCTTCCTGGGATGCTGCATTGACACTACAAGGTCAGGTGATAACGTCACCTGATGAAAAATACCCCCTTGGACACTGCTGGTACTTTTCCACTGTAGGTGGATGGGGATCAAAGGATTCCTGCCTTAGGTAAATCCTTTTTAAGGGCTGGGGAGGGGGGTGATCTTGACTCTCCTCCATTGCCTACCCAAGAAGAAGGACTGCTGAAAGTACCTGAAGGGACAAAGGAACTAACCTTAGGGGAAAGGGAGGGGTGAGTCCAGACTGAGACAAGGGTCCAGTCTGTAAGAAGAAATAACTGGAACTCCAAGCTACAAAAACTCTGCAACTTACCTAAAATAACATTTAGAGTGAGAAATTACTTTTTGAAACTACTCTTTAAGATCTTACGCTTAGTATGTGTATTTTGTTTTATTTGCTCAGTAATATGCTTTGCTGTGTTTGCTATCCCTTATAATCACTTTTATATTTAATAAATTTGTTTTGTCTATTATTAAATCCAGTTTGTGCAATTTCTACCTGGGGGGGGCAAGAAGTTGTGCATATTTCTCTTCACATTGAGGGAGAGGGCGAATTTTTATGAGCTTGCGCTGTGCAGATCTTTCTATACAGCGCAAGACAATATTATTTTGGGTTTATTCCCCAAAGGGGGTGTGCATGTGAGTGCTGGGTGAATCCTCGCACACAGAGCTGGCTTCAGTCTGTGTCTGCAGCTGGGTGTGGCCTTACCTCTGTGTGTGTGCTGCAAGAGGCTGGCGAGCCTAATTCAACAAAACAGGGAGAGGGAATCCAGGCTGGTGGAGCAGGAGGGGCTCAGTGAAACCCCAGTACTTCAGGTGGCATCCCAGAAGAGGGGTCCAACTCATCACAGCTGTGACTTGCCCAAGGTCGCATAGTGGGTCAGTGGAAGAGCTGAGAATAGAACCCAAGGGCCATATTCTTGCTACATGACTCAAGTAGCTCCTGCGGAAGTCAATGGGCGTTACCTTCATATCTTGGTATAAGAAGAAAGGGGCCTAAGTTCCCTAGACTCCCAGGCCTGGCCTTCACCACAGACCCTCCCTCCCAATACCCTTTTCCAATGTGCTCACAACTTTATGGGAATAAATCATAGCAGGTTGATGTTCTTACCTTGTAATATAGTTCTGGTCATTATGAGTGGGATTGGAACAGAAGAGGATTCTGGACTTCCTTGCTCCCTCCAGAAACTGTTTGGCAGATTCTGCCTTCAGCTCCCTCACCTTCCTGGTTTCATGGCTTTTTTTCTTCGAGAACCACTGGTGGGCCTCAAAGCATCTGATGCAAAAGAATTCCTCACACTCAGAGCACCAGAACTCGGCCAGATCGTTGCAAAGGTCACAGACCAAGTCGCTGCTGCTGACAATCTTCTGGTAGGTGCTCAGCTTGGCCTGCAGATTGGCAAAGAGCAGGTTGTCCTGGTCTGGGATCCCACTGACTTGTGGGATGGGAGCCTGGCAGATGGGGCACTGGCCAACGGGCTTGTTCTCTTCCAGGCAGTCGGTGCACAAAGTGTGAAGGCAGGACAGGAGCTTGGGATTCGTGGGTTCTTTCCGGCACCCCTGGCAAAGCAGGAATTGAAATTCTTCCTCCATCACCTTTGGGAGAGAGAGAGACCCTGGGGGTCACCAATGCTGTGCTGCTCTGCTGAGAGACCCAGTGAGTGATGGGGGGGGAGAGTGGGTGGGAGGAAAGATGTCTCTATGTAACAGTAATAATATTCCAAGCTAACGATGTAGTGTATTTTTTTTTAAATCCCTTCTATCCATTTTAAATTTGCCACCTTTCAATTTCCCCAGGTATCCCCTTGTTTCTGTGTTTTGAGGAAGGGTGAAGGGGAACAAAGAGAACTATGAAGTGTTGTGCTGTGTGGTATATGGCCTGTATGATGGGATGGACCAGGGCTAGAGGCACCCTACTGGAGGCTGCAGGATCCTGCCCCTGAATATTGCACTCATATATTTGTGCCTACATATTGCAAATTCATGGCTCTCAACATCATGCAAACTGGCTTATTACAGAACACAGTTCACAGTGACATTGCATGCAGCAGAGCTGCACACCTATCTCTCCTGGGTGTCTACGTTGTCCCCACTGCTCAAGTATAAAACCTCACCACGGGAAGATTATTTTATCCAGTCCTGGTAGGCAGGGAAATATTATTATCCCCATTTTGCAGATGGGGAACTGAGACACAGCACGGTTGAGTGACTCGCTCAAGCCACCCAGGGGTTAAAATGCAGAGATCTCACAACTCCCACAAAACCATCTCACCCCTCTTCCCCACTGTGTCTGCCAACTAGTCACCAGCTATTAAACCAGAGGCTGGACTCTGTGTGCCCTGGATAAAGTTTGGAGGAGGACTCCAATTATCCCTTAGTGGTAAGAGATGGAGGAGAGCCATCTCTCCCAGCACAAAGGAATCTCAGTCCAGGTAGGTGATGCTACCTCTCAGCATGAGCATACTGTCATGCCACGTGTGAGTCTGTCCACCTCTGTACTAAGATCTGTTGGAGGGGTGGCGTTAGCGTCAAACACCACATGACATATGTTAGTCACTTAATGCACTGCTGAAAGGCGCTCAGATACTATGGCAATGAGCACAGCATAAGAATTAATATAGAATAGACACAGCAACAAGTGCAACAACAAGGATTTTACACTGGAGTGCGGATGGGTGGGAGATGGGGTGAAGCTCCAGCCGTGGCAAAGCTGTAGTTACAAAAAATTAGTCTCTGTTCCTTGTCAGCAAGTTTGCAGAGCAAACTGCATCCCCTCCCCTGCTGGGAATATTAGCCCTAGGGATGTGGGTTGCCAGGTGGGTGGAGCATGGCCTAGGGGGTGTTGTGTGGGCTTGTTTTCAGAGGTGTGGGCTGCTTTTGAGACCCATTTCAGCTTGTGGTTGTTGAAAAATCTAGCAGCCAGTTCCTGTTGAAGTCAGTTGCAATGCAACTTTGTCAGGTCTTTGGGATATCAGCTGGGGAGGGAAGCAGACAAGTAATAGAGGAACATGCACAAGTAGGATGCCAGCTCTGAGAGCTAACTCCATGGTCCTATCCTGGGCACTAGATCCAGCCTCCTCAATATTTCTGGGATAGCCCCAAATTCACGGCCTGCCTGCCTCATGTGCAGGAAGTTAAGGGGACCCTCCAGAAATACAAGGGTGCATGAAACCACAGCATTTTGCCCTCTCGCATCATGGCACAACGGTGTCACAGGACAGAGATGTGCTGAGGCTGTGCCACAATGCTGATGTGTGCCCCCCAAAATGGGTCTCTCCCAGAAATGGTCTCCAAAAAGTGGGGAGCTGGGGTTGTCTCATGCAGGAATTCCCCCACCCCCTCTGTGTAGCTGGGAAACAAATGGCACACTATCACCCAAAGATGAGTGAAAGATAAAATACCTGCATTGAAAGCTGATGCACAGCCAGCTCCTGCCACAGCTCTGGGGACGGTCTATCTGCTGCTGTGGCCAAGGGAGAGTAAGAAGGAACTTCCTGCGAAGCAGAAGTGCCACAGCTAGTTTCATTTTCTCTGTGTGACCTGCAGGGAGGAGGAGCTGCAGGAAGTTTCCACTGCTGCCAAGGAAGGCGGTACAGCCTAGTGTTGGGGGAAGGGAGCAGCTGGCTGCAGGGCCTGAACAGGCCGAGTTCCCTGTTTGTAGGCTGCCTGTGCTTGTGCCTGGGTCCTGCCTGGGATGCCAACATGTCAGTGCGCAGCAGGCTCGTCCCTAATGAAGCCAGTATGGTACCGGCCACTGGGTGCAGTGAGGTCTGCAAGGCCCTGACTTGCCTGTGTCTACGGTTACCATAAGTCTGGGTTTTCCTGGACATGACCTCTTTTTTTTGATCTGCCCATCTGTGTCCGTGAGGATTTTTCAAATAAGAGGCAATGTCTGGGATTTTTCCTTGCAGAGCAGACCTTGCAGCTCAGAAAAAGCTATCTCCATGCCCCGACTGTTCCCTCCCATACATCCGCAGCTGCCAGCAACATAAATTGCTCCCTGTCAGAATTTGCTGCCTATGTGGTACTGAGCATATAACCTGCCCTAGCCTGACCTGCCAGGTAAGCGGAGCTGCCATTGCTTCTCAGCTGGGCTGCCTGTCCTGCCGTGGGGCCTCAGAGCCTGGCCAAGAGGGGTGACAGGGCCAGGCCCTGGCTCCGCACCCGGATAAGAGGCCTGCAGGGAGGCACTGACGGGCTGGCGCTGTGTCCTGGGCATGCCCTCCACCTTGAGAATGAGACTGCAGGTACCCCCTCAGTACCCCCTCCCACTACACATGCACCCCCAAATACCTCCCTCCAAGTACACACCCACCCCTCCAGTTCCCCCTCCCTCTTCCCCCTGGTAGTGTCCTCTATTTTGGAACTTGAAATATGTAACTCTACCTGTGCCCATGCTTGCTGGTCAGCCCTATGTGTGGCAATGAGAACAGATCGCTGTGCCCCATCAGGGTCCCTCCATCCACCGGGGGGATGCCAGGAGTCTGTGTTTGTCAAGTGTCCTGCTGCGCTCAATCACTTGAATCTCCATCCCATGTGCTGGGGATGCTGGGAACAGACATGCCAAGTCTCACTCACTGGGTATAAGCCTCACTCATCAGCATGCTATCTCTTTCTCCACACACATTCCTAAGCTTATCTTACTCATTTTGAGTAAATAGATAATATTTTTACTCAGGAGCTGCAATAAACAACAATACATCCGGGTCCTCAGGCACTGGGCCTAGTGCTTGTAAAACTGCTTTCCAAGCTTGCCTACTGTGGTAACTATGGAGACTACAGGCCCGCCTTGAGAGGAGGCTATGCAGGAGGGGTGTGTGTGTGTGTGAATATTTGACAGTCAAGAAAATGAGTTTGCCCAAAAAACAAGCAGGACTTTTGAAAGTTTGCGGATTCTGCAAAATACAGTTCAAAATTTAAGCCACACTGGACAAATTCATGTCCTCTGGGATCTCCAACCATCCAGGTTTTTATTCCAACCAGCAAATAATTGTTAAAATCCACTGATTTGCATTGGCTCTTAAGCAAAATAAGCAGTCATGGGATAAGAGGGAATGTTCTCTCATGGATTGGTAACTGGTTAAAAGATAAGAAACAAAGGGTAGGACTAAATGGTCAGTTTTCAGAATGGAGAGAGGTAAATAGAGGTGTCCCCCAGGGATCTGTACTGGGCCCAGTCCTATTTAACATATTCATAAACAATCTGGAAAAAGGGGTAAACATTGTGGTGTCAAAATTTGCAGATGATACAAAACTACTCAAGATAGTTAAGTCCCAGGCAGACTGTGAAGAGCTGCAAAAGGATCTCACAAAACTGGGTGACTGGGCAACAAAATGGCAGATGAAATTTAATGTTGATAAATGCAAAGTAATGCAGATTAGAAAACATAATCCTAACTATACATATACAATGATGGGGTCTAAATTAGCTGTTACCACTCTAGAAGAGATCCTGGGGTCATTGTGGATAGTTCTCTGAAATCATCTACGCAATGTGCAGCGGCAGTCAAAAAAGCGAACAGAATGTTGGGAATCGTCAAGAAAGGGATAGATAATAAGACAGAAAATATCAGATTGCCTCTGTATAAATCCATGGTATGCCCACACCTTGAATACTGCATGCAGATGTGGTCGCCCTAGCTCAGAAAAGATATATTGGAATTGGAAAAGGTTCAAAAAGGGCAACAAAAATGATTAGGGGTATAGAACGGCTTCCGTATGAGGAGGGATTAATAAGACTGGGACTTTTCAGCTAGGAAAAGAGGCGACTAAGTGGGGATATGATAGAGGTCTATAAAATCATGAGTGGTATAGAGAAAGTAAATAAGGAAGTGTTATTTACTCCTTCTCATAATACAAGAACAAGGGGCCACCAAATGAAATTAGTAAGTAGCAGGTTTAAAACAAACACAAGAAAGTATTTTTTCACACAACGCACTGTCAACCTCTGGAACACCTTGCCAGAGGGTGTTGTGAAGGCCAGTACTATAATGGGGTTCAAAAGGGAGCTAGATAAATTCATGAAAGATAGGTTGTCAAGGCTGTATCCCCACTTTGAACTTTAGGGTACAAATGTAGGGGCCTGCATGAAAACTTCTAAGCTTAACTACCAGCTTAGCTCTAGTCCCGCTGCCACCATTCCCAATGGATTACCTCCCTGGGAAGCCTTGAAAAACCTTCACCAATTCCCTGGTGAATACAGATCCAAACCCCTTGGATCTTAAAACAAGGAGAAATTAACCATCCCCCCTCCTTCCTCCCACCAACTTCTGGTGAATACAGATCCAACCCCCTTGGATCTAAAACAAGGAGAAATTAACCATTCCCCTCCTTCCTCCCACCAATTCCTGGTGAATCAAGATCCAAACCCCTTGGATCTTAAAACAAGGAAAAATCAATCAGGTTCTTAAAAAGAAGGCTTTTAATTAAAGAAAAGGGTAAAAATCATCTCTGTAAAATCAGTATGGAAATTAACCTTACAGGGTAATCAAACTTAAAGAGCTCAGAGGACTCCCCTCTAGTCTTAGGTTCAAAGTACAGCAAACAAAGATAAACACTCTAGTAAAAGGTACATTTACAAGTTGAGAAAGCAAAGGAAAACTAACACGCCTTGCCTGGCTATTTACTTACAAGTTTGAAATAGGAGAGACTTGTTTAGAAAGATGGGGAGAACCTGGATTGATGTCTGGTCCCTCTCAGTCCCGAGAGCGAACGCACTCCCAAACAAAGAACACAAACAAAAGCCTTTCCCCCCCCCAGATTTGAAAGTATCTTGTCCCCTTATTGGTCCTTTAGGTCAGATGCCAGCCAGGTTACCTGAGCTTCTTAACCCTTTACAGGGAAAAGGATTTTGGAGTTTCTGGCCAGGAGGGATTTTATAGTACTGTACACAGGACAGCTGTTACCCTTCCCTTTATAGTTATGACATAGGTCCATCAATGGCTATTAGCCAGGATGGGCAGAAATGGTGTCCCTAGCCTCTGTTTGCCAGAAGCTGGGATTGGGTGACAGGGCATGGATCACTTGATGATAACCTGTCATTGGCCACTGTCAGAGGACAGGATACTGGGCTTGATGGACCTTTGGTCTGACCCAGTATGGACATTCTTATGTTCTTATTGCATGGAGAATTCTCACCTGCCCTAGACTTTAGTATGAGCTAGGACATTGAAGTGTTTCAGATGCAATATTAAGCAGTGTACATTTAATAAAGTTATTAAGTGCTGGTTGGATTAAAAGCCTGAACTATTGGATGTCACCAAGGAGCAAAAAAGAGAGTCCCTGTAATAAGCAATGACCTGACACACTCCTGGAAATTCTTACTTTTTGAGGCTGTAAATCTCACTATTAAGGACAACTGACCCTTGGTATCTCTGTGGGCACCTGTAGTGGGGTGGCTACCCCATTCTCTGAGATTATGGGCTGCGGAAGGCCAGTGGGCCTGCGCAGACACACAGCCAATGAGAGAAGGGCTTACTGGCAGCCAATCAGGGCCCAGGTTGGAGACAGCCAATCAGGGCCAGGCTCAGCCCTATAAAAAGCTTCCCTGGGAGACAGCAGGCAGTCTGTCCCAGGCCTTTGAGTGGGGAAGGTCTATCTCCAAATTGGGAGACTAGCACTGTGGACAGCGCAGTGCTGGCCAGGCTCAGGGAGCAGAGGGGAGCTCTAGCCTGAGGCCTGCCAGGCTGCAGGCCCTGAGTGGAAGGGCCTAGCGGTGCAAGGGGCCGTAGGGGAAGCGGACAGATGAGGGGAGAGTAGGAGGACAGCGAGGCTGCCGCCAGAGGGTCCCCGGGTCCCCCCCCACCCCTTTGCAGTACATCTAGCCATTGGCCTTAGGGAGAGGCCAGTACAGACCATGCCAGATCCCTGATGGGAGGGATTAGACTTTGGGGGGTGTGGTTGACTACGGTGGCTGGATGAGGAGACTGCTGATTGACCTCCCCCTGGAAGGGGGTGTGGAAAGACAAAGGGGCACTGCCAGGGGGCAGTGGTCCCAAAGAGGAGGCTGCGAGTTGGTGAGTGACGTGAGCTCAGACATGCCAACCGAGAGCGAGATGTGTGCTCCACTGGACTGAGCTAATTCACAGAGCAACCAGTAGGAGGCGCCATGGTGGTGAGTCCCAACCCCGTTACAGCACCACTGCCTAGATTAAGGCAAACACCAGATAGGGTTGCCAAATTTCTAATTCCAGAAAACTGAGCACCCTTGCGCTGCCCTGCCTCTTCCCTGAGGCCCGGCCCTGCCCCATTCACTCCATCCCCCCTCCCTCTGTCACTTGCTCTCCCCAACCCTCTCTCGCGTGGTTATTTTCACTGCAAGGCTCAAACAGGCATATTTATTGTTTTGACAGATGTGTTATGCTATGTTCAGGTTTTATTTGTTACAGGATGCTAAAGCTGGCAGCAAAATAATCAAAAAAGGTAATTTAAAAAAAAATGGATTTCACAAAGGTTTTCATGATTCTTTCCCTCCCCTCTTCCCATTTTTCATAACCAGCTCCATGTTTTTTGTTCCCTAGAGTTATTGTAATTTTATCTGTGGAATTAGGACCACACATTATCACAGCTGCAATGGGTCCATTAAAGGCCCACTCCTGAAGCCCAAATACAAATCCATAGAGCACAACCATAGAAATGCACATCTGTCCAGACACCTAGATAAATAAATCTATAGAAACTGATGCCCACCCCTATCTGCAGATACACCCGTGTATTCATGTGTACACATCTAGCATGCACTAACACATATGCTTCCACATTATTGAATGTTACAATTGTTGTTTAGTGCCTAGAGACCCCAACTAAGATCAGGGTTCTGGGGTGGTAGGTGCTGGACATACACTTAAAAAGAGAGTCTGCAACAAAGAGTTTATAATGTAGCTAGACAAAAGTGGGGAGAAATGTGATACATTGGCCCTTCTGCAATTCCTAGTCAACAACATTCACTTTTTAAGAAATAATACATTTTTTCTAGAGCTCCTGTCTCTTTTAAAAACTTATGAAATGAATACACACATTTTGTCATCAATTTTTTTGTGTGCAAGCCAGCAAAAGGAATAAAAATCAAAGAGTTAGGCTGCAAATTTTATACACACATGCGGCAATACACACACCTCCCTACGCAAAGACACATAGTCTCTTACACACATCTTGCATGCATGCACACACTTGCCTACACAGACACACTTTTTTGTACACTTTTCCAGGGGTTGCCTAAATCACCCAGCTGGGAAGGGAGGAGGGTGGGCTGGAGGGGAAAAGGTGGGGGTAGAGGAGAGAGGATGAGGAGGGAAAGAGGCCAAGGATGAAAGCAGGATGGGAGTGAGAGGGGGCAGTGAAGGAGAGAGGCCGGGGGTGTGTGGGGGGTATGTGGGATGGATGGGGATGCAGGGGGAAGCAGAAGGCTACCGGTGTATGAGGATGTGGGGGGACACAGGGATGTATAGGGACATAATAGGAGTGCAGCACTGGTGAGGAACATGGGGGTAGCAGCTCTGGGAGGTGGAGAGGATGGGTGGGAGAGCACTGAAAGGGGTACAGGCCTGGGATAGGTAGGTTTGGGGGACAGGATGGGACGGGGGAGGGATGCAGTGAGGGGGGAGGGGATGGGGAAGGATGCAGTGAGGGGGATGGGAGTGCAAGGGGGTTGGGTCACGAAGGGATGCAGTGATGGGGGTGTGGGGATGGGACCGGGAGGGATGCAGTGAGCGGGATGGGGGTGTAGCCCCATTCCCAGCACTTGGAGATGGTGATACACATACCTCGAACTCCTGGATGCCGGCGATGGGGTGACAGACAGATTGTGGTTCGCCACAGGGCACGCAGCGCAACTTGAGCCTAGCCACACAAAGAGGAGAAGAGGGCTGGGCAGCAGTGAGAGAGGCATGTGCCACATGACCCCTCAACAGCCACCTGCTGAGCGCTTGCGAGTTGTGCTAGTTCCTCCACTGCCCTGACCCAGCCAATGGGAGCTGCGCCTGCGGGTGGGGGGGGGGGGGGGCGGACAGCATGTGGACCCCCCTGGCTGCCCCTAAGACTAGGAGCTGGACATGCTGGCTGCTTCCTGACTCAGGAGCCGCACAGCGTGGCAGCTAGCAGAGAGCATGTCAGTCCTGCTATGCGGCACGGTGGCGCTGCCAACTGAACAGCCAACGGCTCAGTCAGTGGTGCTGACCGGAGCCGCCAGGATCCCTTTTTGACTGGGTGTTCCAGTCCAAATCCAGACATCTGGTCACCCTAACCCCACATGAGGCCCATTGCCCTCCCCCCATGCTGGACCTCTGGCCTCATGCCATAGGATGGGCACCCCCGAAAGAGCTGTTTGTTGGGCCCACTGCCAGCCCTCTGCCCGGAGCACTGCTCCTGCTGTGTGCTCAGGCTGGGGCCTGTCCCAGAAGAGGGATGACTTAATCTCCACCCAGTGCTCTGCGGGTGTGGGTAGGGGTGGGTGGAGCCTTAGGGCAGCACTCCAGCAGAACGAAGCCATGACAAGCAGCAGGTTGGGGATCCTATTGGGCAGGTGTTGGCCTTGTTTCCATAGAATTTAACCCCTTCTCTACAATGGGGTTAAGGCTGGGGGTGAGTGGGTCCTTTGATTGATAGGTTTGTATCAATTTCAGTGTCAGAGCCAGCCTCCACCTGACCATCCAATCAGGACCCTCTGCCAGTGCAACCCCGCACATCCATGCTACAGAAACGCCCTGATTCTCTTCCCACGGCCCAGCTTCCCCCCACCCCAGCCTCCCCATCCCATGGAAAAGCAGAGAGTGACAGCTGAGGAGCGGCTGCTGCCTCACACCAGTGCTGAGAACCTGAGGCTGGAGTCTGTCCCCATAGGGCTGTTTCAGGAAACAAGGAATGGGGGAGGGGGTGTCAGCCACAGTCGTGGGAGGGGGGGGCATGGGTGACCCCAGGGGATGATTTGGCAACTGAGAAAAACCTTCCCCACCCACAGCCTAAATCCCCTGTGCTGGGCTCCTAGTGGATGCTACTCACCCCACACCCCAGGGGCTGCCCTTGGGGATCCCCTCCCCTCTCATTAGATTTGACAATGATCACCCCAAAGGGAAATCTCCCTCCCAAGGGCTTTCCCCCCCAATCCCCATCCTTGCTGGTCAGTGCCAGCCTTCAGAAGGGGTCCCCGCAGCACAGCGAGAGAGGAGCTCCTGGAGAGATGCCATCCTGCTGCTGCCTTTGGGAAGGTCGAAGGGAGGCCTCCCCATGGCAGATGGAGCTGTTCTGCAGCTGATGAAGCAAACCTCCTTAGGAAGAAAACCTTCCTCCTCCCCTGCTCTGCAGCCAGTACTGTTCTTGGTGCCCACATGACGTAGAAAACCAGGAAGTGCTACTGCACCAGCATCCCTGCCTGGAAGGAGACAGACCAGATCCACTGGCAAGGGCTACAAAGGGATCAGCTGGCATTGCAGAGGAGACACAAAGCAGATGGAGACACCCCCTGCTCCAGCCTGGGAAGGATTCTCTCCAGGGGAGGGGATTGGATCAGGGTGGTGGGGAGCGAGCCCTTAATGTTGTTCTGTGATGGCTCACCTCGGATTAGCAATGATTTCTGATCTAAGGCTTAAGAATTGCCCTTGGCCTGGTATCGAAAAGCTATGGTGTTGCTATTTGGCATTTGACTGTCAAGTGTTTTGTCTTTATTTATGGTGTTGATGGGGCTTTGAAATCACCCAGAAGCCCTGCTGGCTAGCTACAAAAGCTGTGTTTGAGTGTAGAAAGCAAGCAAGCAAGGACTATGTTCTGTTACCCCTCTGGCCTGCAAAGGCCCCCTGAAGGAGCCATCGCGTGACTGGATTTCTCAGATTCGGAGTCGCTTGTAAAAACTTGATTCTTTTTTATGCAGCATCTTGAAGCATTCTTGGTATCATTTTTTCCCCTGCTCCTAAACAGCTTGGGTGTGCAGGAATTTTTACATTAACCTGCAGGTAAGAATGGCACCCACTTGCAAGATTCAAAGAATCAAGCAGGACTGTATGGCCGTGCTTTGAGCTAATTGGATATTGATGTTCGTGGGGAGTGAGCTAATCATTTGTTCAGACTGAGGCACTAGGAACAGAATGCTGCCCTGGGGACTCCCACCAGCCAGCTTACCAGCAGAGTGTGCAGGGGGAAGGGGTGGAGAGATTACTGAAAGGCTTAGGAGGTAAACTGGACCATGTTCAGCCAGTCTGGATATCAAGCTCTTCCACTGGGGGACTTTGACCGTTTCCAGCAGTCCAGCATTGGAGTCTATGGATCTCAGAAGAGCTTATTTTCCTTTGGGCATGTGCAAGACCCATGGGACCAGGTCCCGCAAATGAAAGGTGAATACAGGACAGGGGAGCAAGGTTTCCTTCTCTGCTGGCCCAAGCATCATTAGTCACCTTGGTGGTTATAACCCCTGCAAACACTGGCCTCTTCCTTATGCAGGGTGCAGCTCCATGACTGCGCTAGCGTTACTCCTGACTTGCACTGGGCTGAGCAGAATAAGGCCCTATGGGTGTTTCATTTGGGGATTCAAGGGTTGGAAGAGTCCAAGATGGAGGCAGGCTGGAGGAGTCCAGTCTGGGGATCGTTTCCTGTGGCCCTCAGTGAATGCTATTAGGCGTATGGATGTTCACTGATCATGAGCAAGAGACCCCAGGCCAGATGCTGCTCTGTGTTGTGCTGGTGTCAATCTGGAGTCGCTGCACTGACTTCAGTGGATTGAGGCTGATGTAACAGAGCAGACTGAAGCTGAGGCAGCCCCTTCTGTCTCTGGGGCGGTTTCCAGCTTATGGCATTCCCCTCAAGGACAATGCTGCTGAAGGACACCGGGGCAGAGCTCTGTGACCATGGTCATTGGGTGGATCCATGAGTTGCCTACGAGATCCCAGCATTGGTTTCTGTGGTTTGCTGCAGGTGTGTCTTGAAACAAGGGAAAGGCCATGGGCCTGAGAACAAGCTGTGGGCGATGCTGAGGGACTGGGGAGCTGCTGCTCTCTCCAAATTCATTCCCTGCCCCTCTCTTTCTCTCCTACAGGTTCCTCCCAGGGCTGGCTGTCATGGATTTGCCATGGGATTGTCACTTCTTTGGCCTTCCTGCTGATGGTCATCACCTTCCCCATCTCTGGATGGTTTGTCTTGAAAGTAAGTGGGAAATAATGCCTGGTCCTTCCCCCTAAATCCAGGTGGTGGTGGGAGGGGGAGAGTCTGAGGAAAGGCAAAGATGCCCTTTTCACTGCTTGGAGTGTCCTTAAGCAGCTACATGCTCACTGCATTGTGTACTGCTGCAGCCTCTCCAGTGGGCACCTATGGCATAAAAGCCAACTGATGGGAGCGGCAGCATTCTCTCCACCTCAGGCCAACCCCTTTGTGCTGCCGATAAGACCCAGCTCTCCAGACTAGAGCCAACCCACCAGCTAGTCCATAGCGAGTCTAACATCAGGAGTTCCTGTAGCGCAAAGGCTGCCACTGGTGCACACAGTGCTCTCTCTGCATTTCTAGGGCACCTTTCCCCTGAGGAACAGAAAGGGCTTTGTAATCATCATGAATGAAGCCTGGCAATGCTCCAGGTGTGAATGCAAGAGGCTCTCCTGGGGGACTGGAAGGGTGGAGAGTCTTTATTTTCTACTATTAAAATTTGTGTAAATGTATATTCAAGGTAAATGCAGCTGCAGACTACTGGCAAGTTGTCAGTGCATCCTGTGGCATCTCAAAGTTGGGGATCCCCTGGTCTTGAGAGGTGCTGCATACCCTTGACTCCTGTTGACTCCAGTGGGAGTTGGAGGAGCTCAGCTTGCCTGTAGTGTGTATCATCTGGCCATGGGATTCTGCTCAGCTTACCGAGTACTGAGTTTACATCTGGGATCAAGCAAACATCTGGGGTCACCTGTCAGAGAAGGGTATACCTTGCAGGTGGGGCCAAATGACTTTTAGAGATCTCAGTAGTTTTTCATTTTCTCCCAGTTGATTCGAATGTAATGAATCATGGCCAGATGCAGCAGAGCCCATGGTTGTCCTTGGGGATTGAACCCACGAGCTCCACACCAGAAGCACAAACCCTTACTGTTGGTGCAAAAGGATGAGCTCCATTAGCTATGTCGTGGGGCTCTTATGTTTGCCAGAGCCAACCACTAGAGGGAGCACTGTGCATTAAACCCGGGCATTGTAGGGACAGAGAAATGACTTCTTAAACTGCCCAATGTGTATTTTTCCTCCTGCCTATTTGGTTTAAATGTTTCTTTTCCAGATAGTCCCTGCCTATTCCGCTTGGGCCGGATCCGAGCCCCCCAGGAGCCAGGCATGGTCCTGCTGTTGCCGTTCATAGATCACTGGCAACTAGTAGACTTGAGGACAAGAGCCTTTAATGTGCCACCGTGTAAGGTGAGCTACATCCATTTCTAAGGTGGAGGATTTGCTATGTGATGGGGCAGCTTCTCCAATGAGCCTGGTCATCCATTGCAACCCTCTTGAAGAGATCAGGGTATAGACCTTTGCAAACTTTCCTAGTGAAAGCCACATGTTGAATCTTGCCTGCTTTGGGCTTTCATTCCAGTTGTAAAATTGTAGTACAGATTCACAAACCTTTTAGATGAACTGAGGCCAAATATCATGAGATCGCAGGCCAGGTTTTCCTTCCGCACAGCCTTCCAGGGGGCATGCTGAGCTAAGATTTTCAAAAGCAACCAGTGGTTCTGGGTGCCTGAATTTGTGGGTGTCCAAGGTAAGTGCTTCTCCAAAAGTGCTGACCATCCACCTGTGAAAATCAGGTCCTTTTCAGGTATCTCCAGGTAGGCACCCACAATCACTACTCTTGTA
This sequence comes from Trachemys scripta elegans, assembly GCF_013100865.1. Taxonomy (NCBI): domain Eukaryota; kingdom Metazoa; phylum Chordata; order Testudines; family Emydidae; genus Trachemys; species Trachemys scripta. The sequence goes on from NC_048307.1 coordinate 39,876,734, forward strand.
GAACTTGGCTGTGATTTAGACCAGCCCAACCTTGGTGGTTTGGGCCAGGTTGGTGTTTATTCCAACCCAAAATGAAATGGGGGCAGGGGGGTTGAGCCATGGACAAAAGACAAATGTAGACGAAAGACTCATCGACAAAAAAATATTAGTTGCAAATCCGTGTGATCTGAAACTGAGATGATGTTGTTAATGTGCCCTTCTGCCACGTGGAGCCAGCAGCAACCAGGGCTGGGTTCAATATCTAGGAGTTCCTTTCCATCAATGCAACACAGAACTGGCTTGAGCCCCCACCCCATAACCTGGGAAAATTACGCACCTGAGAGGCAATAGTTCCGCACTCGCAAGCACAGAGTTTGAGTGTTAATGAAAGGAGGGAAGTCACCCAATTAATTAATTAATGTCACAGGGCTCTGGCATTCGAGCCCCTGGCTTAACAAGGTCCTTTCAGCTGTGGGTGACCCCCCTCATTTGGGACAGGTTAAGCAAAGTTCTGTTCCCTTTTATTCATACAATAATGACAACATTGGTAACAGCATTTCACTGCCCCTACATTCAGTACTAAAATGATTTGTAACCCAACACCAGCCAAAGTTGATTACTTTGAGCAACACACCACTCTATGTGCTTGATATCTAAGCAGAGCAGGCGAAAACTGTATTTACATGAACACACCTAAAGTCTCTCCCCCTCCCAGCTAGCTGTCAGGGAAGAATTCATTGAGACCCTGCTTACATCGATGATAATAATAATCATGTTCTTTATGACAGTGTCTAAGAGCCAGCCAAGAATGGGGCCCCATTGTGCAAGAAGTGGACAACCACAGAGTACCAGATGGCCCCTGCATCTGTGATCTTACAATCTAGATAGACAAGACAGAGACAGGGTGAGGGAGGAGGTAGAACTTGTTTCCCCCCCCCCCCCCAATTGGGGCTGGGTGACCCTGTGAGGGCATAGCGTTTGGGTCTGGACAAGTACCTTAAAGTTGATTCAGATACTGACCCAAGGCAGCAAAATTCAGCCAGAAGGCTCATGCTGACAGGTTGCCTGGTGAAATCTTGAGTACTTCTGGTGTCTGCTTGGGGTGGAAACTACACAAGAGGAGCCCTTAGCACAGTCTCTTGGTTACATTGGCATCTGGTTCCAGAAGGACCAAGAAGTGCCATCAGTAAGGCCCTACCAAATTCACAGTCTATTCTGGTCAATTTCATGGCCATAGGATTTAAAAAATCATAAATTTCATGATTTCAGCTATTTAAATCTGAAATTTCTCGGTGTTGTAATTGTAGGGGTCCTGACCCAAAAAAGGAGTTTGTGGGGGTGGGGTGGTGGTGTCACAAGGTTATTGTAGGGGGGGTTGCAGTACTACTACCCTTATTTCTATGCTACTTCTGGCAGTGGTGCTGCCTTCAGAGCTGGGCAGCTGTAGAGCGGTGGCTTCTGGCCAGAAGCCCAGCTCTGAAGGCAGAGCCATCACAGCAGCAGCACAGAAGTAAGAATGGCACAGTATGGTATTGCCACCTTTACTTCTGCGCTGCTGCCTTCAGAGCTGGGTACTTGGCCAACAGCTGCAGCTCTCCAGCCACCCAGCTCTGAAGGCAGCACAGAAGTAAGAGTGGTAATACTGTGACCCCCGTAAAATAACCTTGTAACCTCCCTGCAACTCCCTTTTGTGTCAGGACCCCTCAATTTGAGAAACACAGGTCTCCCCCATGAAATCTGTATAGAATAGGATAAAAGCACACAAAAGACCAGATTTCACGGGGGGAGACCAGATTTTATGGTCTGTGACGCATTTTTCATGGCCGTGAACTTGGTAGGGCCCTAGCCATGATGCATGAAATGAAGAAGGAGTTAACTCATTTGGGTTTTTGTAACTCTATAAATAAGGTTTGGTTTGACATTTGTGGAGGTTTGTTTGTGAGGTTTTCCTACATTTTGTTTTGCCTGTTTAAATGAATTGAGGAAGCCCCACTGGTCAGGAATCAGAGTTTGGGGGATAGCAGTCCAGATCTTCCAAGGTATGTGGGCACCTAACTTCTATTGAATCAGGCCCTCTTTGTTAATGCTGCTGTTCACAGCTGACCTCCAAGGATGGAGCCGTGATCAGCCGTGGGGGCTGATATCCAGTTCCGGGTGTGGGATCCAGTGCTGTCTGTCATGATGGTGAAGGATCTGAATGCAGCCACCCGAATGATGGCCCAAAACGCCATGACCAAGACCCTGCTGAAGAAGGACCTGAGGGAGATCCAGATGGAAAAGCTGCGGATTGGGGACCAGCTCCTGGTGAGGGGTTTGCTTATGACCTTGGGCTCTGCTCCTGTGCTGTGACATGGGAAGTGAAGCACCCCATTGCAGTCTGTGTCTCACCAGCTGCAGGACCTGAATCCCTAATTCTCTAGGTATGTAACACACGGAAATAATGACCAAGGAGGGAAACTATAGCTGCTGCACTCTGAGTCTACCCCCAAGGGACTATGTGGATTCTCAAGGTTTCACTGTGTCTCAGAGCCAGAGGTGTGCTGGGGTGTGCAGGATGCAGGATAGGGTGGAGATGCAGTCTGGGGTCATTACACGTGCACAGGAGAGAGGCAGGCAGAATGCCTCAGGGGGAATCAAGGGAAGGGCTACCAGGTGTAAAGAGGATAAGGCAGATACACAGAGGACACCTCAGGACTACAAGGAGGGAATGGAGCATGCTCTGGGGGCCTCTCTTGTTCCATGCAGCCTGCTCAGCCAGAGCTCAGAGAGGAAGGGATTCTTTCCATGCTCCATTATAGTCTGTTGCTTTGCGCTTACCCAGATCTGACTGGGATGTTTTTGCTTCTTGCTTTGCTGCTTGCCTTTTAGCTTGAAATCAATGACATGACCAAGTCTTGGGGCCTGGAAGTGGATCGGGTTGAGCTGATTTTGGAGGCAGTGCTGCAACCCTCCCAAGAGAGTCTGTCCGGACATCTGACCATGACACCCCTGATCTCTGGGTTTGCACTAGATAGCACCATTCATCAGCTGGCTGCTCACTTCTTTAGCAACAGCATGGCGGTGGCAGCAGCAGCTAGTCATGAGACAGGTAACCAGCCTGGCTGCACCTCCCTCTCCCACGCCTGCTACGTGCTCTGCTTTCTTCCTCAGGAAGACAAAACAAGAAGTCCTTGCTTGGCTTTTAAACAGCCAGGATGTCTATAGGCATCAATGGATGAATCTGGCTCTCAGACCCCAGTGGGACAGACCATGTCTGTTGTGGCAAAGTTTTGCCAAAAGTGACCGTAGAGCAGCAGCTGAGAGTCATGGCAAACTCCCATTGTGAGAGGAGGAATGTAACTGGTATCTCTGATGCTGCTATGCAGTGAGTGTTGCCAAATGTCTCTTCCATGGTCAACAGGACAGGAAGAAGAGATTAAATGAAGACTGTCTATTTCAGTACTTCTCAAACCCTTGCCATAGTATATGGGCACCTCACAATCTATTGTATTTAGCTGCACAGCCCCCATCAGAGGTTGGGCAGTGCTATTATCCCCAGTATACAGAGGCACAGACAGGTTAAGAGACTCTTGGGCTGACAGTTAACTTCATCCCAATCAGCCTGGTGCCCCCGATCCCATCTTTACACCTTTGTCCCCAGCAGACAGCGTGGTGACAGTGAATGAGGCAGAACCACCAGCTCCTACCATCACCACCACCACCACCAGTAGCAGCAGCAGGAGGAAACCTAGCCCTGAGGAGTTGCTGTCAGCTGTGGAGCTGTTCCTGTCTGAGTCCTTGGTTGGTGCAGTTGGAGCTTCCTACCAGTTCAACATCATACTTCTGAGTGGTGCCTGGAGCACCTACTTCATAGATCTCACTGCAGGTCACTGCCATTTATTCTCCCTGTGTCTGGGAGGCACTTTGGTGGGTGAGGACTTTGAGCTGTGTTGTGTGTGGGTGCAAGCATGTGCATGCTCTTTATTTTCCACACACAGAGCTGAACTCATTAGTAGAGGTGGTTGGAAAATGCGGACTTGGGGGAATTCCTTGGAAAAATTAAACTTTTCAGTGAATAATTGAAATATTTTTGGTTCTGAAATGGTGCCACTTGGGAGCTGTAGTTTGGCGGGGAGGGGGAGAGGCACCCCAGTTTCTTCTCTAACACAAGCTCTTGGTAATATTCGTTCTCTGCGAAGGTGTGTAGCACCCCATTGGTCAGCCAGAACTCGCAACCAGGACAGCCTGGGTATAATCAAGGAGGCTCCCTGCTCTGCTGTGTAAACAGAAACAGGACTCTGAGCAGGAGATGGGACTAGAAACAATCCAGGTTGCAAGGGGTGGTGATATCTCTCTCTCCTAGGCTCCAGAAGCTGAACCTGACCAGGCTCAGAGACTTTGTGTCGGGGGTTTGGGCGCTGGCAGCCCAGTTCAGTGGTTAGAACTGGGCTGAGGGGGCAAAGGGTCAGAGCCCGAGTCAGGAACCAGGAAGAGGACATGGGCTGGAGCACAATCCATCACAGCTGGGGGCCCAGCATTGAGCAGCCAGCGACCTGCTGCTGAGCTTAAAAACAGGCCTACTGACTCTTTTCAGGCAGCCCTAGCAGAACCCATCAATCAGCCTGGAGAGTACTCAGGCCCAGTGGGAGGTGCCTGGTTCTGACACCTTGCTGGGAGATCTTTGAGCTGAGGAGTTGTGAGCCAGGGTCTGAGGTGAGATCTTATTAAAGGAGACAAATTTACTCTGCTTAGCTTGTTTTTTGGCTTGCACTTGTCCAGATCCTTTATGAGGAATGTTTTGATACCAACTGGGGAATATAAGATAGAGCTAACCTGCAGTGTCACATCCAGCCACAAAAGGGTGCACAGGGATGGCACATAGCTTTACATTTCCCATGATACCACACTGTTCCATGACCATGCCTTGCATGGCAATGATGCATCATGGGAGATGAAATCCAGCCTGGCTGGCACAGGAAGAATAGGAGCATGAAGCACCTGAACTACATACAACTCCTATCAGGCACCGCAGCAGCATTTCCAAATAAAAGTATTTTGGTTTTGCAGCTGAAAATATTCCAGTTTTTGGGCACTTGGTGGTTCAACAAAAAATCAGTTCTCTGTGGAGAGCAAAAACCCAATATTCCTTCAAAAAAAAATTTAGATGGAAAATTTTACATACAGAAATATGTCTCCTGCCCATCTCCATAACGAGCAGTGACGGTGGTGTGGGATTGCTAGTTGTTGTCCACCTCTAGTCCAAGGTGGCAGGAAGACCGCTCCCCTCCAATGTCTGCTTAGCCTAAAGCACATTGTCTGGGTGATCTCCACTTCCTAGCTGATGGGCAGCCATGTTGCTCAGTAACCCACCAGCATCCTAGACATTAACTGGCACCTTTGTTGGTGCCCTCAGCAGAGAGGGTGTGGAGGAGGACATCCCTTCCCATCTGGGATGCTACTGGAGCAGTGTAGGGAGAAGCTTGCCCTACTGCTGGAGGGAGGGGACTGTCCCCTTTCACCAGCGTTAAATTCACTTCATTAAACAAACCAAACACAAAGGGCCTCTGGCTTCCCCAAAGTGTTAGATGTAAAACCCTGGTACTGATCCCCACTCTCATATATCCATGCCCTGCAGGCAGTGGGCGGATTGGCCTTGGGGACGCTCAGCGCAACCCTGATGTGATTCTGGAGATGACGGAAAATGACCTGCAGTCTTTCTTCTCAGGTGAACTTCATCCTCTGAGTGCCTACATGAGCGGGAGGTTGCGTGTCAAGGGCGACCTGAGTGTTGCCCTGAAACTGGAGGAGCTCTTCAAGGCAATGAAACAACATAGAGAAAGAGAATGTGTGTGTGAGTGTGCGCACGCATGTGTGAGAAGGCAGGAGAAGCGAAGAGTCTGGCAGGGGAACCATCTGATTGTGAAGGGTGTGAGGATTCAAGCTCTTCTATTCTCTATTTCATGCTCTGGGGAATTGATCAGTGCTCAGGGAAGCAGGAAGACAGGATCAAAGGATCTTTGATGGGATCCCCGGGGTGAATCCTGGGACCATGGGACCACTGTACCCCCTTAACTCTCCAGCCTGGGCTGTCTCTCACAATGCTTTGCTAATGACAAGTAGCAAACTCCTCTAGGTGCTGTGATCACTCAGCACAACTGCATGTGGAAACCCCACACGCAGACAGATTGCATGAATGCTCCCAGAGCCACTCATGAATCACAGAGAAAGGCACTAGCCGAATCCCCCCAGCTCCCAGCACTGTAATTCAAGAATATATTCAAGACGAGCAGTGCAAGTTTATTAATTGGTTTGTCACTTCAATGGAAAGTGGATATACACCAGCCTTTGCAAACCTGAGCAGATTTACCAAACACTTCAAGCAAATTCACTGGTAAAGATAAACGATAAAAGAAGTTTATTGACTACAAAAAATAGATTTTAAGTGATAAGCTAGGGTTACCATATTTTGAGTGTCCAAAAAGAGGAGACTCCACGGGGCCCCGGCCCTGCCCCCAGCCCCGCCCATGCCCCAACTCTGCCCCTTCCCCAAAGTCCCCGCCCCAACTCCGCCCCCTCCCCTGCTTCCCGCGAACATTTGATTTGCGGGAAGCCTGAAGCATGTAAGGGGGTGGGGTGGGGGGAGGAGGCGCGGCCCAGTCTGGCCCCCCCGGCATCTCCAGCCTGGGTCGGCTCGGGCCCTGGGGTCCCGGCCCTGGGGTCCCAGCCCCCGGCTGAGCACCGCCACCCCCGGCCCAGCACCGCCGGCCCCCGGCCCCGCACCCCCAGCTCAGCACCGCCAGTCCAGCCCTGGCCCCCAGCTCGGCCTCGGCCCCCAGCCCAGCACCGCCGGCCCCGCATGTCCTGATTTTCCCGGACATGTCCGGCTTTTTGGGATTTCCCCCCGGACAGGGATTTGAAGCCCAAAAAGCCGGACATGTCCTAGATAAGCAAAAAGTCAGAGTTAGTTACCAAAATAAAATATAAGCATGCAGTCTAAACTCTCAACTCTATTAGACTGGGTATTATCTAGATTAAGCAGTTTTTCTCACCCCCCTGGATATTGCAGTTCATAGTACACAGGTTTCACCCTTGAAACCTTGGCCAGTCTCCTCTGTTGCAGTCTTCAGTCTCCTGAGCATCCTTGCTGCTTGCAGCATAGGTGGGGGAAGGAGAAAAGGCCAAGCATGTGGCCCTGTGTTCTGTTTTATACCCTTAGTCCATGTGCTTGGAGAACACAAGTCCAGGCATGTCTGGTGGGCATTGCTGACAAGGTTAAGCAATTCCACTGGTATAGCCTTACGCAGGTGAGTCATTGCATTGTAGCTCCCTTGCTAGACAATGGCTGTTGATGGTTGTTCGACACCTGCCCAGACATTGGTTATCCCCCTGGTTATTGTCTCTGGAGAGCTAGTATCTGGGAGCTTCCCAAACCCACAGCATATTTTAGTGACAATCATACAACACAATTCTCATAACTTCATATGCACCAATGATATATATATATTTAGATGGAACAGTGGGTTTCAGCAGATCATAACCTTTCCCATGATACCTTACATGGCATGCTTTATATGCAATATCACAATTATATACAAAATGATTAATATGTGGGTTATAGGACACTCTCCTGGGGTGTAGAGTGTGACACCTGCTAAACAGGAGTGCCCTGGGGGAGCGCAGAATGATAGTGCCAAGAGGTCACACTGAGAACCCAGCAAAATCCACTTGGCACAATGCTTTGACGATGGAGGTTGTGTACCAGTAGGTCAGGCCTAAGCAAACTTCCGAAGGGAAGTGGTGGATTCTGCAGCTCTCAGTCCCATCTCAACAAGCCCAGAAGCCTTCCTGGAAGATGTGGTTTAGCCAAGCACAAATTGTTGGGATCAGCACAGGTGTACCTAGGTGAATTCTCTGGCCTGTGCTATGCAGGAGGTCTAATGGTCCCTTCTGGGCTTACAATCTATGAATCAGCTCAAGAAAAGGAAAAACATCAGGTGAAAGGCTTGATGCATAGCTGGGTTTCAACCCAGGCTTTTGTTTTTATGGATGCACATGTTAGTACAGAACCTCCCCACACCATTGGAATTTGTGTTACTCCCTAATTGAAGTCTAGAAGAGTTTCGTATCCCCTGAATGGGGACATTTGGGCAACTAAACCCTTAAAATCCCATCCATCTTGCTGGGCATCTTGACCTGTCAAGTGAATTCCATTGAGTGACATTTGGTTCCTGTCAACAAAAGATAAATCACTCCCTTCCAGCAGGAGAGGTGGAATTGCAGTGCTCCAGGACTGCAGCTAGTCATCTAACTACTTGATTTGTTGGTGCAAAGGGATGTTTAGGTCTTGTCCACATGGAACATTACTGCAAGGCATGCCGAGGTGTGACTCTACAGCACACTAGCTTGCCAAAGTGCAGCATCCCTATGTGGACATTGCTACGGCGCATTAAAAATCCCAGAATGTGCGTAGATTCACACCCTGGCTTGCCATGCAGTAACTTCCACATAGACAAGCCCTGTTCTCTAACTGCTGATTTTTGCACCCGTGATTTGCAAGTGAAAAATGGTGCCTTTGAAAACAAAAGCATTTCTAAAACTTTGGGCCACAGAATCTATACAGGAGGGGCAGAGAAGGAGATTTTGGGAATGTCCTAGACTAAGGATCCCTAGAAGTTCTTGAACTTCCCTGTACATGTTGTTAGAATTCAGTGGTTGGTCTAATTTGTGCTTCAAAGTGATTTGCATGCTTTTGATTAGCTATATATGTGGGTGTGTATATGTGTATATGTACATATATTTATTTTGTAAGTTCCTCTAAATTAATTCTTGATCTACAATAAACATGTTACATATACCTAACTATCTGAGTGTGGTGGTCCAATCATTTGTATACATTAAGAGGATAAAGCACTGGGCTGGGACTCAGGAGATCTGGGTTTTACTTCTGGCTCTGCCACTGATTTGCAGGTGTCCTTGGGCAAGTCACTTTGCCTCTCTGCCTCAGTTTTCCCATCTGTAGAATAGGGATAGTGATACTGCCCTCCTTTGTGAAGTGCTTTGAGATCTACATGTAAAAAGCCCTACATGAGAGCTTGGGATTACTAATGAACACTTTTTGTGGTATCTGTAGCTATGTAACTTTGGTGTACTGTGGCTTTAAATTTCTCTAGCTCTGCTGTCTGCCAAGATGTGTTGCAGAGCTCATGCAGCATGCTGGAAGCAGGAGATCCCCACTCTCTCTCTGCACACTTTCTCAGGAGAACAATCATTTGTTTTTTGTTGTTTCCTGTGATCTAAAATAAATGTTCAGCCTGAAAATATGGAGATTACAAAGAGCTCTGGAGGCCAGGGGCCAGATCCTCGGGTGCTGTGAATCAGCATAACTTCAGGGAAGTAAACAGAGGGGACCTTCAAGCTCCATCTTGTGAGGTGCTGATCCCTGCCTCTGCATGTGCTTTGAGATTGTAGGGCCTAGGACAGGGGTCTCAAACTCAAATGACCACGAGGGCCACATGAGGACTAGTACATTGGCACAAGGGCCGCATGACTGACACCTCCCCACGCTGCCCTCAGCCCTGCCCCCACTCCACCCCTTCCATGAGGCTCTGCCTCTTCCCATCCCTTTCCTGCCCCCATTCCAACCCCTTCCCTGAAATCCCCACCCCAACTCTGCCCCCTCCCTGCCCCCAGGGGGAGCAGGAGGGATGTGGCAGGGGCTCAGGGCAGGGGGTTGGGGTTCAGGGTGTGCAGGGGGCTCAGGGCAGGGGGTCGGGGTGCAGGAGGGTTGGGGGTGCAACAGGGGCTCAGGGCAGGGGGCAGAGTGCAGGGGGGTGCAGGGTGTGGCAGGGGGTTCAGGGCAGGGGGTCGTTGTGCGGGGTGCGGCGGGGGCTCTGGGCAGTGGGTTGGGATGCAAGAGAGGTGTGGCAGGGGGTTCAGGGCAGGGGATCAGGGTGCAGGAGGCGTGTGGGGTATGGCAGGGGGTTGGGGTGCAGGAGGGGTGCAGCAGGGGGCTCAGGGCAGTGGGTTGGGGTGCAGGACGGGTGCGGGGTGTGGCAGGGGGCTCAGGGCAGGGGGTTGGGGTGCAGGGTATGTCAGGGGGTTGGGGTGTGGCAGGGGGCTCAGGGCAGTGGGTTGGGGTGCAGGAGGAGTTCAGGGGGCAAGCTCTGGCCTGGCGCACACTGGGGGCAGGGCAAGCTCCCTGCCTGCCCTGCCCTGCCCCTGCCCCTGCGCAGCTCTGGGAAGTGAACATGGGGAAGGGAGGGGCGCAGGGTCTGTGTATTGCTGTTGCTTCAGACACTGCCCCCAGCAGCTCCCATTGGCTGGGAATGGGTAACTGCGGCCAATGGGAGCTGCGGGGGGCAGTGCCTGAAGCAACAGCAATACACAGACCCTGTGCCCCTCCCTTCCCCACATTCCAGTCTCTTGTGAGGGCAGGACAGACAGGCAGGCAGGGAGCCTGCCCTTCCCCTGGTCCGCGTCGGGCTGGAGCCCCTCTATGTAAACGCTGGGGGACCGCGAGGAGCTCGCGGGCTGCAGAAAATCACCCCGCGGGCCGCATGTGGCATGCATGCCGTGTGTTTGAGACCCCTGGTCTAGGACGATGGGGCCCAACGTGGTTGACCTCTGGGCACTTATACAGTAGAAATGTTTATTAATAATTAATGTGCTGTACACCAAGGATAGATGACTCCATTCTCCTGGCACCAAATCCTTTTAAAAGCTACAGGAAGATGAGGACTTGTCTACCATCCAACGCTGAGACAACCTCAAGGGCAAGCTAGGCCTGCTGCAGACCACTCAGCTGGCAGCTGACACAGCTATAAGCCTCCTGGTTCCATACCAGTGTCATGGCCAGGGGTGAGGCAAAAGCGACAAAGGAAACACACCCACCGTTCCTATAGAGCATGTCTTGCTCTAATCTATGATGTGAGTATATCCTGGGCAGGGCTGGCAGGTTCCCTAGCCAGGAACCTGATTGTTGCCTTAAGCACCGATCTTTGAGCAGCACAAAACCACCGGAGGCAAACTCTATAATCCTTAGTCAAGCAAAGAGCCCAGTGCCTTGATCAGGAGTTTTGCTATATAAGGAAAGTGCACTTTGGCCCATAACAATTCATTACAAAGCTGCAATAAACAAGGAGGTGCCCTTTTACTGGTGTTTTCAGGCCTGATCTCCTACAATCCCTTCTGCTGGCCCCGCTCTCTGTAAATAACCATCCTGTCCTAAAACAAGCTTTAGATTTCTTTTAAATAGCAGGCTAAAGCCCTACTGTGGCTGAAAGCAAAACTGCAATAGAGTAAGAGATTTATTCCCCTCCCCACCCCCCCCTTGGGCCAAGATAGGCTAGTGTTAATCAGGAGTACCCACAAATGTTGATGGAGCTGGTCTGATGACACTGACGTAACAGATCAGGAATCTGGCCCAGTGAGATAAAAGACCTAGCTCTGCTCCTGAGCCATGTGCTAAGGGGAGGTGAGGATTTCATTGGCACACATAGCAGCATTAGGCACCCAGCACAGCTGTTATTGTGTGGCGAATTCCGTGCATGATTGAATCCCAGTCAGTGGGTGGGCCTCAGCGCCTGCCCCTTGTCATACATCTCCAGTGACCCTGGTAGCAGCCATGAAATGATGACGTATGTTTGCATCTTAGGTCATCTCTTGTATGGTGCTTATGAATCACAAAAGATGAAGCAGAAAAGATGCCACAGAAATAAACAGTGCCATGGAAAACACATCAGCCCCTTTGTATCATTCCAACCGCACACAGGAGCTTAGGTTGTTCTATCCCACCCCCTTCAAGTCCCTCCCTCCCGCCCCGCCCGCAGAGAAGACATGTTGGGGTGTGACTGGAACACTACTGCCATCCTCATCTGGTACACTGGCCCCTTGGGGGCTGCTGCAGTGGGGTGCTGCAATCAGGTGTAGTGGAATCAGTAGGGTTACCATATTTGAACACTGAAAAAAGAGGACACTCCACAGCCCCCACCCCTGCCCCAACTCCACCCCTTCCCCACCCCCATTCCCAGGGGCGGCTCTATGTTTTTTGCAGCCCCAAGCAATGCAGTCAGGTGACCTTTGGCAGCATGCCTATGGGCGGTCTGTGGTCACGCGGATTAGGCGGCGTTTCTGCGGGTGATCTGCCGGTCCTGCGGCTTCGGCGTACCCGCCGCCGAATTGCTGCCGAAACCGCGGGACCGGTGGATCTCACAGCGACCGGCAGGCCGTCCCCCGTGGCTTGCCACCCCAGGCATGCACTTGCTGCGCTGGTGCCTGGAGCCACCCCTGCCCATTCCAACCTCTTCCCCAAAGTCCCCGCTCCAACTCCGCCCCTTCCCTGCTCCCATTCCAACCTCTTCCCCAAAGTCCCCACCCCAACTCCGCCACCTCCCTGCCCCCATTCCAACACCTTCCCCAAAGTCCCCGCCCCAAGTCCGCCCCCTCCCTTCCCCATTGGACCCCTTCCCCAAATCCCCGCCCCGGCTCTGCCTCCTCCCCTGAGCACGTCACATTCCCCCTCCTACCCCCTGCCTCCCAGCCACCCCAAACAGCCGCCTCCTCCCCAAGTTTCCCGGCTCCTGCTGCTCTCCAGCCCGTGTGCCCCCGGCTGGGTGCTTCCCCCGCGCAGCAGCAGCCAGAGCTGGGGGGCGGGAAGTTGCTTCGGGCCCTGGGCCTGCCCCCGAGCCTGAGCTGGGCATCCCAGCCCAAACGTGCTCCCACCTGCGAGGCTGCATCCCAGCCGCGGGCTCCCTCTCTGGCCGGGCTGGAGCAGAGAAGTACTGCGTGCATGGCCCGAGCCTTGCCCCCAGGCTCAGGGGGGCCTCCACCCCGCTCCCATCCAGACCAGGCGAGGCTGCGGGAGGCGCTGCAGCGCGGGCCCTTCCCAGGGGGAGGGAGCTCGGGCTCCCGAGAGCCGCTGCTGCACGTCGAGAAACTTTCCCCTGCGCTCCACGGTGGGGAGGCAGCCCCGGCTGCATGGACCACTGGCGGAGGGGCTCCTTGCACGGCAGGGGCAGAGGCGGGAGACTGAGGCTCTGCCAGAGCCATGGGGGATGCTTGGAGGAGGGAGAAGCGGCTGCGGGTTCCGTCCCCCCCGCACCCCCAGTTGGCTGCTGAGATGCCACCGCTCTGCAGCAGCACTGGGGGGAGGAGGAGTTGCAATTCGCAGGCTGCAGCGAGCTGACACCCCAAGAGGAGAGAGGGGCAGTGGGTAGGGTTATCATATGTCCGTATTTTCCGGACGTTTTTATATATTTAAAAAATCCTCCAGGAAGACCATTAACGATTAAAAAGCCGGACATGTCCCGGAAAATACGGATATATGGTAACCCTAGAATCGGTCCACATTAGCAGCTGTCCGCCCACTCGCAACCATGCATGGAGTGAGTGCTGCAGGCAGCTTGCTCAGCAGCACCTCCCCTCTCTGCCAATGGGGACCTGGAGCAGAAATGGGGCAGTGAATTAGGCCTCTTAACTGTAAATTAAAGTCTTTTCTGAGAGGCTCAACCCCCAAATGCTGACCTATGCAGCCTGGAGCTTTGGAAAGCTCAGGCCTGGATCCAGACCCAACATGCGTGGCCTCAGGCTCATTATCTCTCTGAGAAGCTCTGTCTCTGGGAGGGCTGGGTGTTCTCAGAATGATCACCAGAGGGCAGGGCAGGAGGCGCCTGCACAGGGAAAGGGACTCACTACAGGCCAGAAACAGGAAGAGGGGTTATTTTCCCTTCTCAGAAATCGAAACTTACCAGCCAGAACCTGCTGAAGCAATTACTCAGCAAAGGAGTGCCCAGATCTCGCAGGTACAGTTCTGATAGAGGCAGGGCCTCGTGGACTATGGCTCTCTTGTCCCAGGGGAGCCCAGGCAGCCTGCAGACCCAGGTGAGCTTATTGCGATGGTTGGATCTTCCTGAGGGACTGGCTGGGATGTTTAGTGACATCTGCTACATGCAAAAGGAAAACAAAGAGCAGCAAGATGTGTAGGAGGCGGGGAGATGCCTGAGGACCCCGCCTCCCCACTGCAGGTAGTACTGTGTCCAGGACACATGGGAGGTTAGCATGACAATAGTGACCATGCAGCAGGGGAAGTGGCTGCGCAAAGGGGGAATAGGGCATCAAAGGGGGCAGGGGAAGTGAGAGACAACCTGGAAGTGGGGAGGGTCTCATAGGTCTGTGGAGTCTCTTGCTTGCAGCTGGGGGTGCCTGCCAGATACCCAGCTCCGACCGGGACTTTTGTGGGCTGCTTCTTCAGCATGCCCTTGTGGAGCGGAAGGGTGGCCCAGTGGTTTGAGTGCTAGCCTATATATCAGGAGACTTGGGTTCTATTCCTGGTGCCCACCACAGGTTCCCCATGGGACCTTGGCAAGTTGCTTGACTAAGCCCTGGCTGGGATGATTTAGTTGGGGATTGGTTAGGGTGACCAGATGACAAAGATGAAATATCGGGACGTGGGGGCGGAGCAAAAGGAAAAAAAACCCAAAAAACCTGCCGGAGTGCCCCGCCCCTGCCGCTGCCAATGGCACAGCCCTATCTCGCTCCCCCATCCCCTTGCTCCTGGGCTCCGAGCTGCCCGGCAGGGCGCTGGGGGATGCGGGAGCAGGGTCAGACGTGCCCCCAGTCACCTGGGCCTGCGCTCCGTGGTTCAGCCCCTCTTCCTCCATCCTGGGCTCGGGCTCCGCACGCCACGCCCCGGGCAGGCTGGAGCCGGCTCCTAGGGCGGGCCCGGCAGAGACAAGGAGCTGGTCGCTCGCGGCAGCTCCTCTCCCGCAGCGCTGCAGCCCGCCCCCGTGGGAGTCAAGGCCTTTGCTGGGGCCGTGTGCGCCCTGCGGTGCCAGCTGTGTCCCAGCCCGACCCTGTGTGCCTTGGCCGGGCTCCTGCCCCTGCCCTTTGGGAGCCCAACTTGAGTGCAAAGCAGCCGGCGCCTCCACACAGGTCCTGAGCTGAGCCCCCCCATGCCCGCCTGGGGCCAGAGCTCACACCCACCATCTCCACGAAGGCCACTCCCTCCCTCCAGGCTTGTGCTGCCATACAGCTGATCAGCAAGCCTGGGAGGGAGGAGGAATGCCGCATGCTTGGGGATGAGGCGGGGCCAGGGCGGGGATTTGGGGAGGGATCCAATGGGCAAAGGAGGGGGCGGGGGGCAGAGTCGGGGCGGGGTGGGGCGGGGTTGGAGGGGGGCGAGAGCCCCTCCGGGCTCCGCCTGTGCGCTGGAGCGGAGGGCAAAATTGCTTGTTTGTCCAGTGTCCCGACCGATGTTTGCGAGACAAACAAGCAAATAGCTGGACAGTCCCGATAAAATCGGGACGTCTGGTCACCCTAGGATTGGTCCTGCTTTGAGCAGGGGTTTGGACTAGATGACCTCCTGAGGTCCCTTCCAACCCTGATATTCTATGACTCAGGCCCAGATCCTCAAAGGCAGGGAGGTGCCTAACTCCCATTGACTCTAGGGGGAGTTCAGAGCCTATTTGAGCATCTGTGCCACAGTTTCCCATCTGTACAATGGACATAACTGATCCCCCACCTCACCATTGTAAGTATGAGTGCCTCAATGGTTGTGAGGAATTGTGATAACAGGGGTGCAATAAGTACCTTAGAGAGATGGAACAAGGCTGGGCAGATGCATCTACAGTGGGGGAGGGAGCGTCAGCCCAGAGTCATCAAGCAGCACTCCCTCTTAGCCCTGCCAGAAGAGAGACAGCTTGATGGGGAGGGGGTAATGTACACCCTGGGGGGTGAAAAGTGAGGTGAGAGAGAGAAGGGAGGGAAGAGACAGATGTAGGAGAGGGAGGGGTTTCTTGGGATGATACCCAGCTGAGAAAGTAAAAGGTAATTTTCCTCTGTCTCCTCCATGCCATGCCCCCTATGCTGAGGCTGGGATGGGGGTGACATAGGGTCACCTCACACCCCCAAGAGTATGCGACTTGCTCTGTGCCACCAGAGCAGCAGTGGGAAAGCACCCTCAATGGGGTCCAGGACCTGGCCCATCAAGTTGCCTGCATATAGCATGTGTCGCCTTCCTCACTGGGCTGCAAAACAGAGCCATACAGCACTGGTAACCCCAGGCCTCAATCTCTCTCCTTTCCAAAGGTGATGGAGGAAGAATTCCAGTTCCTGCTCTGCCAGGGATGCCGGAAAGAACCCAGAAATCCTAAGCTCCTGTCCTGCCTTCACACCTTGTGCGCCAACTGCCTGGAAGAGAACAAGCCTGTTGGCCAGTGCCCCATCTGCCGCGCTCCCATCCCACAAGCCAGTGGGATCCCAGACCAGGACAACCTGCTCTTTGCCAATCTGCAGGCCAAGCTGAGCACCTACCAGAAGATCGTCAAAGGCAATGACCTGGTCTGTGACAACTGTGGGCAAGAGGGAGAGTTCTGGTGCTCTGACTGCGAGGAGTTCCTTTGTGTCAAGTGCTTTGAGACCCACCAGAGGTATCTAAAGCGAGAGAGCCATGAGGCCAAGGCGGTGAGGGATCTCAAGGTGGGATCTGCCAGGGAGTTTCTTGTTGGTTCCAGGAAGCTCAGTAACTTGTCCTGTCCCAATCCAACCCATGCAAACCAGATGCTGGAGGAAGTTTACAAACCCATCTGTTTTTTCATGCAGTTGCACCCAAAGTCTCTTTCCAGGACCAGCTTTCTTTTTCATATGTAGGCAAGACAGTTCCTCAGCCCAGCCTGGGCTCCAGCTCCCAGCCCCGTGCCTTGGTCAGTCCTTCCTGCTTCAGGGCCTGTTGCAGGATTCTTCTGTCAGCTCTTAGCTGAGCACCACCTCTCACCGCTCTCGTCCCAGAGGTTCCCATTCCCCAGCAGGTTTCCACTGCCACCCCTCCAGGGGACTCGCTCTGCTCCTGCTCCTTCTCCTGCTCCCCCTTCCCTCTTGACAGCCTGGCTCTTCACAGCCCCAGCTGCTGCCCTGCCCTGCCCTCTTAACTGGCAAAGCTGGGAGCACCGGTTCTAGCACAGGGCACTGGATCTACATCATTTAAAGGGGCCCACCACCCTGTGGCAGTCACTGTTGGGTGACAAATCATATTGGGCCAGCTGGTATCAATGGGCCTCGCCTCTTTAACTGCAGTGATTTACCCCAGCTGGGATCTGGTCCATTTTCTTTAGCAAGCAGACGCAGATTGGCAAAGAGGAAGTCGGAGAGAGGAATGAGAATGTCAACGCAGAGCTGTTCAGTCAGTTGTAGGAGGGAGAGGTGGCTGGGAATCAGGCAGGCTCTCTCCTAGTCAAGGATGTTGCTGGGGGAGTGGGTTGTGGGAAGAGAAGGGGTGCTCTGCCTGGGGAATGTTCTGAGCTCCCCAGCAGGGAGCAATATAAGGAGTGAAGAAATGATCTGAACTTTATCTGAACAGTCAGTTGAAACCCAGCACAGCCAGACATCCCAAGTCACTCACTGCCGGGCGTAATGGCTCTGCTATTCGATATCCTTGGCCACTTTCCCATACTTCCCTTAGACGAAGGAGGACTGGCTCTGGGAAGGGTTTGATAAGGCCACCAGCAGAATGGGGTAAGAGTCGTTTAAATAACTGCTCTAAATTGTACTTTCATCAACAGCATCTATTGCAGAGAGTGCCAAAAACCGATCTGCTGCATCTGTGCCCTGCTGGACAGCCGGCACACAGGCAAGCACTGTGATATCAAGGTGGAAATCCAGCAGAGGCAGCAGGAGCTGGGAAGCATGAGGGAAGAGCTGAAGAAGAAGGAGGAACTCTTCCAAGACGCCTATTGTAATCTGAAGAGCAAGGCTGACCACCTGGACCAGGTGAGGAATGAAACCCAGGAGCTGATCCGAAAGAGAGTTGAGCAGATGGTGCAGCTGATCCGAGAGAAGGAGCAGGAGCTGCTGGAGATGGTGGAGAGGCAGCACCACCTGGGGAACGAGGAGCTGGAGGGGAAGCTGCAGCAGACAGAAGCCGTGCTCAAGAGGATGGGGGCCAGCAAGCAGCTGGTGGAGAAGATGCATCTCTATGCGTTGGACCAGGAGGTGATGGACCTGCACTCCTTCATCATGGGGTCACTGGAGGAGCTCAGGAAGCTGCAGCCCTTGGCCGTGGGAGCCAGTGTCCAGGCTGGAGGCTTCGCCAAGTGTAAAGCCAGACTCCAGGCTCTGTTTGAAAGAGTGAC
Organism: Trachemys scripta elegans; assembly: GCF_013100865.1. NCBI lineage: Eukaryota > Metazoa > Chordata > Testudines > Emydidae > Trachemys > Trachemys scripta. The sequence continues at coordinate 39,894,814 of NC_048307.1, forward strand.
TGGGGAGAGAGGTAAGACACTTTCACAGTCCTGACACATGTCTGTGAGGTGGTGGTTGTGGACATGGTACCATCGTTACCTCTGGCTACCGCCAGCATGGGATGGAGTGGGGCTGGTGACCCTATCACGTGTGACTGCATGATGGAGCTTTTAATTGTTCTTTTAGTGTTGTAAGTTGGGTCAGTTTGAAGAGTGAGGATGGAGCATATTGCCTCAGAGGGAGGGAGGTAGGCGGGCGGGCGGGCAGATGTCAAAATAGAAGATGAGCATCAATTCTACAGCCTGTCTGGGAAATGCTCTGGCCTGTGTTATGCAGGTGACCAGACTAGATGATCATCATGGTCTCTTCTGGCCTATGAATTAGTGATCACTAAGGTTGGCAATTAATTGCAGTTAACTCACGCGATTAACTCAAAAAAATTAATCGCGACTAATTACACTGTTAAACAATAGAATACCAATTGAAATTTATTAAATATTTTTGGATGTTTTTCTACATTTTCAAATATATTGTTTTCTATTACAACACAGAATACAGTATACAGTGCTCACTTTATATTATTTTTATTACAAATATTTTCACTGTAAAAATGATAAAAGAAATAGTATTTTTCAACTCACCTCATACAAGTACTGTAATGCAATATCTTTATTGTGGAAGTGCAAATTACAAATGTAGATTTTTCATTTGTTACATAACTGCACTCAAAAGCAAAACAATGTAAAACTTTAGAGTCTACAAGTCCACTCAGTCCTACTTCTTGTTCAGTGAATTGCTAAGACAAACAAGTTTGTATACATGTATGAGAGATACTGCTGCATGCTTCTGATTTACAATGTCACCTGAAAGTGAAAACAGGCATTTGCATGGCACTTTTGTAACCGACATTGCAAGGTATTTACGTTCCAAATATGCTAAGCATTCATATGCCCCTTCATGCTTCGGTCACCATTCCAGAGGTCATGCTTTCATGCTGATGATGCTCGTTAAAAAAATGTATTAATTACATTTGTGACTGAACTTCTTGGGGGAGAATTGTATGTCTCCTATTCTGTTTTACCCCCATTCTGCCATATATTTCATGTTATAGCAATCTCAGATGATGACCCAGCACATGTTCATTTTAAGAACACTTCCACAGCAGATTTGACAAAACGCAAAGAAGGTAACAATGTGAGATTTCTAAAAATAGCTACAGCACTCGACCCAAGGTTTAAGAATCTGAAGTGCCATCCAAAATTTGAGAGGGACAAGGTGTGGAGCATGCTTTCAGAAGTTTTAAAAGAGCAATACTCAGATGTGGAAACTACAGAACCTGAAACACCAAAAAAAAAAAAAATCCTTCTGCTGGTGGCATCTGTCTCAGAGGATGAAAATGAAGATGCGTTGGTCCACTCTGCTTTGGATCGTTATTGATTGAGCAGAACCCATTATCAGCATGGACACGTGTCCTCTGGAAGCATGGTGTTGAAGCATGAAGGGACATATGAATCTTTAGAGCATCTGGCACGTAAATATCTTGCGACACCAACTACAATAGTGCCATGTGAACGCCTGTTCTCACTTTCAGGTGACGTTATAAACAAGAAGCGGACAGCATTATCTCCTGCAAATTGTAACCTAACTTGTTTGTCTGAGTGATTGACTGAAGTAGGACTGAGTGGACTTGTAGGCTGTAAAGCTTTGTTTTTGAATGCAGTTATTTTTGTGTACATAATTCTACATTTGTAAGTTCAACTTTCATGATAAAGAGATTGCACTACAGTACTTGTAATGGGGGAATTGAAAAATACTATTTCTTTTGTTTTTTTACAGTGCAAATATTTGTAATAAAAATATAAAGTGAGCACTATATACTTTATATTCTGTGTTGTAATTGAAATCAATATATTTGAAAATGTAGAAAACATCCAAAAATATTTAAATAAATGGTATTCTGTTATTGTTTATCAGCATGATTAATCGCGATTAATTTTTTTAATCATGCTATTAATCATGATTAATTTTTTTTAATCGCTTGACAGCCCTAGTGGTCACCCAGTTTCCCCACACCATCAACATTATCTGCTTACCATGGTCATTCACTAGAGTAGGCTGAATGGTAAAAGAAAGGATTTGCCAATATTTCCTCTAACCCAAACGTTAAGCTGTGTTCACTGGCTGGTGAGGGCGCATTATCTGTGAGCATCTGAAAAATAGCTGGGTGTTTGACAGCCCTGAACTTCCACTCTAATGAATTGTTGTCTGAAAAACAGTGCTGGAAAGAGGGAAGTTCCTTACTTGTTATACTCAGTTATTCAATCAGGGAGTGAAAAGGGTTAGGTGAATAATCATACAGCAAGAATCATGAACAGTGACTAGTCAAAGTGAAACATTGGTGAACAATCCGTGATCTGAAATGTGTTTGTCCAGACTCTTCAGTGAGTACTGATGAATAGCAAAGATACTGCTGGTTCTGGAATGACTTGCTAAGCAAAAATAAGGGCTAAGGCCAGAGTCTCCAGGCATGAGTGCTCTCCTTTGGCTGCACTGAATGTGATGCCAGTTTTCAAGATGTCAGTTTGGCTGTATAAGGGCTTCAGAAAATACACACTGAGCACTGCCCACTAGGGATGGGTCTTGGCCCCTCTCCAGGGGAGTATGTTTAACCCACTGGTAGTGGGTGTGACAAAGCCTCTATCTATGCACAGTGCACAGGAGATATGTCTGTTACAGCTCCAGTTAGTGAACTCATGCTTTTAGCTCTGGCGGTTCCTGGTTCAATCCCAATGTGTTGGTCAAGATAACAGCAATCACAAGTGCTCAAAAAGGGGCAGTCTGGCCAGGAAGTAGTAGCCACCTGGGGTATGGGCAGCAGCAGGGATGCTACTGGACATAGCCACTTCACCATATGATGAAAGAAGAGTGTACTGGGGGGGAGAGACCTACCCGCTTGGTTGGGCAGGAAGGGAGGCACGTAGGGATGAGACATATGTAGGCAGACAGCACAGTGGGGGACCCTGGTGCAAAGGAACAACTGGGCTTGATTACATGCATTGTTATGTCTCACACTCTGCATGGGAGCCACGCATTGCTGCCTCGACCTCCATGAGCAGCAGCACTGATGATTAGACACTGGCCTCGGAGTCTAAACGAAGCAGCATAGCTGTGCAGCAGATGGCACGAGCTCTAAGGCAGACATGCAGCATCACTGCAATAAATGTGGCATGTGTCGTGATCCGTCATGGGCTAGCTGGTTGGGGGCACAGGGGCTCAATGTCCCCACCCAGAATGCGGCTTTGCTGGAGGGCATGCTTTGAGACACCACAATGGGCATTGGGAGATTGGGCACCACTGGCATAGCCTGCAACTCTGTTCATCCTTCCTCTTGGGGTCCGGGGCACAGAGCTGGGGGCAGGCATTTCAAGGAGGTCCTCAGAAGACCCCTGCTGTAGCCAACTGGAAAGAGACTGCCCCACATGGCTGGGGTTTCCAGGAAGGAATCTCCACCCCATCTACTCTCCTCCCCCGTCCACAGTGCTACTACCTGTGCGAGCAGATGCCCGTGAACCCTACGATCTGCTCTGTTGAATTGGTCCCTGGTCCCATGGAGCAGGCAGCCCTTCAGCTCCTGATTCTCCCTCCTATGTCCCCCTCCCACAGGTATCTCTGCTCCCCAACGGGCCCCCCCCGTCAGAGGACAAGAGCACTGTGACACTCAGCCTTGAGCCTCTGCATCCTCCAGAGGCTTCCCACCAGCAGAGACACCTCCCTACCAATGACAGTGAAGGGCTGTTCTCCCATGAGGACCCCATGTGTCCCCCCAGTTCCCAGGCTGAGCCCTGCCCACACGAGGATGGAGAAGGAGATGTCTGTCCAGCTAACCGGGGTGATGGCTCTGTAGTGCTACCAATCACTCCACCAGCCCAGGCACGAAGGAATGGGGAGGAGGAGAACGCTCCAGGCAGCTCGCAAATGCTGAGGTGGAAATCCCGAGTGTCCATGGGGGGATACGGGGCCCGCTGGCCTCCAAGCATGGGGATTTAGCGGCCCGGCCCAGGGCCAGTGTGAGCCAGGCAGACCGCCTCCTGGTGTTAGGCAGCAGCATCCTGAAAGGACAGCAAAGCACAAACAGGCACCTGCTGTCAATGTTGCGTGGGGTCATGTCCATCTCCCGCTCCCTCCACACCCTCACCTCGGCCTTGATCCCCTTTCTGCAGGAGACCACTAGCTGGTGGCAAGCCATGCAGCAGCCTCCTCCAGCCCCTCCTGGCCCAGGGAGCCTATCCCTCCCTGAGACCATGGGCTTGTCAGTACCATCACTGCCCTCGGACCTGCTGGACCTGTTCCTTCCTGACACCCCAGAGGGCAGTGTCTCCCTGCTCCCAGCAGCACCCATTGCCCATCTCTCCAGCAGCCACTCCATCTCCCCTCCTCCCCGGGCATCTACCTCCTCCACCAAACCACCTGTCCAACCCTAGCCTGTTCACTTCTGCAAACAGGCAGGAGAGGAGGCTGGGACAGGAACCGGCACATCGATGGATCATGGCAGAGGCAAGTGACACAAGCGCAGAAGCCAGGGCCTGACTACAGCTGCTTCCAAAAAGAAGAAGCATTAATGTTCCCCTTACTGGTCCTCTCGATTTCCTGGTGCTTTCATAATTGCCAGTTGGACGCTGCATGTTTTCTTTCCCCTTATGTCCCTGAAAAGCTAATGTCACTAAGGAGAAAGGATGGCCTTGTGTATAAGGAAGACTAAGGTGACCTGGGCTCAGTTCTCTCTGGGCAAGCCTGGGCATTGCACCTAATCTCTCTGTGCCTTAGTTCCTCCTCAGTACAGAGGGGATAACAGCACTGCCTTTGTCAGTCTTTTGGGGCAGAGACGGTAGTTCACCATGTGTTTGTACAGCACCTAGCATCAAGGGGCCTCTGCATAACACTAGTACTACAATGACGTCATCTCAGTGTTCTGTTGGAGTCAGCTTCTGTGCCAGTATCCAAGTTACAATGGAGCGTGAGCAAGACCTCTCCTTAGATTACTGCAAGAATCAGAATAGTCATCTCATCAAAAAGCCATGAGGGAAATAAACGTTCCTGACCCTAGGAGAGAGGTGGCAGCCAAGGCCTAGCACATGCAGTCACCAGCCCCTGGGGCAGGAGTGACAGATGGACACAGCAGGTCAACCCCCAAATCCAATGGGCTGCCTCATCCTGGTGGATTGTCTAGTCAGGCTGGAAGCTGTTCAAACCGGGACTGTTTCTCATTATGTGTCTGCATAGCATGCAGCAACTACCCCTGACAGGTTCCTGAGGCTCTGTCTGTCTGTCACCCTTGTATAGCCTGGCAGGCCAGTGAAGTCTTGCTGGATTGAATTGTAGGTGTGTCTCTGTATCCATCAATAGGTTTTAAAGCCAGGGGGACCATTATGGTCATCTAGTCCGACCTGCCTGTATAACACAGGCCAGAGAGCCCACCCGGGGTTATGCAGCCAGCCCAAAGCTTATGGCTGAGCTGGAGTGTATATTTTAGACAGACATCCATCCAGTCTCAGTGTAAAGACTTCATGGGGTGAGAATCCACTGTCTCCTTTGGTAAGTTCTTTCAATGGTCAGTTACCCACCCTGTTAAAATCTGCCCCTTATCTCTAGGCTGGCTTTATGCACTATCAGCTTCTGGCCACTAGACTTTTGGATTCCCCTTTACCCTCCGCACCTCCTCCTCTCCTCCTTTGTGTGCCTCAGCAGCCTCTTGTGGTCTTGAGAGAGGGGCCATATGGCTTCTTCCCCTCAGGGCCCTCACTGCCTGATGGGGAAGTTCCCCCTTCCCTTACACCTAGCCCCACCTATTCCTTTCTCATGAGTTCCCTAGTACATGCTCGCCTGCTGTCTCCCTCCGTGTGTGAGTGCGTGAGGATGTGTGTTCTCTCTGCCTGCCCCTCCCAGGTCCCGCGTGCAGCCCCGATCCTGCAATGTGTTAGTTGGGCCTTGTGAGCAGTGAGTAGGCTGCTCTGCCGGTGTGCCACGGCTGCTTAATCCAGGGAGCGGCTGTGTGAGGCAAGTGGATTAAGTGGTGCCGGCTGACTCAGTCAGAGCAGCAGCACATGTTCAGGCATGTAGGACAGTTGCTAGAGCTTTTGAATAATGGCAGCTGATATGCCATGGCCATTCACCCCATGTAGCTCCAGTGTACCGTGAATTTGAGTCCTGCCCTTGGCAGCTTTCCGAGAATGGGTTGTGCATATTAGTTGCTCTCTGCCTGCATTCTGCAGGGGCTCCTACCAGCAATTTTGGGAGGCAGCTTTGCCTAGTAGATAGAGCACTGGACTAGGATTCAAGAGACCTGGGCTCTATTACTGGCCTTACTCCCAGCCTGCTGGGTGATCTTGAACAAATCACATCGCCACTCTGTGCCTCAGTTTCCCCATCTTTAAAACAGGGAGAATGACACTTCTTTTGCAAAGCTCTTTGAGATGTACTACTGAAAACTGTTATATTAGAGCTAGGTTTTGTTATTAGCCAGAACTACTGTTCCCATGCATGCCAATGGTGGTTCAGCCTGTTACTTAACTCATTCTTTTTTGTTCTTTCTAGAAGCTGCCCCAGATAATTCCAGCAAGGTAAGACAGTTTTGTGCTTGTTCTGACAGAGGTGGGGATCAGCCCATGCAGCATTCCCTGCACCTGTGGCAGGAATTCAAGCTCAGTTCCCAGGATCATTGGCTGGAATGGAGGGTTGGTTGATATACATGCTCCTCTTGCCACATCTTGTTTTTAATACAGCAATTTTAATCTAAGGTCCTTTGTTCCCTCAATTCCATCCCTTTGCTCTGCCTCAAGGTTCGATCGCACATACATAGTGGTGGACACGTAAGCCAATAAAATATTTAGCTCTTATTCTCAGGTTGGTTGGGTGAACCGGGCTGACAGCACCATCCAATGGTGATGCTCCAGGATATAGCACCCAATAGTGGGGGTTCTAGGTGCTGCTTCGTCTTGTGGCATTATTGCCCCATGGTGAGATCCCAAGGGGCCGCTTCGCCTTGCGGAGATATTGCCTTGATAGGAATCCAAGGGGCTGCTTCGCCTCGTGGCGTTATCGCCCCATGGCTGGGAGTACAATGGGACACTTCGCCTTGTAGTGTTATCACCCTGCAGTGAGAGTCCAAGGGGCCGCTTTGCCTCACGTCATTATCGTCCTGTGGTGAAAGTCCAAGGGGCTGCTTCACCTCGTGGCGTTACTGCCTTGTTGTGAAAGTTCAAGAGGCCTCTTTTCCTCATGATGTTATCGCCCTGTGGTGAGAGTCTGCAGGGTAAGGGAACCAGGGCCCACTCTACTCCACCATGTTCTGACCCAGGGCCCTTTAAAACCAGGTAGCCTAGCACAGAGCTCAGGCCCAATATCTCTAAGCTCATACCCTGGGTTGCTTCCTGCCCTCATCTCATTTCCTCCAGCATCATCTCTGGGGTATCTCTCGTGATCGCACTAGTCCATCTGGGGCACTTCCTCCACTGGTAATAGCAAGTCATCCACTTTGGTTCCCACGGCCAACTGACTAGGCGGCTCTGCCCCAGCAGCTGGGAGTCCTGGCGGCTTCCTGGGAGGAGACTGCAGCACACAGCTGCTCTCCTCCTCACTGAGCCCAGACTGCGTTGTGCTGCTCTCTTTTGAATCATAGAATATCAGGATTGGAAGGGACCTCAGGAGGTCATCTAGTCCAACCCCCTGCTCAAAGCAGGACCAATCCCCAGACAGATTTTTGCCCCAGATCCCTAAATGGCCCCCTCAAGGATTGAACTCACAACCTTGGGTTAAGCAGGCCAATACTCAAACCACTGAGCTATCCCTCTCTCCTCCTCCCCCCCTGGGGGGATACTATCTCTACTGGGAGCATGCCCAGAAAGGATGAGGGGGGCGTGGCCTCTTGGGCCCAAAGCAGATTGTTAACCCTCACCTTGCCAGTGTGGGGTTGATACACCCTGTCAGACTTATCTAGCACTTTTCATCAGTAGATCTCAAAAGAACTTTACTAAGGAGATCAGTAGCATTATCACCAATGGGACTGCTGATGTGAGTAAGAACTCACCAACGTGAGAAAGGGCTGCAGGAAGGGCCTCACTGTCCTCCTTGCCCTTCCCATGCCACCCCTAACCCCTCCACCTTATATGATAGGGTGTAGGAAAGACATTGAGCCTTGAGGCATCAAAATACAGGCCATGTAAATATTCCAGATTCTAATGTTAGCAAATGCTTGGGATGTACAGGTGCATATGAACGGTTCCCTAACTGATACTTGGCAAGGGGATTTTGTTGTGTCTTTGGCTCTTTACTCAACATATGTAATATAAAGGAAGCACATGGGTACGGTGGCTCCAAATGAGCATGTTTACTAGACATCTCTTACATGCATGGCCTCCCTATGTATATAGACCGCTGTTCTGAAGCCATCAGGACCCTGTCAGAAGCACAGAAGAAAGTGAGGGTCACTAATGGGCTCACAAACTATTTAAGGGGATGGGGGAATTGGAAATGTATTTGGGATGCCGGGAGGATGAAGTGACTTGCTGAGAACAGAGACAGAGCGAGTAAGCAGATGTAAGTTCTCCTTATGTCAGAATTTCCTGATGCGAGGGTTTAAATTGCCAACTTCAGTTTCAATTAACAAAGTTATTTGTACTGAATTACCTTGGGATTTTTTTCCCCAAAGAGAAAAATAATAATGATACTGGCACTGACTATGACTTGGGTGCTGCTCCCTTCTCCATCCACTGGCGGATGGAGGCAGAAGGAGCCACCCATTTTCCACATTTCTGGGGTCATCTCCAAGAACTGAGAACATCCACTGCTGTCTATCCATCCATCCATCACCCATTGTTATGGTATGTCAGGGCCTTTCCTATTATGTATCCCAAATTGTGTAAAATACATATGTCTAGCCTCCACATTAAGTAACCTAGAGCCATGCCATCTCCAAAGACCCTTTCAAACATATTCCCAAGCAGAAAATGATGAGCTGTCAAGGATCTGTTTCCATTGTTTAGGCCCCATCGTTGTCTTTACCAGCGAAGAGGAAAGGAGTCCAAACTGAGGTCCCTGCGAAGGTGATCAAGACTGAAGCTGATGCAGGCAAATGGGAGCAATCAGCAAGGAAGCACCAGCAGAATTTGCTGGAACAACCGGGGACCAGCTCCTCAACAGCAAGCAGCTCTTCATGTGTGACTGATAGGTTCAGTGCAGCCAAAGTAGCTGACTTGCTGGAAAATAACATCTACGAACCATGTGAGCCAGGTAGGCAGAGATGATCACTTTGTGGATTCACTGATGTAGATGGTCAAAGAGATTCCTGAAATAAATGTGGGCCCTGTGGAACCTCATCTGGAGTACTGTGTGCAATTCTGGTCTCCCAGGTTTAAGAAAGATGACTTCAGACTGGAACAAGTGCAGAGAAGAGTTACTAGGATGATCCTAGGAATGGAAAACCCACCTTATGAGAGGAGACTCAAAGAGCTTGTCTTGTTTAATCTAACCAAAAGAAGGTGGAGGGGAGATATGATTACTCTTGATAAATACATTAATAGGGATAAATACCTGGGAAGGAGAGGAGTTATTTAAGTTAAGGGCCAATGTGGGCACAAGAACAAATGGATATAAACTGGCCAACAATAAATTTAAGCTTGAAATTAGATGAAGGTTTCTAACCAACAGAGGAGTGAAGTTTTGGAATAGCCTTCCAAGGGGATCAGTAGGGGCAAAAAACCTAACCGGCTTCAAGACTGAGCTTGATAAGTTTATGAAGGGGATGGTATGATGGGACTGCCTACAATGGCATGTAACTGATATGCGACTGCTAGCAGCAAATATCTCCAATGGCTGGTGATGGGACACTAGATGGGGAGGGCTCTAAGTTACTACCGAGAATTCTTTCCCAGGTATCTGCCTCATGGGTCTTGCTGACATGGTCAGGGTCTAACTGATTGCCATATTTGGGGTCAGGAAGGAATTTTCCCCAGATCAGATTGGCTGAGACCCTGTGGGTTTTTTGTCTTCCTCTGCAGCATGGGGAACGGTCACTTGCAGGTTTAAACTTGTGTAAATGGTGGATTCTCTGTAACTTGAAGTCTTTAAATCATGATTTGAGGGCTTCAGTAACTCAGCGAAAGGTTAGGGGTCTATTACAGGAGTGGGTGGGTGAGATTCTGTTGCTTGCAATGTGCAGGAGGTCAGACTAGATGACCAAGATGGTCCCTTCTGACCTTAAAGTCTGAGTCTATTAGAGGTACATCTGGTGGACAGTTAGAAAAGTATCTCCTCTGATTCCCTACAGATTTCCTAAAGGGATGGTCACTTTATGATCTCGTTCAAGATCTTATTCACAGAACCAAATGAGTTGTATATATTTGCTGATCCTATTCCCTTTTAACTGCACTGGATTTAATTCCATTCATGTTTCTACACTGTGCTGTATTAGCCCCAGCAAAGCCCCATAAACAAACACATGCAGCCCTGGACACACACAGACACAAGCCTAGGGTTATGTGCTGAATGCCCGACATGGCACAGTGACACAGGGCATTATCATACAGCTAATTCCACATGTATCTTCATATCTCCACAGCTGACTGGTTCTGCTCTGATGCCCCAGCATGCACCAGACTGTGAAGTTGCAGCTACCAGTCGCAGGCCATGGAGACCTAAAACAAACAAATGAAAAAGCAAACTTGCAGTGGGCAAATGCCTCCCTTGACCTCAGGATACTCCATACCAAACCTGAGCTGGGTCCTACAGTGGAAGAAAGTTTCTCCCAGTTATCTTATCTGGCCTGTGTTATACAGCAGGTCAGACTAGTTAATCTAATGGTTCCTTCTGTCCTTAAACTATGAATTCAAGTTGCTAGCTAGGAGTGGAAATTTCCAGGGCACCTAAAGAAGTTAGGTGCACAACTTCCATTGATGTCTAACTTCCTTAAGATGCCTTTGAAAATCTCAGGCAGTTTTTTGTTTTAATTAATATTATTAGCCCTAAATTTTTCCACTCTCTCCACCAGAGAATTTTGGCATATACCGGGTGTGAATAACGAGGGACAGTTGCTTGGTGCAGAATTTCTCTCTTTCTTCTCTTTCCCAAGGCAATGTATGCATCTCGATGCACACCAAGTGCCAGCTTCCTTTCTCAGTTACCCCCATGTAACCATCAGAAAACCCAGTTTAAGTGAGGGCAAAATCAATCCCCCAACTTGGGTGTTTGTTCAGATTCTGGTAGCCTGGTCTTAGAATCATAGAATATCAGGGTTGGAAGGGACCTCAGAAGGTCATCTAGTCTAACCCCCTGCTCAAAGCAGGACCAATCCCCAACTAAATCATCACAGCCAGGGCTTTGTCAAACCTGACCTTAAAAACCTCTAAGGAAGGAGATTCCACCACCTCCCTGGGTAACCCATTCCAGTGCTTCACCACCCTCCTAGTGAAAAAGTTTTTCCTAATATCCAACCTAAACCTCCCCCACTGCAACTTGAGACCATTACTCCTTGTTCTGTCATCTGCTACCACTGAGAACAGTCTAGATCTATACTCTTTGGAACCCCCTTTCAGGTAAAAAGCGACAAAGAGTCCTGTGGCACCTTATAAACTAACAAACGTATTGGAGCATAAGCATTTGTGGGTGAATACTCACTTCGTCAGATGCATGTAGTTGAAATTTCCAGAGGCGGGTATAAATATGCAGGCAAGAATCAGTCTAGAGATACGAGGTTAGTTCAATCAGAGAGGATGAGGCCCTCTTCTAGCAGTTGAGGTGTGAACACCAAGGGAGGAGAAACTGCTTTTGTAGTTGGCTAGCCATTCACAGTCTTTGTTTAATCCTGAACTGACGATGTCAAATTTGCAAATGAACTGAAGCTCAGCAGTTTCTCTTTGAAGTCTGGACCTGAAGTGTTTTTGCTGCAGGATGGCTAACTTTAAATCTGCTGTTGTGTGTCCAGGGAGATTGAAGTGTTCTCCTATAGGGGGGAGGGATAGCTCAGTGGTTTGAGCATTGGCCTGCTAAACCTAGGGTTGTGAGTTCAATCCTTGAGGGGGCCACTTAGGGATCTAGGGCAAAATCAGTACTTGGTCCTGCTAGTGAAGGCAGGGGGCTGGACTCAATGACCTTTCAAGGTCCCTTCCAGTTCTAGGAGATAGGATATCTCTATTTATTTATAGGTTTTTGTATATTGCCATTCCTAATATCTGACTTGTGTCCATTTATCCTTTTACGTAAGGATTGTCCAGGTAGTTGAAAGCAGCTATCAAATCCCTCCTCATTCTTCTCTTCTGCAGACTAAACAATCCCAGTTCCCTCAGCCTCTCCTCATAAGTCATGTGCTCCAGCCCCCTAATCATTTTTGTTGCCCTCCGCTGGACTCTTTCCAGTTTTTCCACATCCTTCTTGTAGTGTGGAGCCCAAAACTGGACACAGTACTCCAGATGAGGCCTCAACAATGTTGAATAGAGGGGAATGATCACTTCTCTTGATCTGCTGGCAATGCCCCTACCTATACAGCCCAAAATGCCGGCTGCCAACTATACATGGAGCCATTGATCACTACCCATTGAGCCCGACAATCCAGCCAGCTTTCTATCCACCTTATAGTCCATTCATCTAGCCCATACTTCTTTAACTTGCTGGCAAGAATACTGTGGGAGACCGTATCAAAAGCTTTGCTAAAGTCAAGGAATAACACGTCCACTGCTTTCCCCTCATCCACAGAGCCAGTTATCTCATCATAGAAGGCAATTAGGTTAGTCAGGCATGACTTGCCCTTGGTGAATCCATGCTGACTGTTCCTCATCACTTTCCTCTCTTCTAAGTGCTTCAAAATTGATTCCTTGAGAACCTGCTCCATGATTTTTCCAGGGACTGAGGTGAGGCTGACTGGCCTGTAGTTCCCCGGATCCTTCTCCTTCCCTTTTCTAAAGATGGGCGCTTCATTAGCCTTTTTCCAGTCATCCGGGACCTCCCCCGATCGCCATGAGTTTTCAAAAATAATGGCCAATGGCTCTGCAATCACATCCGCTAACTCCTTTAGCACCTTCGGATGCAGCGCATCCAGCCCCATGGACTTGTGCTCATCCAGCTTTTCTAAATAGTCCTGAACCACTTCTTTCTCCACAGAGGGCTGGTCACCTCCTCCCCATAGTGTGCTGCCCATTGCTGTAGTCTGGGAGCTGACCTTGTTCGTGAAGATAGGGGCAAAAAAAGCATTGAGTACATGAGCTTTTTCCACATCCTCTGTCACTAGGTTGCCTCCCTCATTCACTAAGGGGCCCACACTTTCCTTGACTTTCTTCTTGTTGCTAACATACCTGAAGAAACCCTTCCTGTTACTCTTAACATCTCTTGCTAGCTGCAACTCCAAGTGTGATTTAGCCTTCCTGATTTCACTCCTACATGCCTGAGCAATATTTTTATACTCCTCCCTGGTCATTTGTCCAATCTTCCACTTCTTGTAAGCTTCTTTTTTGTGTTTAAGATCAGCAAGGATTTCACTGTTAAGCCAAGCTGGTCACCTGCCATATTTACTATTCTTTCTACACATCGGGATGGTTTGTTCCTGCAAGCTCAATAAGGATTCTTTAAAATACAGCCAGCTCTCCTGGACTCCTTTCCCCCTCATGTTATTCTCCCAGGCGATCCTGCCCATCAGTTCTCTGAGGGAGTCAAAGTCTGCTTTTTTGAAGTCCAGGGTCCGTATTCTGCTGCTCTCCTTTCTTCCTTGTGTCAGGATCCTGAACTCAACCATCTCATGGTCACTGCCTCCCAGGTTCCCATCGACTTTTGCTTCCCCTACTAATTCTTTCTGGTTTGTGAGCAGCAGGTCAAGAAGAGCTCTGCCCCTAGTTGGTTCCTCCAGCACTTGCACCAGGAAATTGTCCTCTACACTTTCCAAAAACTTCCTGGATTGTCTGTGCACCATTGTATTGCTCTCCCAGCGGATGTCAGGGTGATTGACGTCTCCCATGAGAACCAGAGCCTGTGATCTAGTAACTTTTGTTAGTTTTGCACCCCCTTCCCTTGCTATGTGTAGGGAAAATCTTCCATAGAAAGAGAGATTAAAAAGATCGGGACTCTTCACCTTAGAGAGGAGATGAATGAGAGGGGATGTGACACAGACATACATAATCATGAATGGGATGGAGAAAGTAGATGGGGGCTGCTATTCGCCCATTCTCATAATACAAGAACAAGGGGACAGTCAGGGAAGTTAGAAGCAGCAAAATTGAAATCCATATAAATATTCAGTCTTTCTTTTGAATCCTTCTAAGATCTTGGTTTCAATGATCGCCTCTGGCAGTGAGTTCCACAGGCTAATTGTACACCATGTGAAAAAGGAAGGTCACCTATCACACACACCACTCCCTAGTCTCGCACACACACACCCCTGCGGTCCCTGGCACACTCAGACACCTTCAGGGGTCTGATGTGCCTTTTTGTCTCTTGCAGATGATCCCTGTTTGGACAGCTCTGAAGGGGATGACAGTGATGAAGAGTCAACAGTGAGTGCGGCATAATGCCCAAGAGCACCTATGGCATCACAACATCCAGGGCAGATGCTGGGAGACTGAGAGCAACCTCCAGTATGATCTGTCTCAGCTGGAACATACCAGACACTGTCTGTACATGTGGTGTAGGGCGCTCAGCATTTAGACTGATTTTTCAAAGGAGATTTGATGCCCCTGGCCAGATTGGCAGAGGTATTTAAGCACTTAACGATGCAGAGAGGCACCTAATGGGATTTACCAAAGCACTTAAGGGTTTGTCTTCCCTGCAGAGTTAACCTGGGCTCTTCCCTTGATGTTGCCCCAACCCCCATCCTGTCCACATGCAAAACCCCCTTACTGAGTTTAGCGGTGCTTTACACCCAGGCTAGCTTGCCCAGCTTGGGGGTGTGGGTGGGGGTACAGCCCAGGTGTTGCTTTCACTGAGGTGGGTAACCCATCTGCTTTGCAGTGAGGATGCAGCTAAACCACTCCAGTGCTGATAGTCCTCCACTGCCTTCCCACAATCCCCTTGTGCCCAGAAGGATAAAGGAGGTCTCCCCCAATTCTCTGGGAAGAATCCTAGAGCAGCTAAGCTCACTGCTGTGTTAAGAACCATCGGTGCTACAGCCCTAGGGACACACACGGGGGAGCACAGCATCCATGAGGACACAGTAACCCAGGCAGGGCTTTGCTGCTCTCATCCGGGCTAGGCTAACCCAGGAGCTCAGCCCCGGGTGCCGATCATCTGAATGAATTCTGCAGCGAAGACAGAATCTTAGTAAGTTTGCAGTGCCTCAGCCCATTCTGGGGGAACTAGAGGTCATGAATTTCCAGAGCTGTTGCTCTGGCATCTTTAGGAGCTTTTGACAACAAGTCATGATTTCCTTCCCCAGGACTCTAGTCGGCCAGACGACATCAACAGCGTCAATTGTGAGAGCAGCGAGGGAGATCTCCTGGCCTTTCCTGCCGGCAGCCCGAAGGAACTCAACACGAGACAAGCATCACTGCTCTTCTTTGACCTCAAGTTCTTGAGTAAGATCCTGAGAATTTCTGTTTCAAAGGCAAATGTGAATCCTGCCTGCAAATCATTGGGGCGAGATCACTGCACTTAGCAGCAGCCCTATCAGGGGGAGAGGGGGGCAGGCCAGATATCATGGGGCTTCCTGGTCATGCTGGGGAAAGTATAATCTGCCATGTCCCTATTAGGGTGCAATATGCTCCCCAGCATGGCGAGGCAGCTCTGCCATTGGGAGGAGGACCAAGTCCATGAGGACATGAATATTTTTATGTAAGGATTGTCAGGTGCAAGTGGCCAGTGCACCTTCCACATGGTCATGCAGGGCTCTAGGTTAATGGCCACAGGACTTCCTGGAGCAGCCATTCCCTTTCAGAAGTGACAGATTCAAGGGAGGAAGCACCTGCTTTTCAAGCACCTCAGATGCCCCATCATAGCAGCGTCAGAGAGACACCTTTCCCCTCTCCCAGGAACACGATGCTACAGAGATAGCAGTTGATACTCTAAATGGGAAGAGTTAGTTGAAGCATCCCTGATGCAGCAAGCTATACTTGGATGTCAGACATTGGTGACCTGCTTGGAGAAGGCTATGAGGAGAATTGGAATGGGCCAGATCCCCAGTTGCTGTTAATAGTTGTAGCTCCATTGACGTCCATATTTACACCAGGTGAGGAGCTCACTCAATGTTCTAGTTTCCCTCGACTAATTCTGTTTTTCACTCCCAGCAGCAAATAAGGTCCTTCAGCTGGCTGTGGTGGATGGAGAAAAGAGCTTTACCATCTTGATTCAGCCGCTGAAATCTTTGCCTGGCTTGATCTCAAAAGGTGGCGTCTGTGAGATTGGTGTGAAGACCTTATTCCGCTACCTCTGCTCTGTCCACAAACCCATCTTAGCAGGGTATGACCTCTGGTCACCAGCCCTTCCTGTCCTGTTTCAATCCCTGGATCTCCTTAGCAAGAAAGAGGAGTTTAGTGCAGCTGTCTTTGGTTTCCTGGACATCTTGCCCCTGATTAAAGAGAAGATCCCCAAGGCTGGGAGTTACAAACTGAAGAACCTGGCCAACACTTACATTTGGCGGCAGCTCAGTGATGATAGCCCCCTGGATAATGCAAAGGCCCTAAGGGATCTGTGCACAGTTCTGGAGGTTGATCCAGTGGAGGACCCAAGGCCTGTGCTCACCTGCTTTAATCTGGAATGTTATGCGTCCCTTCAGCCATTGCTGAATGAGAAACTTCTCACTAAGCCTTCGGTGCAGATGCTGTCCATGCACAACATGAGCCTTTCCAAGCTCCACACCTTATACATGAGGGACCCTGAGAAAGGGCTGCAGAAGTTCTGCAGATTCTTCAATTCTCGGCTGCCGAGCTCTGAGAAGAAAATCCGAAAGCTAAGTAAGATCAAAGCCCATTTCCAAAGCCCACAGCCATCAGCTGGGCACCAAGCAGCAGCAGCAAATGAACTGCCACAAGCAATAAAGAGTGAGCCAGACTACTGAAATACATCTACAGCTCAGACAAATATATCTGTGTATGGCACCTCAGGTATGAGGCTGAGCAGCAACATTCAGCTTTCAGGTCCAGACCACCAGAATTCAAGAAGTTTAGATTCACCATTTTCAGTTTGGCACATTATCTAGAGCAGGGCCTGTTAAAAGCTCATGTATAGATCTGAACTACGAATTTCAGGGATGCTTGGATCAGCTGTTCTGATGGGGGGGGGGCTCTCTCTCTCTCATATACAAAACTTTGTTAAGATGAAGTGCTTAGGGTACTTGCCTAGGGAGACATGGGTTCAAGACCCTGCTCCACCACAAATCTCCTGTGTGACCTGGGGCAAGTCATGTAGCCACTCTGCCTTAGTTTCTCATCTGCACAATAGGGAAAATAGCGCTGCCCTGCCTTGCTAGAGTGTTAGGAGGCAGTGGTTATATCCTATGGGACCAAATAAGTACCCAAGATAGACCGCAATCAGGGTTGCAGGGCCATATCAGTGGCTTGAGGACATACTGCCTGTCAGGAATGTTAGAGTTAAAGTCCCTCAAGCATTAAACCCCCCAAAGGTGCAGAATTAAGGGTGCTGCTCTGAGCAGGACTCCTGGTAGTAATAACACTGCAATCTGACCATACATGGTTTCCCGCAGTGCTGCCATCAATGGAGTTGCACCAGTAGTTATGGGACCTAATTTTCTTAGTGCAGACAAGGCCTGTGTTACCTGATGTATCCATTTCCTCCCTTCTGTTTGGTGTAAGGCCCAGATCCTCGAAAGTGTGTAGGCACATAACTCCCATTGAGAGTCAGGCACCTAAATACCTTTGAGGATCTGGACCTACATGACCGGAGGGAGGACTCTGTCTATCCAGCCAGCACTTCCTTGTATTTATTATCACCATCAGCCTGGAGAGTAAGCAACTTTTATACAATTATATGCACAAGAATTGCCTATGTGATTGATTCAGGGGGCTGGACTTGATGACTTTTCACAGTCCCTTCCAGCCTTACATGTCTATGATCGTGTCAGCAGCACGCAGGGCAAGGGGAATTTAATTATAATAAAATGAAATGTCTTTGCTCCCCTCTAGAAGTGTGGCCTAGATCCTCAAAGATATGGCACCTAACTCACGTTGATTTCATGCAAGTTAGGAGCTTAAATACCCTGGAGGATCTGGACCACTGTCCTCTTTGCTTTTTTCTACTGACCCTGCACATTTCCTGCTACTTTTCAATGTAGACTGCAAATTCCTTGGGGCAGAGAATCCATTGTCATTGATGTTTGTAAAGGGCTATGCACCTGTATGTAATCATGTAAGTAAGAAATAAAATTCATAATTTGATATGAATCCAAAGTTGTTCTCTCTTTACCCATGCTGACCACACTTCCTTAATATCCTCTTGCAAAGGACCCTACCTTGGGTTTTGGGGTAAATCATGCGCACCTACCCTCTGCTTGCCACATGCACACAAAACCATCAGGATACTGGTGCACGTGGACAGGGGCTATGAGAGCAGGACATATAGGGAAAAACTGTATATCAAATTTGCACATAAAAGTGGAGGAAAACCAAGCTGATTTGAAAGCTGATCTCAGCTTTGTGTCTCCACCTTGCCCTTAATGAATGAATACAATGAACGGGTATTATCCCGTATGTTGCTGGAAATACCTTCAAAAAGGCGACAAGC
This sequence comes from Trachemys scripta elegans, assembly GCF_013100865.1. Taxonomy (NCBI): domain Eukaryota; kingdom Metazoa; phylum Chordata; order Testudines; family Emydidae; genus Trachemys; species Trachemys scripta. The sequence goes on from NC_048307.1 coordinate 39,913,499, forward strand.
CAAATCCCAGATCTGGATGTAGGAGAAAGTTGGCTCCAGATGCAGATCTAAATGGAGCCCTTGGGCCCATTCCTAGTGACACCAGTAGTTATTTGGCAGCACCACCATGGCAACCCCAACTCGTGATGTTTTGAATCTGCGAACAACCTGAGATTTTTTGCAAAAGGTACAGTGAGTCTCACACACCAAGACAGACTGTCCAGGAAGCAACTGGACCTTCTGTTTGTTCATGGTGTGGAAGAGAACTCTTGACTTTCAGCTGCGCACAGTAACATTACACCCTTCTTAATCAGCCTAGTGACAGTTACCCTCTTCCACACAACACCCACAACAAAGTAATTACCAATGGCTGAGTATCACCAACCAAGCTGCTTCAAACCAGCTTTGCCAGGAACACCCTGGGCTGTCACTCTAAGTAAAGTTCAGGGCAAAGACGGAAACCAAATGCAAAACAACTGTAGTGGGTTCCCCAAATGAAGTCTCATCCAGTCCTCACAGGCAAGGATAGTGGCTAAGTCTGCACAGCAGCTGGGCGGGCACTTCCCAGCAAGGATAGACAGACACATGCTGATGCTTGAGTTAGCATGCTAAAAATAGCAACTTGCCACCAGGTAGAATCCTGCCCACCCCCCCTGCCTACATACGCAGACATCTAGCCTGAGCCATGGCCACACTGCAATTCAGTGGCTGTATAGCAGAGCGTGGCATGTTTAGGGAAAGGGCAGGGCTTAAAACCAAGAAAAATAGGGGACTGCTCAAAGAAGTGAAAACCCCAGAGAGGGGGGAATTCAGTGCATGAATGCAGGCTTGGGATCAGCAGGCAGGTAAAGGCAGCTCTGCTTACAGGTAGTCATAGAAATGTGAGGCTGGAAGGGACCTGAGAGGGCATCTAGTCCAGCCCCCTGTGCTGAGGCAGGACCAAATAAACCTAGAGTGTCTCTGACAGGGGTTTATCCAACCTGTACTTAAAAGCCTCCAACGATGGGGATTCCACAACCACCTTTGGGAGCTTGTTCCAGAGTTTAACTAACCTTTATAGGTAGAAAGGTTTTCTTAATATCTAATCTAAATTTCCCTTGCTGCACATTAAGCCCATTACTTCTTGATTAAGCCAATTACTTCTAAACCACCTGTCATCATCTCTATCTGCAAAAAGAACAGGAGTACTTGTGGCACCTTAGAGACTAACAAATTTATTAGAGCATAAGCTTTCGAGAGCTACTGCCCACTTCTTCAGATGCATATAGAGTGAAACATATATTAAGGAGATATATATACATACATACAGAGAGCATGAACAGGTGGGAGTTGTCTTACCAACTCTGAGAGGCCAATTAAGTAAGAGAAAAATTTTTTTTTGAAGTGATAATCAAGCTAGCCCAGTACAGACAGTTATCAAAGTTTGAAAGCTTATGCTCTAATAAATTTGTTAGTCTCTAAGGTGCCACAAGTACTCCTGTTCTTTTTGCGGATACAGACTAACACGGCTGCTACAATGAAACCTATCATCTCTATCTGTTACTCATGCCCAAACAGAGGATTGGGTGGGCAGGAAAGTATAATAGATTTGTGACTTAGGTCATGATCCACCAAACTCTTGAGGGTAGAGGAACTGTGCATGGGAATAAAGTTAAGCACACGTATAATTGTTTACAGGAATGCGGGAGGAGTGAAGAATGAGCTCCTATGTCAGCGTTTCTCAAATGCAGCCACTGGCATGCAGCCACCAGGGACTTTTCTTGTGGCCACAGCCTCCTTGGTGTGACAGGGGAGGGGGAGAGGGGGGGGGAGTACTGGCCCCTCCCTCTCCCTGATGCTCCTGGATGCACCACCTTGGTGTTGGTTGCTGGGGCCACCAGCAGGAGTTGGCCCTGTCCCCCCCAAAGACACCTGGGGCACAACGCTTGAGGAGCAGGCAGCCAGTCAATTCCCCCCTTCCCAGGGGCAGTGGGACTCAGGCTTCAGGCTCCAACTGTGCAGCAGCAGGCTCCAAGCTCAGACCATGGGGCTTCGGGCCTCCCCTGGCCCCCCATCCAGGGCTTAATTTGTCCCCAGGCTTGCCCAGGCTGAGTAAATCTGCTGTGAAAAGTAATACTTGTATGTTTGTTAATATCACTTTTCACAACAGACTTACTAGCTAGCAATATATAAATTACAATGATTTGGTCATGTATATGTGCATATTTATTTTTCCTAAGCTAATTAAGTATTTTAGGAAAAATTGTCAGTGCGGCCACCAGCAAGAGTTGGTGGCCATACTCTGAGGCCACCAAAAAGTTTGTCCTGAGAACCCCTATGTAATGTCCCTGAAATCCAGCATGAGTGTAGTTTAATGCCATAATAATCCAGGTATAAGGAGCTGTTTTGTTGGCTGTGTGCAATTTAGCTGGGCTCTGTGTAGGTGGCCATGGATTACCAGAGCACTCAGATATAACACCTGGAAATCCATATTTACTGAGTCCTTCAGCTAGCCCCCAATCACAGCCCCATGGTGCAAAGGGTTACCCTTGTGTACCATTGTTTCTTCAGCAGCACATCAGAACCCAGCATTCTGGCACATCTGTCTTCTGCTAAGGAGGTTCTGCCACTTGTAGTTCAGGGGGGCTTTCCTAGGGGAGAAATCCCAATGAAACCAATTCCAGTTCAGGTGATCTCTCTTAAAAATACTTCATACATCTCTATCTCTAGTTCCTTCTCATTAACTGTGCCAGAAGATAGAAGGATGATCCCATAAATGTCCAGATAGGTGTCTAGATCGCTATCTAAATGAATCTTTGGGCCTCTAGATCTCTCTCTAGATTACTCTCCAGCCAGACAGCTGTAGACAATACTAAGGACTCTCACTCTAAAAACATTTTATTGAATTTTAGTTGGCAGCCGGTATCAAGCGGAGTGTCCCAAAGGTCAGTCCTGGGACCGGTTTTGTTCAATATCTTCATTAATGATCTGGAGGATGGCGTGGATTGCACCCTCAGCAAGTTTGCAGATGACACTAAACTGGGAGGAGTGGTAGATATGCTGGAGGGTAGGGATAGGATACAGAGGGACCTAGACAAATTAGAGGATTCGGCCAAAAGAAATCTGATGAGGTTCAACAAGGACAAGTGCAGAGTCCTGCACTTAGGATGGAAGAATCCCATGCACTGCTACAGTCTAGGGACCAAGTGTCTAGGCAGCAGTTCTGCAGAAAAGGACCTAGGGGTTACAGTGGGCGAGAAACTGGATATGAGTCAACAGTGTGCCCTTGTTGCCAAGAAGGCTAACGGCATTTTGGGCTGTATAAGTAGGAGCATTGCCACCAGATGGAGGGACATGATCATTCCCCTCTATTCGGCATTAGTGAGGCCTCATCTGGAGTATTGTGTCCAGTTTTGGGCCCCACACTACAAGAAGGATGTGGAAAAATTGAAAAGAGTCCAGCAGAGGGCAAAAAAAATGATTAGGGGGCTGGAGCACATGACTTATGAGGAGAGGCTGAGGGAACTGGGATTGTTTAGTTTGCAGAAGAGAAGAATGAGGTGGGATTTGATAGCTGCTTTCAACTACCTGAAAGGGGGTTCCAAAGAGGATGGATCTAGACTGTTCTCAGTGGTAGCAGATGACAGAACAAGGAGTAATGGTCTCAAGTTGCAGTGGGGGAGGTTTAGGCTGCATACTAGGAAAAACTTTTTCAGTAGGAGGGTGGTGAAGCACTGGAATGGGTTACCTAGGGAAGTGGTGGAATCTCCTTTCTTAGAGGTTTTTAAGGTCAGGGTTGATAAAGCCCTGGCTGGGATGATTTAGTTGGGGATTGGTCCTGCTTTGAGCCGGGGGTTGGACTAGATGACTTCCTGAGGTCCCTTCCAACCCTGAGATTCTATGACTGTCAGCTCATTTGGGCAACATACTGTGGTATTTGCCCTGTGGATGTCAGCTCAGTTCACCTTGGCTTTACAGGTTGTTTTTGTTTTTTACTAATTTCTCCTACTGTACAAGAGAATGCTCATGCGCTGAGAAGAGTCTGTGACTATGTAAACCACTGGTGAATCTGTGTTACAGGCCCCTGCTGTGCCTGATCTGCACATATGATAATCTCTGTCAAATGCCAGCTGAAGACTGGCTGACAATGCCACTGCATGGCAAAGCTCAAGGAACGCCCTGCTCAGCAATAACTCTGCCCATGTTATTATTGTTATGTGCTATTTGTATTACAGTAGCACCTCGAAGCATCACCTGAGATCAAGTGTAGCCAAGTCACTTCACCTCTTTGTGCTTCTATTTCAGCCTCTAGCCACTGGCAGTTAGGAGAAAACTTTCCCGGGGGGGGGGGGGCACATTATCCCATAGGTGATGGTGATGGGCTATTGGACTGGGTAGATCAGTGGCCTGATCAGGGTTGGCAAATGCCATGTCTCTAAAACTGTAGAAGTCAAACAAAGCCTCTTCTCTCATTCATACCAACATCCCAAGCATGCAGAATATGCTGACACTCATATTTAATTTACTGTGTTTTGTTCTTCACCATTAAAACAATAAAGCCAATGACCTCTGTGACGGGTTCGGTCACAGAGATCCCCTTGGGACTGTTGACCGATGTGCTGAAATTACCTCTGAGCCCGTTTTCCCTGCCAGCTTGGGACTCCAGAACCCTGCCTTGTTGAGCCAGACACACTAGCCTGCTGCAACACAGACCCAGGGTCTGGGCCATGTCCCCAAAGCTGCAGACTTTAACTAAAAACAGCTCAGCAGGTTACCTGTCCCCAGACACCCAGCTCCCAATGGGATCCAAACCCCAAATAAATCCATTTTACTCTGTATAAAGCTTATACAGGGTACATTTGTAAATTGTTCACTCTCTTTATCACTGATAGAGAGATATGCACAGCTGTTTGCTCCCCCAGGTATTAATCACTTACTCTGAGTTTATTAATAAACAAAAGTGATTTTATTAAGTATAAAAAGTAGGATTTAAGTGGTTTCAGGTAATAACAGACAGAACAAAGTAAGTTACCAAGCAAAATAAAACAAAACACACCAGTCTAAGCCTAATACATTAAGAAACTGATTACAGGTAATATCTTACCCTCAAAAGTGTTCCAATAAGCTTCTTTCACAGACTAGACTCCTTCCTAGTCAGGGCCCAATCCTTTCCACTGGTACAGTCCTTGTTAGTTCCAGCAGACATCTCAAGTGATAAGCAGGGGTTTTCTCATGACTGGCAGCCCCATTTGTCCTGCTCCACCCCCTTTTATAGCTTTGGCACAAGGCGGGAATCTTTTGTCTGTGCTTGTCTCCATCCCTGCCTCATCAATGGAAAAGTACAAGGATGAAGATGGATTCCAGTATCATGTGACATGGTCACATGTCACTGTAAGATCCCTAGTCTCCATTCTTCCTGGGTTGGCCTGCATATATACAGGAAGTTTTTCAGGTAAATAAACCATTTACAACCAATTGTCCTAGTCAATGGGAGCCATCAAGATTTTAAACCACCATTAATGGCTCACACTTTACATAATTACAATAGGACCTCAGAATTATACTTCATATTTCTAGCTTCAGATACAAGAATGATACATGCATACAAATAGGAAAAATATATTCAGTAGGTTATATCCTTTGTTATGATATCTTACAAGAGACTTTTTGCATAAAGCATATTCCAGTTACATCATATTCACACTCATAAGCATATTTCCATAAAACATATGGAGTGCAATATCATAATCTCCATATATAATGCTCCTATTCAAATGACTTCTAGGATAAAGGGGAAACTCAGAGTAACTCAGTTTGTAGAAAAATACAAATGATAGAGTATCAGTGGAATATTAAGTGAAGTGTTATTAATTCATGATATGATTCTGTTTCCTTTTTGGAAGAGGTTGGGATTCCTTCTTGGCGTGCTTTTATCCCTATGAAATCTCATGGAAACTGCGGTCTTGGGATGCATTAGGCGAGGTATATCTAGTAGGGAAAAGGAGGTGCTGCTTCCATTGTATAAGGTGCTGGTGAGACCTCATTTGGAGTACTGTGTGCAGTTCTGGTCTCCCATGTTTAAAAAAGATGAACTCAAATTGGAACGGGTGCAGAGAAGGGCCACTAAGATGATCAGAGGAATGGAAAACCTGTCGTATGAAAGGAGACTGGAGGAGCTTGGGTTGTTTAGTCTGACAAAACGAAGGCTGAGGGGGGATATGATTGCTCTCTTTAAATATATCAGAGGGATAAATACAAGGGAGGGAGAGGAATTATTCCAGCTTAGTACTAATGTGGACACGAGAACGAATGGATATAAACTGGCCGTGGGGAAGTTTAGGCTTGAAATTAGACAAAGGTTTCTGACCGTCAGAGGGGTGAAATATTGGAACAGCCTTCCGAGGGAAACGGTGGGGGCAAGGGACCTGTCTGGTTTTAAGATTAAGTTAGACAAGTTTATGGAGGGAATGGTTTAATGGTACAACATATTAGCTGAGGAATACCGAGCAATGGTAGGTAAATAGTATTATGGCTAACAAGGGTCAGACTGGAGACTCTTGTCTACATGCTCGGGGTCTTACTGATCGCCATATTTGGGGTTGGGAAGGAATTTTCCTCCAGGGTAGATTGGCTGAGGCCCTGGAGGTTTTTCGCCTTCCTCCGCAGCATGGGGCAGGGATCTCTAGCAGGAGGGTTCTCTGCCAATTGAAGTCACTAAAACACAGGATTTGGGGACTTCATTAGCAGAGTCAAGGAAAGGGTGGGGACGGTTTTGTGGCCTGCAGCATGCAGGAGGTCAGACCAGATGATCATAATGGTCCCTTCTGACCTTAAAGTCTATGAGTCTATGAGTCTATGAGTCATTAGACTGCTAGAAATATCTGTCTAAATATTCTGAACTCTTCATCTCCCCGGCAGGTGTGCCGATGGGTGAAATCCTGCATCCACTGATGGCACAACTCTCATTGACTTTGGTGGGGCCAGGATTTTACCCTAGGAAATGTCTACACTACCCACCGGATCAGCGGGTAGTGATCTATCTGTTGGGGATCGATGTATCGTGTCTCATCTAGAATGATACATCGATCCCCAAACGCGCTCCCCGTCGACTCCGGAACTCCACCAGGGCGAGATGTGGAAGCGGAGTAGACGGGGGAGTGGCGGCCGTCGATCCTGCGCTGCAAGGACGCGAAATAAGTCAATCTAAGTCGATCTAAGATACGTCAACTTCAGCTATGCTATTCTCATAGCTGAAGTTGCGTATCTTAGGGTACATCTACACTACAGGGGGGAGTCGATTTAAGATACGCAAATTCAGCTACGTGAATAGCGTAGCTGAATTCGACGTATCGCAGCCGACTTACCTCGCTGTGAGGACGGCGGCAAAATCGACTTCTGTGGCTTTCTGTCGACGGCGCTTACTCCCACCTCCGCTGGTAGAGTAAGAGTGTCGATTCGGGGATCATTGTTGCGTCCCGATGGGACGCAATAAATCGATCCCCGAGAGGTCGATTTCTACCCGCCGATTCAGGCGGGTAGTGTAGACCTAGCCTTAGATCGATTCCCCTCCCCCCCCCAGTGTAGACCAGGCCTTAGTGGCGGTATGAGGCGTAAGACTTGTGTTAGTTAGTGTGTTTAATTTACCTACATGTCCACTCAGTGTAAGTTACCTAGTGGCTGGAACACTGCACTGGGACTCAGGAGGCTTGGATTCAATGCCATGCTTTGATGTTGGCTTGCTGGGTGACCTTGGGCAAGTCATGTCTTTCTGTGCCTCAGTTTCCCCATCTGTACAATGGGGATAATGACACTGAGCTCTGTAAAGTGCTTTGAGATCTATGAATGACAACTGCTAGACATGAGCTACATTTGAACCAATATGACTCATCACTTACTTCATTTAGCTGGCTGTAGGCCAAAGGTGTGGGAGCAAAATCATGTGAGCTCAGGACAAAGTCTGTGGTTTGGGTCGAGCTAATAAGAAAGCTGCACTGCTTTGTCTCTTGTGGTGAGTGCTCTGGCGCTATGGAGGATAGGGAAATATGTTGCATGGGAGTGCAAAATGGGAAAGGGAAGGTAAAGCTACTGTGTAGGGCCGGGACCTCAGATGGTGTAAAATTGGGGCAGCCACATTTAATTCAATGGGCTTGATCCTCTGCTGATATAAATCAGCACAGCTCAGCTGACATCAGTGGCCCGTGGTGTAAATCAGCCTAGCTCCACCGATGTTAATGGGCTAGCTCTTCCGCTGGTGCCAATCGCTATAGCTCATGTGACACCCGTGGGATCAGATCTTCATCTGGTGTCAACCAGTGTAGCTCTTTGATGCCTGTTACAGCAGCTAAAGATTGGGCCAGAGGCTGGGAGGGTTCAGTCTGGGCTCTGGCTTTGGAAGTTGTGTGTAGGGGTGTCACACCACGCTCCTTGCCCAGGAGTGACCATAGATCTCTGCTTTTCTTTTTTCTAGCCCGCTTGGAATGTGTGGACGAAATCCCTGCATGCCCTGACCTCCCCTCTCCCCCACACACGCTGGGTGAGGAACAGCAAAATTCTAGTCACAGAAGCTCTTCAAATATGTGAAAATGACATGTTCTGTGGGGACAATTCAGGCTCTAAGATATGGGGAGTCAGGCTGGGTTTTCAAAGAGCCTTCCCAAAAGGAGTTTGGGTTTCCTTGAACTCACTGATAATCATCATTACCGCTGGTGCAGGGATAATCCAGACGTAGGGCTCCTTCCTCTTCTGTCTCAGCCACGGTCACACATCCTCTCCACAGCTCTGCAGGCGCATTCACTATTTGACAAGCTGCCCTTTGGATTGAGGGGAGAAGGTCTCTTTTCCTGGACAGAATTAGAGGCTCACTCTGTGCTGGAGGGATTAAATGTTTGCTGTAGAATCTGATCCAAATTTCTGCTGAATTGAAATGTTTTTGTACCAAATGCATCTTTAGTGTAATGTCTTTGAAATCACAGGCTAGGTCAGACTCAGCCTCCTGCATGGCAACATCTCTGTCCCCAGGATTTATCTTGAGGTCTTTTCCAATTCTTGCTGAGCCTCAGATATGCTCCTTTGAACCCTATATTTCCCAGCCAGGGGGGTTTGCTATTATGATAGAAGGTGCTCTCCTGTGCTGAAGCCTGAGCATACTCACTCTAAGCTCTGTCCTCCAAGAACAAGGGAAATAAACTCTACCTTTTTTGTCACTTTCCCCACTGGAGGATGTGCAGTCTCCGGCCCTCATGTTGCTGGCTGTTCTCTTCCCCTCCTGTGCAGCGTATGCGCTGGGCCTTGAGCATGATAACATTGACAGATTTGGGGAAAAGCTGAGGAAAGGCATTAGAGACTGTGCTGTGGGCTCCTCAGCACCTGCTTCTCCCTGCTGGCTGGTCCTTGGCTTAAGGAAGGGGAAGATGTTGCCCACGGGGCCTCCATCCTGAGGAGAAGCTTTAAAACTGGGAGATAGGGGTCTGTTCATGGGAACCAGAGAGAAACCCAGTACGGCCTCCACTCCAGCATGACTGGGCCCTGTCACCCTGGCCATCCACTGACACTCCCACCATGGTGCTACTTATGAATCAGCCCTGCCACTATTCTACCATCCTAGAATGGTGCCTGGGCTGCAGAATCTCCAGCAGCAACTAGCAGCCCCAGAACACTGGGCACTTGAGGGCAGTGTCTCCTGTGAGGTCTGCTCACGGGGCAAGTTGTGCCCATTGATAGTAAGGCCATGGAGGCCACTGTGAACTCACCTGCATTTTGGTTTGGGCATAGTGACTCAGCAGCTCCCAAACCTTCTCTGAGCTGCAGAGCCTGGGGAAATGCACCAAGTCGCTGTGGCTTGTGTTAAGGTCTGTTTTATTCCCCTTTCATTTGCTGCACTCATTGTTTAATGTCTAACTCAGGGGCAGGCAACCTACGGCACGCATGCCGAAGGCAGCACACGAGCTGATTTTCAGTGCCACTCACACTGCCCGTGTCCTGGCCACCGGTCCAGGGGGCTCTGCATTTTAATTTAACTTTAAATGAAGCTTCTTAAACCTTTTAAAAACCTTATTTACTTTACATACAACAATAGTTTAGTTATATATTATACACTTATAGAAAGAGACCTTCTAAAAATGTTAAAATGTATTACTGGCACGCGAAACCTTAAATTAGAGTGAATAAATGAAGACTCAGCACACCCCTTCTGAAAAGTTGCCAACCCCTGGTCTAACTTAAACAGAGTTGCTGACATTTCTTTTCACTGTATCTCCCACTCAGTTTTCTCACCAACGAATATTTGAGCAGAGGGTCCAGGACTAATTTATTACTGTTAGTCAGTGTGTGCAATGCTTACACTGAAATGATTGGTTTCTTTCCATGTGCTGCATTATAGAGCAGTCTGTTATCAGCATGGACCACTCAAAGCATCCAAGTAGAAGAGGAGGAAACAGGAGAAGCTAGCTGTATAATTTGCTTCTCTTTCCTTGAGCCTAACATCAGACAATGGCCTTCAGGCCCACAGGCACTGTGTGCAAGTGCATCTCACTTAGGTACATATAGGTCAAGGGCGGGCAAACTTTTTGGCCTGAGGGCTGCATCGGGTTTCGGAAATTGTATGGAGGGCTGGTTAGGGGAGGGGGTCGTGGCCCGGCCGGCCCCCACCTCCTATCTGNGTATGGAGGGCTGGTTAGGGGAGGGGGTCGTGGCCCGGCCGGCCCCCCCCTCCTATCTGCCCCCCCCGGGGGCCCCCCCCCCTCCCCCCCCCCCCCCCCCCGCTCCCTGTCCCCTGACCACCCCGGACCCCCACCCCTGACTGCCCCTCGCCACCCCATCCAATCCCTCCTCTCATTCCTAACCCCCTCCCCCGGACCCCTGCCCCATCTAACCATCCCTTCTCCCTGTCCCCTGACTGCCCCCTGCTGCCCCATCCAACCCCCCCCTCCTTCCTGACTGCCCCCTGGACCCCTGCCCCCATTCAACCCCCTATTCCCACCCCCCCAACTGGCCCCAATCCCAATCCACACCCCCGCCTCCTGGCCACCACCCCGAACTCCCCTGCCCTCTATCCAACCCCCCCCCGCTCCGTGCCCCCATACTGCACTGCCAGGAGCACCGGTGGCTGGCAGTGCTACAGCCGCACTGCTGCCGCTGCCACCACGCAGCTCAGCGCACCGGGTCAGGCCGGGCTCTGCAGCTGCGCTGCCCCAGGAGCTCACAGCCCTGCCGCCCAGAGCATTGTGCCAGCGGCGGAGCAAGCGAGCTGAAGCTGTGGGGGAGGGGGGACAGCAGAGGAGGGGCCAGGGGCTAGCCTCCCAGGCCAGGAACTCAGGGGCCAGGCAGGATGGTCCCGCGGGCCAACAGGCTGTAGTTTGCCCACGTCTGATATAGGTGGTGTCTACATTAGATTGGCTTTGGGAACATCTCCTGCTGCTACACTAGCAGGCAGCCCCATTGATGATAGCTGTGGTGAAAGTGGTAGGATAGATAGGGCCCTGGCAATATTAAGAGCCATGTTGTCTAACCCTGCTTTGAGCTGGTCTCGATGCCTTGTCTACACTAGAGCTGGTTGATTTTTTTTCTGTCAAAATAGGGAAAATTGGGATTTTGACCCCCCAAAATTTGAAAAGGCTCTGCTTTTCAAGAAAAAAATTACTTTTTGTTGAAAAACCAAACACTTGAAAAATTTCTATTTGGGTGAGACTGCAACAGTATCTCATGGCAGCTGTACTTTGGGAGCCTCATACCCCCTGCTTTCCACTGTGGGCCAGGTTCTCAGTCAAACTGCAGCTCCCACCATGCACTTCACCACCCTCAACTTTGGGTGGTGAAGCACTGGAATGGGTTACCTAAGGAGGTGGTGGAATCTCCTTCCTTAGAGGTTTTTAACCTTGACAAAGCCTTGGCTGGGATGATTTAGTTGGGAATTGGTCCTGCTTTGAGCAGGGGGTTGGACTAGATGACCTCCTGAGGTCCCTTCCAACCCTGATATTCTATGATTCTATGACTTCCAGGATGCACTGCAGTGGTTTGGCAAGAAGGGAGACCATGATGCATCATGGAAGATATAGTCTTGCGAGGGATCCCAGACCACGAAGGAGAATGAGTGTATGAGGCACCCAGACTATAGCTCCCACAAGCACCATAGTAGTATTTCTGACTATACATTTTTGTTTTTTAGTGGAAAGTTTTTGGTTTTCAGCTCAAAATTCTTCCATTTTTGATTTTTCACCCAAAAAATCAAGTATGTTTCCTCTGGGAAAAATTACCCTATTTTCCAACCAACTGTATTGATCTCATCCTTTGATACCAACACTGGGGCTGTACTGGGTGTGGTATAGTGGTGAGAAATTTCCCAGAAAAGTCTAGTATAAATAAGTCCATAGAGGTAGCCTCTTTTAGTAGCTAGGGCACTGGATTGAGAGTCAGGAAGCCTATTAATTGACACAACCCTGAGATACAATGTCATATAACGTACATGAGGCACTGATTCAAAAGGAACTTAAGCACATGCCTAACTTTAAACATGAGTGCTTGACTTCAATGGGACTTCACATGCTCTTAGGTTGACCAGATGTCTCGATTTTATAGGGATAGTCCCGATTTTAGGGTCTTTTTCTCACATAGGCACCTATTACCCCCTACCTCCTGTCCCGATTTTTGACACTTGTTATCTGGTCAGCGTACGTGCTCTTAAAGTTAGGTACGTGCTTAAGTAATTTGCTGGATCTTGCCTTTAAATCAGAGGGCAAAGCTTTGCTAGCTAATCCCAAGGCTATTTCTGGTTCAAAACAGTCAGCCAGGGAAACTTAAAGAGGGTTTTCCAAATGGTTTGAGTCAATCGGTGGTGTTAGAGCTGAGATTTCCTTTCCTGGGCTTGCTTTCCCTATTGTTCCTTTCTCTGGTCAAAAGAGGGTCATGTGGCCAGCACACATGGTACCAAAACACATTACTGGTAGTGTTCATTAGACAATCAGATTGGTTATTTACCCCTCTTAAGAATCTTGCATCCTTTTCTTAGATTTTTAATTATTAAAATGACATTTTTGGCCTGCTCCTGAAACACTGAATGTGCAATCATTGTGCTCCTGTGCACAGCCCCTCCCCCACCCTCGACTGCAGTACCTCTGCTCATGCTTGTAAAATTACTCCCAGAGGAGTTTCTACAGGATTATGGCTTTACAGAACAGTGATAGTTGCTGCCATTCCACACTGATCATATGATTGTTCCCTTGGCTGAATCAACTCAGAATCCCTGGGGTTTATGGTTTGATATATTAGTCATGAAACCAGATCAATCACTAATGAATATTATCAGTCTCCAACCTTCAGTCTCAAAATAAAGAATCTGACTACACAGCAAAACCTGGGTCCGGGCTAGCCAGCTCAAGTAGCATGACCAGCACTGAAGACACCACAGCACAGGGTTCAGCACAGGTAGGAGAAGCCCAGCACAGACCCTGGTACATACTCTGCTTGCTAGAATGTGCTGCACTGTCTCCACTGCTGTTGTTACCTGGGCTAGCTGGGTTCAAGCTAGCTCAGGTAGGCTAGCCCATGAATAGCTTTTGCTTTGTCTGCCAAATAATAAGTTTGGGCTTCTTTTTATAGTGGTGTTAGATGATTAGGATTTACATTTTCATGCTCTTCTCTACAGCCATGAAGGCTAGAAACTTTTATTTTAAATAAAAGCTGCAATTCTGATGTCTTCACTTGACTCCAGGAGCTGGGGCTTTAAGAAAAATCCCAAATAATAATAAAATCACTAGAGTTGGCATCACTCTTACCTTTGTTTTCTCCTTATCTTCATGGGCAACAGTTCTGAGGTGTTAATTGCATGATATGTGAGAGAGACTATAGGGGGATGTGGCCATCCCTCCCTGTCAGTCTCAAAGGGAGGCCATGCCCCCTCACTCTTGTACCCCTATCAAGGTAATGGTTGCTGGGGAATTAGCAATCTCTGAGGCTCTGGCTCTCTAGACAGGGCCGAACAGCCCATTGTCTAGAGCTCTGGCCCCAGGCAGGGCAAGGCACAAACAGTCCAGGGCTCAGGCTCTCAGGCAAGGCGGCACACCAAACAGCCTAGGAGCTTGGGCCCTCAGGCAAGGCAGAGCACCACACAATCTATCACCTGACATCCTAACTCAGACAGACAGCAGAAAAGGACCTGGGGATTACAGTGGACGAGAAGCTGGATATGAATCAGCAGGGTGCCCTTGTTGCCAAGAAGACCAAAGGCATATTGGGCTGTATTAGTAGGAGCATTGCCAGCAGATCGAGGGAAGTGATTATTCCCCTCTATTTGGCACCGGTGAGGCCACACTTGCAGTATTGCGTCCAGCTTTGGTCCCCCCACTACAGAAGCGATGTGGACAAATTGGAGAGAGTCCAGTGGAGGGCAACGAAAATGATTAGGGGGCTGCGGCACATGACTTACGAGGAGAAGATGAGGGAACTGGGGTTATTTAGTCTGCAGAAGAGAAGAGTGAGGAGGGATTTGACAGTCTTCAACTTAAAAGTCAAAACTTCAACTACCTGAAGGGGGGTTCCAAGGAGGATGGAGCTAGGCTGTTCTCAGTGGTGGCAGATGACAGAACAAGAAACAATGGTCTCAAGTTGCAGTGGGGGACATCTAGGTTGGATATTAGGAAACACTATTTCACTAGGAGGGTGGTGAAGCACTGAAATGGGTTATCTAAAGGTTTATAAGGCCCGGCTTGACAAAGCACTGGCTGGGATGATTTAGCTGGTGTTGGTCCTGCTTTGAGCCAGGGATTGGACTAGATGACCTCCTGAGGTCTCTTCCAACCCTAATATTCTATGATTCTATGATTCTATGAAACACAGGCCTTTTGGCCTAAGAGGGGGAGGCTGCCACCCCAGGGGTGGGGTTGGCAGCAGGGGGTCGGGGGACCCGGGCCCACCTTACTCCATCAGGTCCGAGCCCAGGGCCCTAACAGAGGTAGAAAGTTCTGCCACTGGGTCAGAGGGGATCCAGCCAAAACACACTGACCAGGATTCTGGCCACACAACTGGGTGTCCCTGGGCTACTTCCTACTATCCCTTTGCAGTGCATCTCAATCTCATGGAATTCCTCTGTCTCCCTGGGGTACATGGCCAGCAGGAGACCCAGTAGCTCTGCTGTGCCCTCGTCGGCTGGCAGTCCTGGCAGTCCCCTCGAGTGCTCAGCGCTGCAGAGGTCCTCTTCAGGATCCCGCTCTAGCAGCAGGTAGGAGGTATCTGTTTCCTTTGCCAGCTCTGGCACAATTGAGCATAGGTGCAGACTTCCCCTCTGCCTGGTGTGTGCTCGACCCCGCCGCCCCGCCCCTGACCCCACCCCTACCCTGCTTCTTCCTGCCCCTGCACAGCCCTCATCCCACCTGCATTCCACCCCTTCCCCAAAGTCCCCACCCCACATGAAAGACTACACCAGTAATAGGGGACCAGCTAGGTACCACAGATAGAATAACAAGCTGGTATTCAAACTTTACATGTAGCTACATTTCCTTGCAGGCTCGTGTGTTGGCTGTAGCTGAAGATAAACACTGCTTATAATTAATGAATTAAGCAATGTTCTAAATGATTTTTGTTCCACACGGTTTGGGGGCCAGATCTTGATTTCAGGGGGAGTTATCATCCCAAACTTGCTCTTCATTATGAAAATGGGAAGATGGTTCTTTGCCATAGATTTCAGAGACAGCAGGATCAGGCCCCTTACTGGCTAATTACATCTGATAAAGAACATGAGATTGTTGCTGGCATAAGGTTATTCCATGGCTGTGTTTCAGAGCTAAAGGACCAGGGTTTCCATCACTACTCTGTTTCTGGGTGTTAGGGCCTGATCCATAGCCCAGTGATGACAATGGGAGTCTTTTAGGCCCAGTTCCTCAAAGGTATTTTAGGAGCCTAACACCCATTGAAATCAGTGGGAGACATCTGTCTAAAGAGCTTTGAGGGCCTTACTTGCTTTTGGTGAGCATTGTGGAGAGGTGAAAGCTTCTCCCGAGCTATTAGTGTTGGGCTCAGCATTAAAGTTGATTTCTTTTTCTTTAGCTCCGCTTGTTACTGCAAAAAGAAGGGGGAGAGAGAGCCTCATGCATTCACATTTTTACAGATAAGCTCCAGGGACAACTCGTGCTTTTTTTGAAAATATTAATGAATTTGAACAAGGGCTTTGTGAGATTAAACAACATGGAAACAAGGTAGAATATTGAATTCTAAGAGATGTCTCTTTTTCCCTTAAATTTGGTATGGTTCTTCACTTCTGCTTTCACTTGACTATTCCTTTCTCTAATGGCTCAAGGAGGAAATATCATTTCTGATACCTAATCTACTTGTGTCATTTATTAATTCCAGTTTCTAGCTCAATTTTATGCCTCTCTCTGGAGTCTGAAAATGTCCTTCTTTAGATTTCTTTCCTTCTGTAGATTTTTACTTGCTTTTAGGCCCTGATCTAGCAACATACTTAAGCATGTACTTAACTTTAAGCATATTTGTAGTCCCAATTCAAAGGAACTACTCATATGCTTAAAATTAAGCTTGTGCATAAGTGCTTGGTCCGATTAGGGCCTAAATCCCTTCTATATCATAATTAGAGCACTGATTTATTTTCCTTTATTCTATTTGGTCTTGCAATTGACGTGCTTCTTCTCTGAACTGGGTCTCCTGGTTACACACCACCATGGTGGCACTCTCCTATTTCTAAGAATGTAGACACAAAGACGGGGCTTGCTCTGAAACTGCTGACTCTGCTTCTTCATGGATCATCAATATAGTGAGGGATGAAAAGCAGTTGCCAAGCTCTCTCCAAATCTTTAGTGTGCCTCAGCTCTTGAGCAGTTTGGAAAGCTAGAGTGCTATGGTCACCTGCTTCTCCAGCAGGTGGCAGACTATTGTCTAGCAAGCACTAGCCCAAAATATCTCTGAATTCTAGTGGAATAAGTTACATTGGACAGATGGTGCTTTATGTGTAACAGATAGGTGACACTCCTCACCATAGGTGCCGACTTCCACTGTTCCTGGTGGGTGCTCAACCCCACCTCCACCCCAGGCCCCTGCACCACCCTCACCCCGCCCCCATTCCACCCCTTCCCCAAAGTCCCCACCCCCTTCCCGCCCCCATTCCACCTCCTTCTCCCAAGTCCCCGCCCCTGCCCTGCCTCTTCTCAGCCTCTTCCCCTGAGTGCGCTGCGTCCCCACTCTTCCCCCCTCCCTCCTGGAAAGTCCTAAGCGCCGCCAAACAGGTGTTTGGTGGCGGGAAGCGCTGGGAGGTAGGCGGAGGAGCGGATACATGGTGCACTCAGGGGGTGGGGCGGGGGGTGAGGGGAGCTTGGCTGCCAGTGTGTGCTTTTCCCTGTGGGTGCTCCAGCCCTGGAGGAGCTGGAGTCCAGTCCAGGGCTGGAGCACCCATGGAGTCGGTGCCTATGCTCCTCATGCCCAATTTAATCAGTTACACAGAGAACTGATGGGATTCTCCAATCCGCTCTGTGATAGTAATTACTTTTTACAGTATTTGTATTTCAGTATCACCTTGGCACCCCATGCATGGATCCAGGAACTGCTGTGCCAGGTGCTGTGCCAGGTGGTGTATGAACACAGCTTCTTCTCATTTCAGCTGTGAGCAATCAGACAGATTCAGAAGCCGAAAAGCCTGAAGGCGTGTACTGAAGAGGGCCTTGCTACCGGAATAAACCAGGGAACCCAGCAGTAATCAGCCATGCCAGTGCTGTGTCTAGCAGTGAGATAAGGAGACCGAAAGCCGAGGAAGCTCCTAAAACATCCACAGCAGCAGCCATGCCTACCTTCTCATTTCAGCAGCAGCGATCCAAGTGTGAACTGAAAAAGGCTTTGTTGCCAGAGGAAAGTGGGGGATGCAGCACCCAGCAGTCATGAGGAGAAAAGAGCTTGGCAAAGAGTGGAGAGCGATGTGAATTTCCACCTCAGGAGTCTGTACACCATACATAAAACACAGCTGTCTCTCTACAAAGGCTAACAACCCAGCATTACAGCAACGGCACTTGTTACAAAGGAAGACTGGTATTTTTACAAAATTTCCTGCAAAGCATCCTTAAGAAAGATCATAAATAACTGACTCAACACCATGCTTGTTAGATCAAGAGAGCATGTCTTGGGCTGCATGATCCTTGCTTCTTTGCTTGCTTTCTTAGCTTGAGGGTTGCAAAGGACTAGCCAAGCCAGCTCTGTGCCAGCTAGGGATTTCACCAGGCCCAGGGCATTCCCAGCCATTGGCAGCTTTGTGGATAGGCTGGCAGCATGAAGGAGCCAGAGGATCTGGTCTGTATTGTTTGGGCTTGGCTTAGGCTGAATAATGGCAACCCTGTGTCTCCCTGCCTTGCCCCCACCTCCAACTCCCTCCAAACTATGCTAAATCGTTTCTGCACATGCATGAGAGAGTCACACTGGAGCCCAGGCCCCAGGCAGATGGACTAGTCCAATCCATGGGGAGTGTGGGGGACACAGATGGGAAAGCAGAGATGCATCCCGGCTATTGTGTTTCATTTCATTACAAAATGGGAGACTTTGGTCAGGATTTCTGGGTGGGAGCGACACTGTTTGCTGGGATAATGGGACATCCCATTAGCCTCCCTCAGGGGATCCCCAGTCAGCATTTAGCCCCTTCCCTGTCCAGTCAGAGCAGAGAGGGATATGAGCCAAAGCCCACTGAAGTCAATGGAAAGACTCCCCATTCGTTTCAATGGGCTTGGGAGCAGGGCTTCTGAATGTTTAATTAGGTTTGTTAGCCCCTCTAGGGCTCTTCCAGAACTTGCCTGTGGCATTTGCACTAGACCGCTTCAGTGGCAGGTGTCACGGGGTCAGCGAAACGCAGTACAGCAGTGCGACGGCTGAACACCGGGGGAGGTATGGGCCCTGTCTTACGGAATCTGGCTCAGGCTGACTGGGTACACCAGGGCTGCATCACTGCAAAACCCTGGCTCCCAGTAACCACAGGCTCCCAGCAGCTAAACAATCTGCTTGGGATTGGGAGGGAAGGAGGGTGTAGTGGGGTAAGCTGTCTGCAGCCCTAAGGAGGCCTGAAGCAAGAAAGTGGCCAGGGTCTGCTGGGAAGGAGTTGGGATCAGGCCAGTCAAGTGGGACACTGGTTCACACTGTCTCCCATGGAGCCTCTGGATGGATTTCAAAGATGGCTTCCCCTGCACATTTTCCAGAGGCAGCTGCTGACAGTACTCTACTGCCCTTCCTAGACTGGAGTGTCTGCTGGGCATACAGGGCTATGTAAATTGTACCTTCTGCCCATAAGGATGAGTCTGTCTCTACGCATGTCTTTGTCTTGTATAGCTTCTTGGGCATAAGCTGTGCCCAAACACCTACAGCAGGTCTACCGCCTGTGTTCTACGGAGGTCAGACTAGATGATCACAGTGGTCCTTTCTGGCCTTGGAATCTATGACTCTACAGAGACCTAAGTAATAATGGCTGCAGAGGCAAATAATAAATGCTAGCAGAAGGTGAAAAGAAAGGAGCCTGTTCAGTTGGGATTTGAAGAATGATGGAGAGTCAGTGAGGTGGAAAGACATGAGAAAGTTATTCCACATGGCAACAGCTGCAGAGGGAGGGATAGCTTAGTGGTTTGAGCTTTGGCCTGCTAAACCCAGGGTTGTGAGTTCAATCCTTGAGGGGGCCGTTTAGGGAACGGGTAAAATCTATAGAGAAGAAGACTTTCTCACCAACAGTATTGAGTATATGGGAAAGGGCAGTGGTTCATCCTAGGTAAGCAGAGGATGCAGAGTTGAGGGTCTTGTGGGGTTGGCTAGGGCAAAATTCAGAATGGGAAAGTGGCTTTTACTATCATTGTGATGGGCTGGATCCCCCTTCCAGAGTGCCACCTGATGAGCTGGGGTCCCACTGAGCCCGTCTGTTCCACCTGCCTGTGGGCTTCCTGATCCTGTCTTTGCTGTGCCAGGCCCTCAAGACTTCTCTAGCACACACACAGGTAAGGCCACACCCAACTGTAGACAAAGACTGAAATCAGCTCTGTGTGGGAGGATTCAGCTCAGGGATTTACCCAGCACTCACTTGCACACCTCCTTTGGGGTGTAAACCCAAAATAATATTGTCTTACGCTGTAAGAGAGATCTGTACAGCACAAGCTCATAAAAATTGCCCCTTCCCTCAAGGTGGAGGGAGATATGCACAGTTTTTGCTTCCCCCCCCATCTGCCCCAGTTATGAATTGCACAAACTGTTTTTTGGAATAAACAAAAAAATAAGTTTATTAACTACAAAAGGTAAATGTTAAGTGATTAAAAGGGATAGCAAATGGAAGAAAGCAGATTACTTGAAAAATAAAACAAAACACGCCAACTAGGCTTAATACATTAAAGAAATTGGCTACAAATAGTAATTTCTTATCCTAAATGTTGTTTTAAGCATGTTGCAGAGTTTCTTGAAGGTAAACTGCACTGATTGCAGCTTAAATCTCCAGGTATACCCTTCACAGGCTGACCTTTCTTGGCCTGGGTACCAGTCCTTCTCCCCAGATCAATTTTAGGTATTTCCATCCTGGGCGGGGATTCTGTGAAGAACTGGCGACCATGATTAACTCACTCTCCAGCCTTAACTAGAATTTACATATGGTGGGAATTTTTTGTTTGTTTTGTTTTTGTCTGACTCGCCACCCACTCTTAATGGAAAAACATTGAAAGCCCAAGATGGGGGTCTAGTAGCAGGTGCCACGATCACCTGACCCTGTAGTGTCAAAGCAGCAACCCATGGAGCTTCTCAGGAAGGTGGGAGATTAGTATCTTCAAAGTCTTATTGTTGTTCCCAATGGCCCATTCTGGCTGATTGCCTACTGTCTGGTGGGTGTTTCCCAGATGCAAACACTTTTGCAATTGATACAGATCTTATATTCCTAACTTCAGATACAGCAATGATACATGCATACAAACAGGATAATCATATTTGGTAAATCATAACCTTTCCAATGATATCTCACAAGACCCATCTTACATCAAATACAATTTAGTTATGCCATATTCATATCATAAGCATATTTCTGTGAGGAATATGGGTGTGATGTGACAATCATAAATGGAAGTAATGTTTTTGTTAAATATAAACAGCTGAGTGAATTTCACCTCCATTCAAAATGCAGAGGTAAAAGACAAATCCGTGTTGCCTCACAGGCTGGTCACCAGAACAGCTGGGAGAGATGGTGAGATTCAGACTGGTATTTGAAGTATTTTTAGGATCGACAAACAAAGAATGAAAAACAAACATGAGAAATTTCAAAAGTCAGTGATTAGTTAGTTGAGAAAGCACCTTGACATGTGAAATGCTGAGAATGGTTATTGTTACCGTGGATGGACAAGGGGTAAGAACAGGAGCCCAGAGCCCCAAAGGTATTTCGGTGCCTAACTCCCATTGAAATTAATGAAAGTTAGGTGCCTAAATGCCTTTGATAATCTGGGCCAGGGTCCCCATTGTAAACTCTGTTCTATGACCAAACTGTAACTCATTGGACTGTGATCCCATTAGATCTTGTAAATTAGGTAGGACGTTTATTTGACCGGTACTATAAAAGAGTGAAGTGAAAAAGCCATGTCTAATAATTATCAGTATTATATAGATAGGACAGTTTGTAAACATCTTATTGCATGTCTCACAGAGCCAGCTGTTATCAGAAATGGAGTGAAAACCCTGGCCTGCTGCATCCCAGACCAATGCCTCACCCCTTGGAGCCCAGTGATTCACAGCCAGCTCTTTAACCCTCCTACATCTTGCTTGACAGGTGACATTGGGAAGATACAGGTGATACCATTTTGAATGCATACAGATCCTCCTGAGCCATAGTGCTCCGAACACTTCCTGAAGCTGGTGGGTATCTGTATCTCCATTTCACAGATAGCTAAAGCACAGAGAACTTGAGGCTTGGGGCCCTCGATGTTTGGGTGCCCAAGCTGACAATCCCAAAGGTCCTGGAGTTCTCTCTGGCTCATTGACTAACAAGCTGTGCTGCCTGGTATCCCAGCAGAGTGCAGTGATTCGCTACATCCACACCTGGCCTGGGCTTTAGATTCTCCATCACTGGCCATTTTAAAATCAAAATGGGATAGTTTTCTAAACCATGTACTCTAGTTCAAACAGGAATTAATTCAGGACTGTCCTACAGAGGTCTGATGGGGTGACCACAGGGGTCTGTTCTGGCCTGGACACCTATGGATCTATTAAACGACTGCTGAAAAACACACACAAATGACATTTATAATCCACATTAGAGATTTGAATCTAATAACAGTGGCTCGGCAGCCCCACAATAGTTAAGGTTGCGTCACAACTTCTGTTTTTGCTTATAAGGTTGACCTTATAAAATCGACATACTTGGTCAGATTACTTTGAAATTTGCTGTGACTAGGGGGAATCCAGGGTAGGGTTGGTGACCCAAATTTGGGGTCATTTGAGCTATGGATTGTGCAGATATTAGTCCTTCCCTCTTCCCCTCCTCCAAGAAAAAATCCAAAAGGTTTTTAGGGTTTTTGTTGTTGTGCAGAGCTAGTGATCAAACTATTGATGTGATGTGGGTTCAAAATAGCCTCAGTCAGTCCAGTTTTACCCAAGGTAGTGCATGTCACCCCTTAAATCATTGGGGAGCCAAATTGAGAGTGGTATAAGGACATGTTCACAGTCTGTGGCTTCTGCCAGGGGCTGCGGCCGGGGCCATTTGCCCCCCTCGTAGCTTCCCAGGGCCATGCGGCGCTGTGGCTGGGGCTGCGTGCCTGTGGCTTTGGCTGGAGCTGGGTTTGTGTGCCTCTGCCCCGCAGCTGCAGCCAGCTCTGGAGCCAGAGCTGCGTGTCCCATTGTGGCTGCTAGAGCTGGGGGCTCGGCCTATCAGAACTCACCCCACCTAATCCTGCCCCCTGGTTATTTTTAGTAAAGTCACAGACAGGTCACGGGTTCCCATGAATTTTTGTTTGTTGCCCGTGACCTCTCTGTGACTTTTACTAAAAATAACCATAACAAAATCTTAGCTTTACGTACCAATAAAGAAAAAACCCATGAGAGGGTTTCTTTGCAGCCACTTTATCCTTGCCTGGGTAGTTTAAGGGAATGTGCTGACATCACTGCCTTTGGTGAACACCCCGCTGTTAATGTTACTAGTCCAAACACTTGTACATCTGTGCAATAAAGATTTAATACCTCACATTGCTTGCTAAAAGTTCTCTGTGATTGAGAGTGAATGGGTTGTAAAAGGAGGTGAAGAGCTTGTACATTTCAGCAACTGTGGGGTTGGCAGAGTAAAGGTATATTGGGGCATTGCAGAAAGGAGGGGAGAGTTGTGCATTTCCTGGGGTTTCAGAAATTTTAGTTTTGCTTAAATTCACACTCTGCCTGGGATGACCGACCCCCCCAAACAACATAAATCTACTGTAACATAGTTTTTTGCCATTGAATTGCCTAGAACTCCCTCCTGCATGCCAGGAACTTCCCCTTGTAAAAGTGGGAACTGGCCCAGGTGGCACAGATTCCCATTCTTTATTTCCCTGCTCCCGGGTCTGGGCAGTGGGTGTAATTGGGCCCTAGGATTTCTCTAGGAGTGACTCAGCCACCTGGAGACCCACTCCCAGGGCTGATCCCCCTCGCAAATAACAGGGACCCTTTATTCTGGTTTCTGAAGGATGTGAACAGAGCTCTCCCTCATTCCAAAGAACTGCCCTAACCACCAGGCTGGAGAATCAGTCTTCCATTTACCCTCTGGCCCAATGACTAGTCAAGTATTTATGAACAGTAGAACAGCTTCAACAGGAGAGATTAACAGGGGAAGAGCCCAGTGATTGGACACTTTCTTTCAATGTAGGAGACCCAAATTCAAATCCCCTTTCCATATCTGGAATTAACCTTCCACATACCAGGTGAGTGCTCTAACCACTGGAATAGAGGGTATAAAGGACATAGCATCTCCTCCTCTGGACATTTGGGAATAGCACAGAAGGTCCCCCAGTATTTTGGCCAAAACTAGTCATGAAATTGATGTCAAATTCACACATAGGTGTGAATCAATGGAATTGGCATGTTCTGGCACACAAATTATTCATCCAAAAACATGGCCTACTCTGTTAAGAACACACCTTATTCCACAGTGTAGCTAGGCCCTAAATGTTGGCCTGGATTAGGCAGTCAGGGAAGAGACTATTAACTCTATGCACACATCATATTTATTGTCCAAATTGGAGACTTTCACCACTAATTGTCTAGATCGCCACAGGAACTTCCCAAAGGCTGTAGGACACTGACTGCCAGGAGGCATAAATCCCTGCACAAATCACAGTGGGTCAGATGAGGGGCCCTGTCCTATCTGACCCGAATACTGTCCCCGCAATGGGTTTGACTAACACTTGCCCATCCTGCATTGGCCTTATGGTGCCTCCATTAACCATCTGGAGTCCCTGTATCTGTGGGGTTGACTTTGTAGCCTTGGCTATCTAAGTTTTTCTTGTGGAAGAGAGAAGCTCTACTTACAAACAGTCCCCTTCTGAGGGGGTGTACCTGGAGTAGCTCTGCTTACCTTGTAAGGAGGAGGGTGTATGGAGGGGGGTGGCTGCAGAGACTAGTGGCCTATCTCCATTTTGGATGGTGGGGTCTGGACTGAAGGGAGGTCCAATTTTGTGCTATGTATCTTGATTCAAGTCTTCTCCCAAGCTCTTTCTGCCTTGAGAATGGCACCACCACTTGGGTGGAGTATGTCTTGTCTTCCCCCCTTGGAGGCCTAGCTGCAGTTCCTGGGTGTTGGTTTTCTGTCTGAGTTTAGTGGGCCATATGCTGCACTACAAAACAAGCAGGAAGTCAGTTGTGTTGGGCTGTGTCTCCATAAGAATGGAGCTAGAATGAGAACTCTTCCCTCACCTGCATACAGACAAGAAATCTCTCATCTAGTGTTGGATGGAGAGTAACAACTCCTGAGGTTTTGAAATGTCACCATCTTTCCGCATTGGCACTAACAAAACACAGCCTTTGACTGTTGCTGTGAAATTGAATTGTCAGATGGAAAAGGCCAGGCTTTGATTTATTTGCCAAGCCTCTCTTAGACCTCTGGTATCTTTCCTGTCAAAATCACAGTGTCTCTGCAAAATGCATAGGCTTTGAAACTGTATGTTTTGTTGACAATACTTGCTAGAAATTTTCTGACCAGCTCCCAAAATGTGACACCCCTCTCCCCCCCGGACTATTTCTATAGTTACCTCTCAATCCCACCCAGCCTACAGCAAAAGCACTGATGGCTTGCACAGAAGAACTAGTGCTCAGGAGCAATAATGAAAACAAGCTTGTTAGTAGTTTCTCTTCTGCTCCCCACTCTCTCTCTCCTTCTGCAGGCTATTCTCACTGAGTGTCAGGCTATATCTGTGTATTGGTAACTCTTCTGTCCTAAACAATCACTCTGGGATACCAGCTCTTCCTCCTATGTCCCCCTTGGCTCTCACTAAAGAATCGTTGGAATCTTAGCACTGTCCAAAGCCTTGAACTTCTAATTTCATATGAATCAGCCCATCGAACCTTGGCAGTCTTGTTTTCATGTAATAACGCCAGTGTCTGCCTTTCTCCAGAACCCAGACTCCCTGGTCTGCAGCACAAGCCTGTCCTACAACCCCACCCCTGCCAGCAACCCAGTGATCCTGAGACCCAGTCCAACTGTGATCCCTATTGAGTGTCACTATTCCAGGTGAGTGTCTGAGATGCTCTGTCCCTATCACTCGCATCTAGTCCCTGTTCTGGGAGCAGGTTGAGCATTTGAGGTTTCCTCCTCTCCCAGGAAGAACAATGTGAGCAGCAAAGCCATCAAGCTAACTTGGGTCTCCTTCAGGTCTACCCTGTCTGTGGAGGAGAGGCTGAGTTGTTCCCTGAGGAATGGTAAGTGGTGGTTCCTTTGCACAGGGGCCTCCTGGAGTCATGATTTGGATGCACCAATGATTGCCAAGTGAGCCATGTGCCTGTGGGGAAGTGTTTGTCACACAGCCCTCTCCTTCCCCCTAGGGGCTGTCAGTGGAGGGTGGTGAAGGACACAGCCCAAGTTCCCACGTTTGGGTAATCTGACTGCAGTGTAGCTCCTCAGGCAAGCTGAGGCACTCAGCAAGGTCCCCCTTATGTGTCAGGGCGGTAATTCCTGCTTGTGTCAACCAGCTCCTCTCCACAGATCCATGTGGGTGCTGGACTGTACGCTGCAACAGGAGCTAAGCTTCCACCCACCGAAAACCTAATCCTGATGATTAAATGAGAGCATGGAGCAGGGGGCATAAAGATTCCAGAGGGGCTCCATATGCTGCCTGTGGTGCTCATGGAGAGCTTGCCTTGCAGAGGACTGGAGCACTGAGAGACCATCCAATGGATTCCAGCTGGGGGAAGTCATGCCTATCCAAGCTGATGTCAGCACTGGGAACCATGTGGCTTTGAGGTGCTGTGTGGCCACTCTGAGCCCAGACAGGGACTCCTCCCCCTGCTATGCTGTCATTGACTTCAATGGGTAAGAGCTGAGGTGTCCCTTCCTGAGGATATTTACTGCCGTCACTGGTAAGGAACTATGCTTGCTGGGCATCTTACTGACCCTTGACTCTTGTGTCTAGCTGCCTGGTGGATGGGAGATCAGGTGACATCCCCTCAGCCTTCATATCCCCCAGGTCCAGACAGGACACACTGCAGTTCATGGTGGATGTGTTCAGGTTTGCAGGAGATGCAAGAAATTTGGTAAGATGCCTTCCCCCACTCTCTGTCAACACCTAATAGGGCTGTTAAGACTCTGTCCCTGAAATGACTCTATTCCCACTTCCCCTCCAGATTTATATCACCTGCTATCTGAAAGTCACTGCAGCTGAGCAAGCCCCAGATTCCTGGAACAAGATTTGTTCCTTCAACAAAGCAGGCAACATGTGAGTGGCTAGAGTATAACCTTTGGCTAGTCTGAATCTGTTCCCCTTCCAGATGTTGCAAAATTCAATATTCTTGTACACTTTCTATCTTAGGAATTGGCCAAGAAGTACTTGGATATGAGAGGGTTTATAACTGACCAGACAAATGGGCAATGCTCGAGACAATGTAGTTTCTGATAGTGACAACTTAAAACATGTATTCACGTGGAGAAGTCTAGTAGGAAAAAGGTAATAAAGCACTGAAGGGCTGCACAATAACTTGCTACTATAAATAACTATCTTCTCTTTGTTACAGTTGGCTTCCAGTGGAAGGCACCAGAGACATCTGCAGCTGCTGTGAGACTGGGAACTGTGTGGGCTGGTTAGAGGACAGGCTGGTAGAGTGAACCCTCTGGCCAGCTGGCCAGCGAGGTGCTTCCAGAGAGATGTGTCCGTCTGTCCCCCCTACCCCCTGGCATGGTAGGTTCTCTGTACAATGCATGCATTGCATTGTTTAGTGCATGGGATAGATACCCCTATTCCAGCAGAGTTGGGTCAGTTCTGTTCCTTGGATCATCATCACACTTTGGAACTGGTGCATCTAATTTGCTATTAACGGGTTGTGGGGGGTGTGTGTGTGGGGAGGGGGTTCAGCCCCTTTCAATACAGGGAAGCAGAGGCTGATGTTGCTGTTGGACCCTTGTTCATCCTTAATGCAGCTGAAGGCTCAAGGTTTCAAACAGAGGCAGCAAAGATGGCACTACAGAGTATGGAGGCTGCTGAGTGGGAAGCTGATGGTTCTAGTTCTAACCTTCCACCCATGGTCTCCTCCTCCAGGTACATGAGAGGAGCCTGCAATTACACTGTGATGGGCTGTTGTGGCTCTGGATGTAGTTCTGTCCCTTGCTGCCCTGCTAACTTTGACCATATGCAGGAAGTAGAATAACTCCATTCAGGGCCGGTGCAAGGAAGTTTTGCGCCCTAGACGAAACTTCCACCTTGAACCCCCCCCCAGCCCTGCGGCAGCTCCCCCCCCCCCGAGCCGCCTCCCCCCGCGGCAGCTCCCCTCCCAGGGAGCCGTGCAGCAGCTCCTCACCCCAGCTCACCTCTGCTCCGCCTACTCCCTGAGCACGCCGCCCCCGCTCTAATTCTCCTCCCCACCCAGGCTTGCAGTGCCAAACAGCTGATTGGCGCTGCAAGCCTGGGAGGCGGGAGAAGTGGAGCGGCGACCGCGCGCTCGGGGAAGGGGGGTAGGAACGCTGTAAAAAAAAAATGGAGGCACCGCTTTTTGGCGCCCCCAAATCTTGGCGCCCTAGGCAACCGCCTAGTTTGCCTAAATGGTAGCTCCGGCCCTGACTCCACTGCCTGGTCTGTGTATGATGTGCAAATCTGTACAATAAAGAGTAAAACCAGCTTGACTGGGGTCTGTGGCTGGATTGTCTGGGCCAAAATTGGTGGGAGGAAAATATTTTTGTGACTAATAGAAGCTGGAGAAGGGTGAAAAGGGTCCTGAGTGCTGACTTATCACTCAGTACAACTTTTCTTGCTCTGGGGGTCAGATCCAGTGCCTGCCATTAGGAGGAGTGAGGGAGAGACCTTCAACAGCCTCCTTGGCAGGGCCGGTTCCAGGCACCAGCGTAGCAAGCAGGTGCGTAGGGCGGCCAATGAAGAGGGGGGTGGCACGTCCGGCCGTTCGGTGGCAATTTGGCGGCGAGGCTGTCACTCCCTCTCAGAGCGAATGACCTGCTGCTGAATTGCTGCCATAGAATGAAGCGGCAGTAGAGCTGCTGCCGATCGCGACTTTTTTTTTTTTTTTTTTTTTGCTGCTTAAGGTGGCAAAAACGCTAGAGCCAGCCCTGCTCCTTGGAATGTTGACACTCTTCCAAGTGCTAATGGCCCAGCAGCCATGTGCTACCGTGCCTCATTCTCCGGGATGTCAGACTGACCCAGCTCCAGTCACTGCCTACTAACCATGCACGGGCTACACAGGAGTTAGACACAAATGAGATGACTGAAGCTGGGGAGGGCTTTGCCTGCCTGGGGAAGCACAATGGTCAAGCACCTGGCTGCCACTGGTAAATAGTCTGTGAAACCCTCATGAGGAGGGGGTGGAGATAGGCAGGCAATGTGCCTGAGCCTGCCTCTTTCTGCCCAAATGGAGGCCTAGATGCTCTTCCCTCACTCCTACCTCTCTTGGTTTGCTTGGGAAGGGAGTACAGCAAACTTCCATCCTCTCTAAGCATAGGGCGCCCCCTCCCTGCCCTGCTGTCTTTCTATGGGGCAGGCATGTATGCTACAGTCCCTTCCATCTACTCCAGTCAGGAGTCAAGCTCCTTCTCTTACCTCTTAAGACTCTCTCTGTTGTGTAATACTCAGGTGCTCTGGGCCCTTCATCAAGGGATCCTGAATAGTGGGGACAGTAGCTTGCCAGGTCTCACCCCAACAGACTGGGAGGGTAGAGATAACAGCTGGTCTTGTATCAGGATACTTTGGATGCAGTGCTTGCTGAATGCCCCTTGAAGACATCTCTCCCCTGGACTTCAGGCAGTATAGGTGCAACCCTGCTCCAGGTCTCTACCCTAAGCCAACAAGGAATACAATAACACCTACAACTCTCCCTAGCACTTATTCCACAGTTGCTCTAGCAGTGGTGGCAGCTACTGTAAAAGGACTAACGCAGAGTGGGCACAGGTATGTAACATTCCTCTTCTGTTGTGGGAATAGCTGCAAATAACTGAAGCAACATATGCAAAACTAGGGAGCAGGCCCCTGTTACTGGCCTATGGCATGTATAGAGTGTTCAGCACTCTGCAGAATCTGCTCTGTCAGTTCAGGTTTATGGTAAGGCCTGATCTACCCTAAAAACTTAAGTCAAGCCAGCTACGTCACTCACTGATGTGAAAAGTCTGTACCCCTGAGCAACCCAGTTAAGCCACTCTAACTTGCAATGTGGACAACAGTAGGTGAAGGGAAGAATTCTCCAATGCAAGATGAGGAGTTTGCTTACAAAGACTTAATCTAGCTCCCAAATGATAGGTATCATCCACATACCCCAGAGGTCTTTTGCCACTCTCTTCCTAAAACTCCCCAGCAACTTCCCAAAACATGAAGGAGGAGTTGTGTTGAAAAGGGTACTATCTTGGGCCCAACATGGGATGATGTTAATAAACCCTTGGTTATTATAATATTAAACAGGTCAGCATCTGGGGTTTAGGTAAAATTATTCCTGCTAGCTCCTCCTGTAACAACCACCACTGAGAATCTTTTTAACACATTATTAGTGATAAAGGGAAAAGCAGTTAAAGCATTTGGAATGTCAAGTATTAAATGGCTTTCGGTTTAACAATCTTCCCCATTCCCTTTAGCTGCAGAGAGAGTTCATAGGGAAGTCCTCGCTATCAGTCTGCAGGTGGGATTAAAGCTGGTGGTAACTCTCTGGGGGAAAGACAAGCAGTAACTTGAAGTAGGGTGCTGCTGCTGTTACAAGTCAAACCCCGCTTCCCTGAAGCCAACCCCCCCAGAAAGGCAGAGATAGGACAGCAAAGAGAGAAATTGCAGTGTCTGGCTCTCATTGGCAGCCTCCCTGCTGGAGAAACACAGGCCCAGCACACAGTCTGATCAGCCACTCTGAGACCTGGCAAACTCATACCAGCAGCAGACTCTTTAGGGCAGTGCTTTAGCTGGTTTACAGCAGTATGTTGCAAAGGTAGAGTTGTCTCAGCCACATATGCCAGATTCTGATTAAATAGAGGAAAGCGAAGCAATAAGGTGGGGAAGGAAAAGGGCACGAAGGATGGGGTGACATCAGGAACCCAAGTATCATGGTCCAGGTGTTTGTGGTGATTGCCAGGAGATCCCTCTCTGGGCCTGTCTAGTCAGTGACAGGCTGGGCCACTACAAAAATAATTTTCCCTCTGTTGATACTTACACCTTCTTGTCAACTGTTGAGAATGGGCCACGTCCACCATAATTGAATTGGCCTCATTAGCACTGACCCCCCTATTCGGTAAGGCCATCTTTTCATGTGCTGTGTATTTATATCTGCCTACTGTATTTTCCACTCTATGCATCTGATGAAGTGGGTTATAGCCTACGAAATCTTATGCCCAAATAAATTTTTTAGTCTCTAAGGTGCCACAAGGACTCCTCGTTGTTTTTGCTGATACAGACTAACACGGCTACCCCTCTGAAATCTAGTCAGGATGTCTCTCAGGATCAGGAAGGCCCAGGGATGTGGTGGTGGGTCCCAGGAGATGGGGGTGGGGGCAGCCACGATGATGAAGTTCACTCCTTCCATTCTATCCTGCTCCCAGGATGCACCCAACTCCCACTGCTGGAACCCTTCAGCTTGTCATATCAAGCCATGACTTCACCAGGAGCCTTGAACACTCCTTATCACCATTCTTTTCACCCAAACAGTCCAGTGTGCACCTGCCTATTTGTCTCCAACTTCCGATTCCATCTATAAACAATTGTGTGTAACAGGCAGCGTGGGATTTTTGTTACCTTGGACAGTTTAGAGAGCAGGCCACTGATGGCCAGCTGGGTCTGATTCTCACTGTTTTCCTTGCCTCAGGGTCAGGGCAGTGGCTGTGATTGGGCCCCGGCTGCCTGCAGTCTAAGGGAGGGTGTTAATTATCTGGGCAGCTGGGAGCTGGCTTTAGGTCAGGGTATAAAGGACCCCAGAGTAGCAGTTTCCCTCCAGGCTAGGTTTGCTGCAGGCAGGTAGAATGACGTACAGCCTGGGCTTTGCCATCCTGTGCTGGGCAGTCGGTGGGGTGACCTGTTTCAATCCCTGGGATTTCTCTAGGAGTGACTCAGCCATCTGGAGACCCACCCCCAGGGCTGAACCACCTCGCAGAGAAGCCCATGTGCCCTCTCTTGCCCAGCTCTACCCCTGGGCTCGGGTTGATGCATCCCAGCTCAGGACTGTGTCCCTGCTGCGGCCTGTCATGGTGCAGTGTGAGGAGGCTCAGATGGTGATCACTGTGCACAGGGATCTGTTTGGGACGGGGCAACTGATCAAAGCAACTGACCTGAGCCTTGGCTCGGCTGCCTGCCAGTACACGTCCCTTAATGCTGCAGAGAACACAGTGACCTTTGCAGCTGGGCTCCATGAATGTGGCAGCACCTTGCAGGTAAGCATCCCTCAGAAGCCTCCTCTTGCTATGTTGGGGTGGGAGGTGTCAAGAGTGCCCACTCCTCTATTTTGTATGTATAATTCTACATCTGGTGTTCTAGACATATGTGAAGTATTCTGTGCAGTACCTGAAAGAACTGTTAGCTCTGTGTTGTGACCTGATAACTGTGGGTGGTGTGCAGCTGTGGGTATCTCGGGGCCTGTCTGTAAGTCCTGTCTGAGCCAATGGGAACGTAGATTGTACAGAAGCATGGTAAGCTGTTCTATTGTGCTCTCCAAAATATGGGAGGAAAGGCTGTGGGGAGGGAATCCTTCTAGAGAGAAGATAGTTTGTAGTGACCGGTATCAAATCTCTCGTTGGTCTACTTCCTGGCCTTCTTGTGTGAGGCCTATGCTGACAAGGATGACCTGCAAATTCACTAACTATTCCCAATCTGGAAGGCAAAGTGGTGCTGGAGTGGGACTCTCACCTACTGGGTGGTGAAGGGCAAGTCACTTTCCCTGCTCTGTGCCTCAGTTTCCCTATCTACACTGAGGCTAAGGAATGATAGCTGCTTCCTTTGTAATGTGCTTTGAGATCTGCTGATGAGCAGATATAGATAAGAGGTTTGTGATCCTTCCAGTAAGGAACAAAACTCCTCTTCAAAAATGCAAAATCTCTGGTGGGATGCAAATTCTAGTTTTTGCATAGCTCTGCTGGGACCACTTCCAATTTGAGCCATTGATTAGTTACCTCAGCTGTGGTTTTGTTTCTGCTCTCTCATTGTGCGCCTTAATATACTATAGTTACTAACAACTTACTGCTGGGGCAAAATTCATCACTATGCCTGACTAAAGCCCTCAAAATAGGGCGTATCTAGTGCACGAGCCTTGCATTGGCTCAATTCATCTCTAACAAATAACAAAGCTTAAAATTTACTGTCCTCTCAAGTCTTAGCAGCACAAAGACTCAAATGTCTGGGTCAGTGATCACTAAGGCTTGTATGGGGTGGGGGCAGAACTTGCTGTAGGATTCAAACATGCCCTTTACCCTACCTTCCTTTCTGTCTGTGCCAATGTGTGACTGAGTCTAAGCTGGCATCAATGTATGCCCAAGAGGCCCCCACAGTGTGAATTCATTCAGCTTAGATGCCTTCTAAATTCCCCTTCAGTCACCTCTCGAGTTGACCCTTCACTTCCTGATACCTGCCTCATGTACAAAATGTTAAACATGTAACTGAGCAGGTTGGAAAGATGGGGATATTGTGAATGCTCTTCATTAAACCCCTCTGCTTTAGAGGGGAAATGCCAATCTTACTGTGAGCCTTTCAACATCTGCCTCTTCCCAGATGACATCAAACTCCCTAGTCTACAGTACAAGCCTGTTCTACAACCCGACCCCTGCCAGCAACCCAGTGATCCAGAGAACCAGTGCAGCTGTGATTCCTGTTGAGTGTCACTATCCCAGGTGAGGTGAGACTCTAATCTTGTCCTTGCACTTAATGGCCATTCTGGGGTCTGTCTTAATCACTGGGCCTACCTCTCCCAGGAAGGACAATGTGAGCAGCAGAGCCATCAAGCCAACTTGGGTGCCATTCAGCTCTACCCTGTCTGCAGAGGAGAAGCTGGATTTCTCTCTGCGCCTGATGAATGGTAGGTGGGAGGTCCTGTTACCCTCTAGTCAGACATGCCAATAGCTGTTACATTGGACCCACTCTCTAGCTTCAAAGGGGTTGGGAGCTTTCCTGGAGCACTAGGACTCAGTACAAAGCTGGGCAGCTCTTGACACTGGCCACTGACCCCATACTTCAGGAAGGAGACTTGGATGGCAGAGCCAGAATAATCCACAGACCATGCAGTGTTTCCCAGCCAGCTTCTCTTGTCCCCAGTATGATTACCTTTGAGGCTTCTCTCCTATGGGGATATCCCACTAGCTTGCATTCCCACCTGCAGCTCTTATCTACCTGTTTTCCATCCAGACCCTTTGCATCTCCTCCTCCAAGGGCAATGACTCCTCTCCATGTTGGCCCAGGAGCCTATAGGGATCTATAGGGAACCATACCATCTGCCTGTGGTGCTCAGGGTGAACTTGCCTTCCAGATGACTGGAGCGCTGAGAGACCCTCCAATGGATTCCAGCTGGGAGAGGTCATGCATATCCAAGCTGATGTCCGCACTGGGAACCATGTGGCTTTGAGGCTCTTTGTGGACAGCTGTGTGGCCACCTTGGGCCCAGACAGGGACTCCTCTCCCCGCTATGCTGTCATTGACTTCAATGGGTAAGGGCTGGGGCCTTCTTCTAGAGGATATTTACTGTAGCTGGTGAGGATCTATACATGGTTAGCACCTTATTGACTATGACTCTTGTGTCTAGCTGCCTGGTGGATGGGAGATCAGATGACACCACCTCAGCCTTTGTATCCCCCAGACCCAGGCAGAACACATTGCAGTTCATGGTGGATGTGTTCAGGTTTGCAGGAGATGCCAGTGACTTGGTGAGATTGTTCCTCCCCCCTAAACCCAGACTAAGCAGATGTTGGTGTCCCCTTGTGTGCTCCTAACTCCTCTATTCCCCTTTCCCTCCAGATCTATATCACCTGCCATCTGAAAGTCACCGCAGCTGAGCAAGCCCCAGATGCCTTGAACAAGGCTTGTTCCTTCAACAAAGCAGGCAACATGTGAGTAGCTGGAGCACAAAACACTCTCATTTGATGAGAAAGTGGAGATCTGACCTACTGCATGGCTTGGATCCAGAGGCAGGGCTCATGCTTACTCTCTGAATATAGGAACTAGTTTGGTCCAGGCAGGGCCAGCTTTAGGCCGGTTTCCCCCGAATCGGCCTCCCTCCCCCGGCCGGAGCGCGGCAAGCCCCGCGGCCTCCCTCCCCCGGCTGGAGCGCAGCAATCCAAAGTGTCGCCGAAGACTCAGCATGCGCCACCTGGTGAGTACAAGCCCCACGAATCGGGCACCGCACTTGCTAAAGCTGGCCCTGGGTCCAGGGACTGTTGGGCTGGGGGCCCTGGGGTGAAGGATGCTGCCTGTGCACTAAGGATATGACTGATATATGTCAGCTGTGACATCAGTCACTGGAATTACACCTCTGACATGTGGTGTGCTCTGAGGAGTTGGGTAACTGCTCCTAGGGTCAAGATCACTTTTGTGGGGTGGCTGGAGAATCCTCTATGCAGGATTTGCATTGCTGATCTAGAAAACCTTCACCCTAGGCTCCCTTCAGTACCAGTTTTTCTGTGTTCACTTAATTCAGGAAGCTGTGGTGGGGAATCCTGTCTACAGCAGTTACTTGGTCTGGGGGGTGGGAAATAAATGGGTAATCGTGCTCTTTCTATTCCAGCTGGTCTCCAGTGGAAGGCACCAGACAGATCTGCAGCTGCTGTGAGACTGGGAACTGTGGGCTGGTTGGAGGACAGTCCAGGAGCGTGAACCCTCTGGACAGATGGTCAGGGAGGCGCTTCC
Source organism: Trachemys scripta elegans (assembly GCF_013100865.1). Classification (NCBI taxonomy): domain Eukaryota; kingdom Metazoa; phylum Chordata; order Testudines; family Emydidae; genus Trachemys; species Trachemys scripta. The sequence goes on from NC_048307.1 coordinate 39,948,904, forward strand.
AGAGAGATGTGCCCTGCAGGCATGGTAAGGTCTGGTGTGTTAAATATAGATAGATATAATACACACAAATACTTCAAACTGTGAGGTTCAGCTCTGGCCATTCCTATGGGGCTCCATCCCAAATCCAGTGTCTAAGGTGTTACTGGTGAGTTTCTCTTCCATTCTCCATCCAGGTGACTCCTGGGGGAGAGAAGATCAGGCTGATGTTGTGGTTGGACCATTGTTCATTCTTAATCAAGGCTCAAAGGGTCTCTTAGAACATCAACTGGAAGCACCACAGGGTAAGGCAGCTGCAAGCTGTGACATGGCTGAAATGCCCATGGTTTCAGTTCTAATGGCCTTATTGTCTCTCCACAGGTGCTGCAGAAGTGCAGGGCATAAAGGTGGGCCTGGTTTCCATGGCAGCGGCCATAGCTCTGGCCTGGTTTCCATGGCTGTGGCTGTAGCTCAAGCCTTTCTTGTCTTAATTGTTCTCTTAGGCAACAAAAGTGACTGTTTGCTTCCTTGGCTTTACTCTTGTGACTTCTCTAATAAAGCATGACAATGGGATTCTGTGCTAATGCTGAATTCTTCCTCTGTAGCTGGGAGGAGAATGAACTCTGCTGTGGATTGGGCTGGGGGGAGGCATGCTCTTTTAATGATGAAACTACCCCTGAGAGGGGTAAAAAATGGTGTGAACAGGTAATGGAGATTCCTAATACCTGGCCATCAGTGAGAGAGAGTGTTCGTTCTGCAGGGGCTCTGAAACCTGGCCTACTATAAATACACGTAATTTATCCCAAGCATTGCTAACAGGGGTATCTTCATACTAATGAGAACCAACTATATCAACTGCCCTAAGTCTCTCCCTGCTGCACATCCATGTAGCAATAAACAAAATGTAGGGCTGGAAGGGACCTCTAAGAAGTCATCTAGTCTCTTTTGCGCATGCCCCTGGCTGAGGCAGAAGTAAACTTAGACCATCTCTGATAGGGGTTTGTCCAATCTGTTCCTAAAAACCTCCAGCAATGGGAATTCTACAGCTTCTTGGAAGCTTGTGCCAGAGCTTAACTTCCCTTACAGCTAGAAAGTATTTCCTAATAAATAACCTAAATCTCCCTTGTTGCACCTGAAGCCTATTATGTCTCTACATCCATCAAACATAGGGCAAGAACAATTGATCCTTGTCTTCAAATTGGCTACAGGCTGTTATAAAGAGGACTTATCAAGTGCTCCCTCAGTTGTCTTTTTCTCAAGCCTGAACATGTGCAACTTTCTAACCCTTCCTCCATGGCCAGCTCTTCTAACTCTTTCATAGCTCTGAACTCTCTAACTCATACACATCTTTCCAGAACTGGCCACCATACTCCAGCTGGGCCATCATCAAAGCTGAGCTGAGTGATGTATCTTACCTATGACACCCCTCTGGTTTGTGCCCCCTTTTTTTTCAACTGCATCAGCTTGTTGTCTCAACTAAACTTGTGATCCACTGTAACTGGGGGAAGGAAGTGGTCTGAAACAGACTGATTGCTTCTTCCTTCCCTACCCCAGCAAGCTCTCTGAAGTGAGAAGGTGCTAAACTGGAAGGTGCTAAAGCTGTTCTTACTAAGCTGTAGAAAGTGAGTGTGAGAAGGGAAATCCTGTCCTCCATTGCCACCTTGTGGGGAAAGAGGGCTGGAGGTCATGGAACAAGAGCACTTCATAGCAGAAAAAGTTCCTGTGAGCCAAAGTCAACCCTAGCGTGATCTTGATTAGCTAACAGGCCAAACTGAACTCACTCTCCTACTGCCCCCCTCATCACTCTATACTGAAACATGATGCTGGTCTTTATGATCTCTTTTAGACTGTGGGTCCACTTGTGATCACTCAGACTGCCTTTGATGTGCTCTCCTGCTGTATAAGGACATGTGCACTAGTGCCACTAATGCTGAGAAGATGCAAGAAGCTGGAAAGTCAAAATAGAGGTGGAGGCAACTTTAACAGACCACCTCTTGCATAGCCCTTAGCTCCTCTCATCTACCCCTTCCCCATGGGAATTATGTCTATTTAGAGTCCCTCTGATCCTGACCTAGCAGCAAATGGAGTGATGATGTGAAAAGGGGAGGAGTAAATGATTGAGACTAAGTTGGCCTGCTATAAACTGGGATGGGACAGGAAGAAAGCAGAGGTTCCACCAGCTGGGTTTCTCTGCAGTCTCTCCTTTGGATTCTGCTGGCACTGAAATTTTGTAATATAGAACAATTCCCCTGAGCCTTATCCCATGTTAAAAATATTTCCAAATTTAAAGAGGTGTAAAGCCCTCCTGCTCACAGTGCTGCTGACTGTGGTTAGCCTTATCCTCCTGTTGCCAATTATACACTTGTTGCATATGTCTTTTTAAATAAAATCCTGCCCACCTACAACTTCAGACAGCTGCTGGTAGACTGGGTTTTTGAAGGACTTATTTTGCTAATCTGAGATACATGAATCCTACTCTTTCCCCCCCCTGCTTTGATGCTCATTTGTCTAAAGTTTAGAGGCTTTATTTAAAAAAACAAGTTCCAACAACTATATTTAAATCCCTGCTTCTGAAATTCACAAGTAGCAACTTGCTTTCAGCTATAGCTCCTTAGCTGATGCATATCTGTGTTGTTCTATTGACTTCAGTTGATCAATATTGACACCAGCTCAGCATTTGGTCCTGTCAGGGCAATCAGGTTCCATCAGTAAGCTGCCAATAACCGACTAGGAATTGCCTTCTGTTCTGGCTCCTACTAGCCGGAGGATATTCTGCCTGGTGCTGCTACCACTCGGCTGAACATCAGCCAGAGTAAAATCAATGGATTTCATTATACTAGCTATGAAAACAGGTGTCTTGGCCTCACTTCAACTGTGTGAGAGAAGAATAATGGATGTAAGGAGAAGGTGAAAACTTAAGCTGTATGTTAGAAAACCTTATTAGAAAGCACTGCAACTTATAGGTCCAGTACTGCATGATGCAACAGCATCTACCTAGGGTACTTTTATGGCCTCTTTGACAGCCATCTCTGACCACTTCCTATCCGTCAGGTATTGAGGTAGGACAGTGCTGCTCTTCCCTTTGTACAGGTGGGGCACAGAGCAGCTCAGTGATTTGCTGAAGGTCACTCTAGCAGCAGGGAACTCTGTCTGCTGTAAGAAAGAACGTAATATGTAATGGGTGTGGGTGTGTGTTCCCCTCTGTGTTATCTGGGCTGGTGATCTGCTAGGTCACTCCAATCCTCGACTCTGGGAGCCAGCCTTGCCCTGCTCTGCTGTGAGAACCCCCACTCCTGGGCTGTTCATGCACAGGATCTGGCAGGTAAGCTGCTCCGTGGATTGTGCAACCGAATGACACTAGCCAATACCTCCAGTCCCAGACACAACCCAAGGACCTCTGTCCTGCAGTGTCCAGTTATGCCCACTGGATGCTGCAAGCTTCTATGAGTTTGTCAATTTAACAAAGAAATTGATATTTACCAGGCTTGTTATCCCAAGGGGACTCTCTGACACACTTCAAACCAAACGCACTGCCTCAGGTAGAATAAACAAACAAATTTATTAACTATAAAAGATATATTTAAGTGATATTAAGTGATAGGCAAAAAGTCAGAGTTAGTTATCACAAAAAAGAAAATATAAGCATGCAATCTAAACTCTCAACCCTATTAGACTGAGCAACATCTAGATTAAGCAGTTTTTCTCACCCCATTGGATATTGCAGTCCTTAATAAACAAGTTTGTTCCTTAAACCTGGGCCAATCTCCTCTGTTGGAGTCTTGTCTTCTTCTCAGTGTCTTAGTTGCTTGCAGTGAAGGTGGGGGCAGGAGAAGGGCCCAGTATGTGTCCATTCTGTCTGTTTTATACTCTGTTCATGTGCTTGGGGAGCACAAGTCCAGGTGTGTCTGGGGGGTATTGCTGAGTCTCTCCAAGCAAGGTTGAGCAATTCCTCTGGTGTGGCCTCATGCAGGTGAGTCATTGCATTGTAGCTCCCTTGCTGGACAATGGCTGTTGATGGGTTGTTTCACACCCCGTGTTGGTTACTTTCCCCAACTTACAGCATGTTTCAGTGACCACCATACAACACAATTCTCATAACTTCATATGTATTAATGATACACATATATGGACAGAGAAATGTCTTTCAGCAGATCATAACCTTACAAGGCATGCTTTATATGTAAGATCACAATTATATGAAAATGAGGAAAATGGGGGTTACAGTAAGCTCCCTCAAGGTATAGAATATCACAGTGAGTTTAATGCAGTCGAAGAATGAGAACAGACAGCAGGGAATGGGAACTCCCTTTGTTCACCCTTGGTGATTGCTGGGTGTCTTTGGACCAGCTCAATTACATCTGTTTCCCTCTGTCTAAAGTAGATGCATTAACATTTCATTGTTTTTTTGGGAGGCCAGGAGGGTTAATTGCAGGCAAGTGCTGTGGGCTCTTCAGCCAGAAGTGGGAGGGGATGCTGAGGTCAGCAGGAGCACTGCTCAGCCCTGGCTATAGATCAGATGAGTCTAGTGGGGCAGCACTAGGGACTCTGATGTGTTGTTCTCACATAGCTCATTTACTATCCCCATTTAATGGCATAAGAAGCTTTCAGCCCAGCAAGGTGAAATGCTGCACCCCAGAGTATGGTTGGGAGCCTGGTGCAGAGCTGGCAATGGAAAGCAGGTCTCTTGAGTGCCAGTTCTTAGCATTAGCCCAAACCCCACCTTCCTCCTTGCACAGTGAGCTGGTGCAGAGAGGACCCATGGTTCCTGCCTGTGTCAGTTCCAAACACCACGCTAACTTTGGTGTTACGTGATGGGTAGCTTGTTCTTCAGGAGCAGCACTAATTCATGCTGCCACAGTTAACGGTCAGGTGCAGTCTCCTTCCACAGCCCTACCCTCACTGAGGTTTACCACTTGCCCATAAAAGTTCTGCAGTAGGTTGACACATGGAGTGAGGGATCTCTGCTCACAACTGCCTTTTCTTTCCGACTGCCCCATTGTTGGAGGGGAGGGGGGATAAATCAAACAATCCCCGGAAATGTGACCCCCTTATCAACACTTCCTCAGCCCTTGCCCCTTCCTAATCCCAAGCCAGCCACCAAGTCCTCCTTACTCTAGGGCTGGGCCCAGCCCTGACTCTCCCTGTACCCACACACCTCCACACGTCCTGTCCCAGTAGCCAGGTTCTCGCAGCTGGCTTGCCTCCCTCTTGATGGGGCCAGGAAAACTGGCTGCCTGGGTTTGTGGCAGCAGGAAGAAGTGCTGCAGGGGCCTTTCCCCAAACCACAGGAGTGGCTAGCCCTCACTAGCACCATTATGTAGCCTGTCTACAAAACCTGAAATGAGGCAGCATAGTCTAGTTGCTAGGGCCTTGCCCTGGGACTCAGCAGCCCTGATATCTATTTGCAGCTGTGCTACCTCGCTCATGCAATTGCTTGGGCAATCGCTTCACCTCCCTGGTTCGCTTGCTCTTTAGCCACCAAGACCTACCCTGCTATTGGCTGGGCCCTCTAGGCACTCATGGACTGGCTGTGGTGAGAAAATACTCACAGGCTGCAGTGTCAGCCTGCTGGCAGAGGGCCAGCTTTTCAAGGGTTAAACCAGTAACCTCCAGGGTTGGAGTGCTCCTGTTGCATGTGCAGCTTTGTCGCAAGGAGAGCAAAGCCGGCTGGCCAGCCTGGAGATTCTGGGATGCTGAGAGCTGCCCTGCGTTATGGAAATGACACATCACTGTTTGTTCTGCTTTCCCCTTAGACCAACTCCCACTGGCCCTGCTTTCTCTGCTTCACATGGGCTAGTACTGAATGTCCCAGCAGCCCACCTGAGTTCCGAAAACAGGTGTCACAATGATTGCTTTGCTGTCACTACCTTGCTAGAGGTCAGGATTGGCTGGCCTGCTCTGGGCTAGCTCTGGCAGGGGCTGCAGAGGACTGTGGAATTTATATTAGAGGCTGCAACTACCATCAGCATCTCATTGTGCTAGGTGCAGTCCCTGTCTCCAGGCACTTACAATCTGCATAGGCAGGACAGACAAAGGGGAGGGGAAGTGTCTTGCCCACGGTCCCTCAGCAGAGGTGCCTAGATCGCAGCCTGGTGCCCTAGCCACTAGTCTGCACTGCCTCCTGCCGCAGCATTGGCTGAGTATTCAGCCCTGTTGAGGGGAGAAGGGGTTTTATGTCCCTATGTACAGACCTCTCTGGCCCATTAAGGAGCAGCAATGACCATTGCTGAAGCCTTTTCAAGAGTAGCCCCAATGCTGCTGGCTGCTACACCTGAACCTGCAGGTGACACAGCCACCTGCTCCCCAGCCATGCCACCAAGGTCTGTAAATTGGGGGTCGGGGGAGGGGGGAGAAAGGGCAACAGCACCATAGGGCATTGGGAAAGGGGTAAGAGGGCCACTAAAAAAAGGGTCTGGGAGGCTCCAAGCAGGTGGTTGTTGGGACATGGATTGTTTCATAGAATCATAGAATATCAGGGTTAGAAGGGACCTCAGGAGGTCATCTAGTCCAACCCCCTGCTCAAAGCAGGACCAATCCCCAGAGAGATTTTTGCCCCCCAGGGGCCCCTCAAGGATTGAACTCACAACCCTGGGTTTAGCAGACCCATGCTCAAACCACTGAGCTATCCCTCCCCTCTGTAGGAAGGAAGCAGGCAGCCAGCTCAAGCAGCTGTTCTGGGCTGGCTGCAGGAGTCACTGGGCGAGGTTCTCTGGCTGGCGCTGAAGGTGGGTGGATGAGATGATCATAGTGGGCCCTGCTGGTCTTAAAACCCATGACTCAGGCTGGGAGGAGAGGTGCATTGTCTGGGAGCCCAGCCAAATGCTGCTACGCCCCTGCCAGCACCTCCCAGGCAGGGTGCTTATGTGATGTGAAGGCTGGGCTGTGGAAGAACCAGGGTGTTTCCATGAATAACTCCACTGGCTGGGGCAAGAGGTAGGAGGGCTCAGTCCTCTGCGAGGAGTGCAACAGTTAGTTATGGTCTCGTCATCATCTCTCCTCCTCGACTGGGGCTGTGGACTCCCACAGCAGCCCAGGAGCAGGTTGCAGCCCTTGGGAGATGGGCACACAAGCACTTCAGAGGATTAATGTGCCCACCCCAAGTGGAGACACAACTTCTGGGGAGTCCCATTGCAGCTGGCACAGCACAAATGCCATAGCAATGCAGCCAGACTGGTGATCCCAGTGAGGGGCTGTGGGGACCATGGGGAGGCCAGGAGACAAGACCATGGGGGGCTGAAGAGCAGGGGGTGGGATCGCTTAGGACTGAGCTAAGTAGGTTTGCTTGGCTCTATGGAGTACCAGGCTCCCTGAACTGGAATAGCAAGGGGAGATGGCAGCTGGGCTGAGGGGCACTGGCAGAGCTGTGTATGATTGGCCAGGAGTGGAGGTCAGGCTGCAGGTTGGGACTGAGGGGCATCACCGGGTTGGGGAGGGCTGTCAGGAATCACTGAAAGGGGGGAGGAGGACATTGCCAGGGCTGTCTGAGGGGCCCAGGCCTGGAATAGCAGGACCTGTTTGGAGCTGCATGGATGACATTTGCCGCTGTTCCTGGCTGCAGTCTACCCGCTGGTAGACAGCTGCTCCCTCTACCAAGCCAGTTACTAGTACCTGTCCAGCGAGTGCTATCAGTGCCGAGCAAGGCAGTCGCCTTCCCTGGCCTCCCACCGACACAGCAGCAGCAGTGTAGGCCTGTGGCTGTGCAGCAGCAGCCTCCCTGGCTAGCGCTCCTGTGCCTCCTGCCAGCAAAGAGTTAAGAGTGGGAGGAATGTGTTGAAGGGCTGCCACATACCAGTCATTCCTGTCTGACTCTGCCTTGACCTGCTTTCCCAGGTCTTTGTTTTTCAAGGATTCCATTTCCTTGGCTCCCCTCTGGGAGGTTGCTTGGGTCTCCAGTTGGGGGAGGCAGAGGAAAGACATGCTTGAGGAGTCTGTAGGAATATGGTTTGCTTGTGGCCTTTACCCAGGGCCTGCTCCAGGCACCAGGCAAGCAAGCACATGCTTGGGGTGGCACCTGGTAAGGGGCGGCCAATCTTGGGGTGGTGGGGGGCAGCACGGCGTGGCATTCCGGGGGGGGGGTTCCGGCGGCGCGGCGCTTGGCGGGGGGCGGGCTCCGGCGGCGCGGGGCGCTGCGCTCAGGGGGGGGTGTGTTTCCGGTGGCGCAGCGCTCGGCGGGGGGGCGGCGCGGGGCGCGGCGCTCGGGGGGGGGTTACGGCGGGGCGGCGCTCGGCGGGGGGGGCTCGGCGGGGCGGCGCTTTTTTTGCTGCTTGGGGCAGCAAAAAAGTTAGAGCCGGCCCTGCCTTTACCTCAGGGACAAGTTGGTTCTTGAAACAAGTCATCACAGGCAGCAAGGTAGGTTGGGAAGGGGCAGCCTCCCAGGTGCACAGCATATCTGGGCTCCTTGTTAGTCCTAAACCTCACCATTACTGCCGGTACCTTACATTCCAAAGAGACCTGCTCTGGCTGCTGCTGCTGCAGGGGTCTCAGAGAGGTAGGGTTTCTGGTTTTCCCTCTACTTGCCTGCCAAGCGCTCCAGTGACTTTACCTTCCCTAAAGACTGGGACATAAGATAGCTTCTTTGGTATCCTCAATGTAAGGTCAGAGCTTACATTTGGAGAGGGATGTGCCCTTAAAGTGCAGTGCTACTCTGAAAAGCCAGCGGGCAAAATGGTGCCTTGGAACTAAAGCCGGGTGGGCATTTTCCAACAAAATGTTTGGCATTGAAAAATGGCAAGGTAGTGAAACCAAAACTGTTTCCAAGCAATGGCTGGTGTTGATGAATCTCCTGCTTTGGAGGAAAAATGTTTCCAAATGGTCCTATTTCATCTTTTTTTTTTTTTTAAATGAGAAGCTTCATTTTTTGGTTCAAAATTATTTTTGGTTTCAAAATTGTAGTTAATTTTATACTTAGAAAAGATTTAAACGGTCAAAATGTTTCAAAAGTAGCTAAAGAAATCAGTTGATTGATCCAATTTGGGGGTGGGGGGGTTATTGGTTTGCAGATATTTTCAAGCTCTTGACTTTTCATCCCTATGCAGCATGGTAAAACATTCAAAAATGATTGTGGGATGGGAAAAACCATTTCCTGCTCAGCAATTCTGTAATAAATGAAGGCGGGGGGGGGGGGGGGGAGCTCCCTTTTATGGACACCCAGCCAGCCAGCTAGCTATAAAATCCTCTTGGTAGCTGTTCGTTACTTGCTTTATCTGTAAAGGGTTAAAAAGTCTGACTGCATGCATAGGTAAAAGGAAATGACACTTGGCCAAAAAAGCCAATGGGAAGGCTAGAACTTTTTAAAATTGAAACAAGACTCCTCTTTTGTCGGTCTGTCTATGGTTGTTCTCCCAGAGATGAGCAACAGGGCTAGAGCTATGCCATAAAAAGCTGTGGGCCAGGTATGAAAATCACCAGATCATACCTAGAATGACTTATTTGAACCCCCAGATATGTAAGTAGATCAGGAAATGTCTAGGAAGATGTGATTAGGTTTATCCCTTTTATTTCTGTATGGCTTGTGGACTCCTCTGTGCTAACCCTAGGTGCTTTTGTTTTGCTTATAATCTTTAAGATAGACCTTAAGAAAACCATTCTTGATGCTCAATTATTATATTTGCTCTTTTTAAATCTAGCAATAGCCTAAATTCCAGATGTATTTTCTTTCTTTTTGTTTTTAATAGACTGTACCTTTTTTAAGAACAGGATTGGGTTGTTGTGTGCTAAGAGGTTTGTGCATATGTTGTTTAATTAGCCAGTGGCAACAGCTGATTTCCTTTGTTTTTTTTTTTCTCAGCTCTTCCCCAGGAGTGGGGTGAAAGAGCTTGAGGGTATCCCACAAGGAGTATTTCCCAAGTGTGCCTTCATGGGTTCAAAGAGGTTTTTTTTTTTTTGCATTTGTGTAGTGGCAGCATCTACCCATCCAAGGTCAGAGAGAAGCTGTAATCTTGGGAGTTTAATACAAGCCTGGAGTGGCCAGTATTAATTTTTAGAATCCTTGCGGGCCCCCACCTTCTGCACTCGAAGTGCCAGAGAGAGGAATCAGTTTTGACATGGTGGCAGAGCGGTGGGATCATTTTGAACCAGAAACACAGATCTCAGCATTTTAAAAGGACACATTTTTCCTTTTGGTAGCCTGCAAAGCCAGGGAATTCTTTCTTTCTTTCTTTCTTGCCTGAGGGAGAACAGGCATGCAAAGGGTTCAGCTTGCCAAGCCAGGGAGTCCAACAAGCAGTTTATTTTATTTTTTCCCCTAGGTTCGTGGCAACAAAATAGCTAGGCTAGAGTAGGGCAGCCCTGTGCATGAGGTTGCGGTCGGGCACTGAAACCCTAGAGAAACCAGTCTTCCCAAAGTGGCACGCCACAGAGAAGACAGACCCAGATGAACCCCAGACATCCAGCTCCATGACAGAAATGCAGGGAGGGGATGGGGTAATGGAGATGTCCCAGAAGGGAAGGGTCAGCCCTCCTCCAACTGAAATCCCGGTGCCAGGATGGAGGGATGCCCTTAACTCAGGCCGAGTTCTAGCTGAGGACGAAAGGAGTTTCTTCCTAGAGATGAATCGCTTGGAAGCGGAAGACAAGTGCTTGGAGGTGGAAGTGGAAATGAAGCGCTTGGAGGTGGAAGAGGAGGAGAAGAGAGAGGCGAAGCGTTTGGAAGTGGAGCTGAAGCACTTAGAGCTAGAAAAGGCCCTCCAGACAGCCAGGGAAACCCCAGATGACTTCTCGTTCCACCACCCTACTCTCCAACCACCCACCTCGCCCCAGCCCACAGTTAGCTGTGTGATGCTTCAAATGTAATGAGCTGTGGCATATGAAGGCCAACTGCCCCAAGAACACCAGCTGACTGCAGCTCATCACCTCAGGGTCCCACGAGAGTCTTCAGGCCCAGATACCTCACAAATACCCCCAAAGCGAAGGGAAACTGTGAGTGTGGGCAAAAGGAAGATTACTGCATGAAGAGACACTGGAGCACAGGTTTCAGCTACCCACCAATCCCTGGTGGACCCCAAATTCATCGACCCCGCTGCCCCACCCAAGCTGCGCTGGTCTGCTTTGAGATGGACTGTGATGATGTAGTGATGGGGCACTGCCCTGCAGCGGTTTCTAGGTAGGGTTTTGTGTGTGTTTGTTGATTGGGCAGCCTCGAGGCTGTGTTCCCATTGCCATGGAAATGCACACTGGGCAGGAAGACAGTGGACATGCTGCAAGCTCTAGCACCCCAGGTCTAGGCCAGGAGTAGAATTCCAATATGACCCACACCAGCCTTGTTTATGAGACAAATCATGCGACTTGGCTGTGAAGGGTGGGCCCTGAAGGTTTCTTAGACGGCAGCTCAAGTAACAATAGGCCCCAAGCCTCACCCAGCACTTAACCCAACCTTTTTGAACTTGAGATTTAACATTTTTCTTTTTACATTTCCTCCTGGCCTTTGTGCATCCTGCTTTCTGGCAGGGATCAAAAGCAAAATGAGGACTCTGCTCACCAGATTTACGACCTAGTGGAAACCACATCTTGGTGCACTTGTGGCTGTTTACTTGTATCAGCCCTCTCAAGCTTTGCCTATCGCTGCTCTGCAGGCATGCTGAAACCAGGGGGATTGGTACCAGCTGCAAATTGCCCATGTACACAGTGTGTCTGTGTACCACTACCCTTTAGTGGATGGCATTAGAACTGCTTTGAGTGAGTATTATCATGGCTCTGCCTAGTGGCTGGAGGCCCAGATCTGATAAAAGCCCTACTATAGCAAATGGAGAGTCTCCTTTAGCTCAGGGAGTAGAAGCTTGTGTCTATGGCGCAGGAGAAGCTGAGTTCTCTCCCTGCTTATGGCTGTGAAGTCCAGGCATCCATGGAGTACGTCAGAGGTGACAGCCCTTTGTCTGGAGAAAAGAAGAGAGGGAAGACCATGGGAAGAGAAGAAGCCAAGATTTCTCCCTTCCGTGGTCTGCCTAGGAGGGGAGATGGAGGGAGTGGAGAGCGCTGGGGCATGGGTGGAAACAGGAAGAGCAACAGGATTGAATTATGGGGCAGTCTCTTTTTTCCAGTGGGGGATTAATTTAGGCTGGGAGGAGGGTGCAGAGGGAGGGACAGGCATGGCCAGATTGGAGCCTGTTGAGATTGCGCTGGGTCTGTGCAACATCTCTGGAGTGGTCCTAGAGCCATGCAAGATGCATGGTGGCACAAAACATCCATCAGGTGACTCTGCTCTAGAGGCAGCATGGAGATTAAGCTCACATGACGCCAACGATCAATTCCTTCTGGCTCCTAGTGCTGACAGCAACGTGCAGCTCCCAGATGGCTCTGTTCCAATTCTCACTACTTTGTTCAAGACTACCTGGAGACAGGCCCAGAACAAAACCCAGAGCCAAATTCCCCTGAACTTTTGGAAGGTTGAGACCTAGAGCCAAACATTGCTGCTTGAGCTCATCTCTAAACATAACACAGAGGAGCCTCTCCAGAGTCACTGATAAGTGGATTCCTCATTTTCATTCCTGATCCAGCATGGGGGGGAGGGGAGGGAGAGGAGTGTGGAAGTGGGGGCCATCCATGTCCCATCAAGCAGCTGGTGAAGAAATCAGCCCAGGGTAGCTCTAGTCCTTTAACAGCTCTGCTACTCATTGCCATATATTATAGCATCAGATACAATGGCAAAAAGCAGTTGGTACCTCAATAATAATGTTAATTTCCTGTATCATAGTGATTGAAAAAGGATTTTATTTCATTGGTTGGCTCAAAAATATAGTTGCACTGTATCACCTGTAATAGCTTTAAACCTTTCACTGATCACATATGGGTTCATTGAGCTATTGTGGTGCAAGACCAGAAGCCTTAGTCCTGATCCACAAAGGCTGGGTCCAGATCCAAAGTTCAGAGGGGACAGGGTAGTGTTTGGCTCTGGGGCTTTGTTCTGAGGTCCACCCATTCCTCCGTTATGGAGCCTGGGGAAATATAACACCATATGCAGCTGCAGCTGTCCCTGCAATAGTATTACTTAGGGTATATTTACACTGCAAAAGCTGTGCACAGCCTAGCAAATCTGACCTAGCTTGAATCCAGCTAGTGCAGGTAACAACAACCAAAAAGCCAGTGCAGCGTGGGCTAGTAAGCTGAGTACATACCCAGGGCTTGTACTACCTGCCCTGTGCTGTTTTCATTGCTATTGTTAGCCATTCTAGCTAGATTCATGCTAACCCCAGTAGACTAGCCCTGCACAGCTTTTGTGGTATAGACATACCCAGAGGGTACTTAACACAGTACCCCTTAGCGTAGTCACACTGAATTTACTTTGCATCAGCTTCGTGAAGAGTAAAATTCACTCCTTGTCAGAGAGCCAGCACAAGGATCTAGTCACCACTTAGATCTTACTTAAGCTCTCCTTGCTGGTTTTCGCCACAAGGGAGAATGTTTCCATTTGTATCCTTCACTTGGCTAGTCAGTTTGACCCTCTGTTGTTAGTCACTTTCATTTCCAGTTTTCATTCCCTTAATCCCTGTGACACTGCACCTGATATTCTTCACAGTGATATTATGATATGATTATGGCATGATCATGATGCATTTTGTACAAGAGGGGTCATGTGAGGTGTCATTGGAAAAGTTATGATTTGCTGAATATAATTATGCTATTTGTATGCATGTATCATTTTGTATCTGAAGTTTTGAAATACAGATCCCTAGTCAATATTCATATGGGCTTACTCTGGAAAACACCCACAGCCAGCCTTTCAGGTACAACAATGAGGAAGTCGGACGGGGCTCATGACCAATCAGCAAAGAAAATGGACTAATGGCATTCGGGGCTGTATAAGTAGGAGATTGCCAGCAGATCGAGAGATGTGATAATTCCCCTCTATTTGGCATTGGTGAGGCCTCATCTGGAGTACTGTGTCCAGTTTTGGGGCCTGCACCACAAGAAGGATGTGGAAAAATTGGAGAGAGTCCAGCAGAGGGCCACAAAAATGATTAGGGGTTGGAGCACATGACTGATGAGGAGAGGCTGAGGGAACTGGGATTATTTAGTCTGCAGAAGAGAAGAATAAGGGGGGATTTGATAGCTGCTTTCAACTACCTGAAAGGGGGTTCCAAAGAGGATGGATCTAGACTGTTCTCAGTGGTAGCAGATGACAGAACAAGGAGTAATGGTCTCAAGTTGCAGTGTGGGAGGTTTAGGTTGGATATTAGGAAAAACTTTTTTTACTAGGAGGGTGGTGAAGCACCAGAATGGGTTACCTAGGGAGGTGGTGGAATCTCCTTCCTTAGAGGTTTTTAAGGTCAGGCTTTACAAAGCCCTGGCTGGGTTGATTTAGTTGGGGATTGGTCCTGCTTTGAGCAGGGGGTTGGACTAGATGACCTCATGAGGTCCCTTCCAACTCTGATATTCTATGATTCTATGACTGTGGAATAGTTTAACCTTCCTGTGGGCGTTTTGACTAGCCTGTAAGCAATGGTTGCTATAACACTGCAAGATCATGTGACCAGACCACATGTCTCTGGACTTCAGAGATCAGTATTTTCCTCACAGATTGGGCTGGGAACCAAGTTTTAAAACAAAGGGTTCCCACCCTATGCTAATGCTATATAAGGCAGGGGAGTGACATCATCTGTTCTTCTTCACTCCCCACATGAGAAGACTCCTGGAAACACCTGAGGAACAAAGACTGAACTGTGAGGAAGTGCTAGACCCAGGTTAAAGGGATTTCTAGCCTGTGTATGAAGTCCTGAGAAACCCAAGCTGTAAAGCTAATGCCGTAAGTGCTTTAAGAATCTACAAGTCTGCCTGTACCATCAGTTAGGGTGAGAATCTGCTATTCTTATCCAATCTGTCTAGTATAATGAACTTAAGTTGCATTTTTGTTTATTTGCTAGGTAATCCACCTTGATCTGTTTGCTATCCCTTATAATCACTTAAAATCTATCTTGTGTAGTTAATAAATTTATTTTATGTTTTAATCTAAACCAGTGAGTTTGGAATGAAGTGTGTGGGAATCTTAGCTCAGATAGGCTGTTGCATATTCCTCTCCACATTGAGGAAGGAAGTGGCGAAATCTATGAGCTGTAGTTCCCTGTACAGTGCAAGACAGTATAATTTTGGGTTTATGCTCCAGAGGGGCATGCACGCCTGAGGAGCTGAGAGTTACTTTGGCTTTAGTCAGAGACCCTGCATGTAACTGCAGCTGGGTGTGTTCCTACCTCTGTATATGCTGGTGGAAATGTAAGACCAGGAGCGTGTCTGCAGCTTGTCACAGCAGTACAGTTTGAGAAGGAGCCCAGGCTGGTGGGTTAGAGGGCTCGCTGGCACCCCAGTTCCAGGTGGCACCCCATGGGGAACCTGTCACAATCCCCCTGCCCTGTTGGATTTACAACACTGCAGGGAAAAGTTTAACAGTAATTTTTTAAAAAATTATAAAACAACCTGATGTGATTATTATTTTTCTTTTAAATCATAAACTAAAATATTTCCAGTCATATTAGGTATTTTTTAATCCCTTCTGGCTTTTTAAACAAAATATAAATACTCCGTTTACAACATCCCTTTAAACTGAATAAAAATTAAAACTCCACGCCAGATTCTGATCTCAGGTTCACCAATGTAAATCAAGAGTAACCCCTCTGACTGTGACGTCAGTACTAAGTGGCGTTACATTGCTTTACTTAAGTTGTCAATTCTTTGGATGGGGAACGGCTTGTTCTGTATCTGAACAGCACTTAGCACAATGGGGCCTGGGTCCATGACTCGGACTGCTAGGCACTATGGCAATACAAATAATAAAATAACTTTTTAACAACATTACAGTTACTGAGAGCAGATTTTAGCCCTAGAGATTTGGCTAAATGTTGGGTATCCTAAAGCAGAACAATTTGGGCTTGATTTCAGAAGCCCTGAATACCCACTATTCCAGCTGAAGGCAATGGGAACTGCAGGTGCTCAGTACCTCTGACAATCAGACCCAAGAAGTCTTAGACTGAGCACTCAAGAACATAGACAAAACCAGAAGTCGCATTTGAAACTTTTCACCTTAGTTCCTATTTGGGGTGCATTGGTGTCAGATTATAAATAATAAAATACACCCAGATCACAGCTGTATTCTTACTGTGAGGCTGGGGACTAGGATTTGTAATGTCACTAGCAAGCCTGCACAAAAATACAGCCCCATATTGTACAGCTGGGCACAGTTTAGACTATAGAGCTATCTACCGATATAGCATGTAATCTGCAGATACTGGTAGTGCCTGGTACAGTAATAACCTTTGTTTTATTTAACCTAAATCATCAGCAAACTCCACTTGGAAACAGAGAAAAGCCCCAAGATTGAAGAAAAGTTAAGTATAAAAATATTTAAAATAATCACTCTCATTTCCCTCATGTTCTTAAAATTGAGAAATACTTTTTTGGTTTCCAGGGGCTACTGGAATGGAGAAACGTTTTATACCCCACTGTATCATGCACCCCAGAAGCGGACATCTCAAGCACCATCTTGAAAGTGTTGAATTTGGGTTGGGAGGTGGGGTCAGGTGTCATGCGTCCCTCCCTGTGTGGATCAAGACCTACAAGGGGAAAATAAGAGCACTCAGCAAGTGGTTGGAAAATGCTCATTCCTCCCCCGCCCCCACCAAAAAATAAAGTCCTGTGTGGCCCTTCCCCTGCCCCTTTTTTTGGCAAAGATGTGTTTAGTAAAAATTTTCAATTTTTGAAAACCAAAAACTAAACTGAAAAACTAATATGTTTACTGGAAATATGCAAAATGGTCAAAAAGCTAATTTCCACTGAAAAAAAATTTCAATGGAAAAATTTGACTAAATTTATTGTGGCTTGTTATGTGAAGGGAGGGGTAGCCCAGCTAAGGTTCAGCTGTCAACTAGCACAGCCATCATGGCCCAGATCCTGAAAGGGAGTTAGGTACCAGAGAGCTACAGAACAATCTGGAAATCCCAGACCCCATAAAATACAGCCTGGTCTTCCCTGGGATCTGGAGGACCTGTGGATGAAACCCTGGCCCCACTGAAATCAATGGCAAAGCTGCCACTGATGTTAATGGGGCCAGAATTTCAGCCTGTGAGTTTAATTGAAATCCAAAACTCGTAGAATGCTGGCAAGGCATCCTGTCCCACTGCGGCATGGAGCACTGGCGGGGGAAGCAGCTCCCAGGACCCCTAGCAGTGCCTGGCAGGAATCCCTCCATCTTGTAAGGCTGTGTGATGTCTGTAGCCCGCACTCCTCCCTGACAGTGCCTTGGCTGGCCATGGGAGTTTTTTTTTTTTTTTTCCATTCAGGATCAAGCGTGAGCCAGTTGCAAAGTATGTTTTTTATGAGAAAAATGTAAAGAAAAATAATTTAATTCCCCCCCCCCTCTTGGTTACTGTGTCCAAACCAACTGCTGTCACTTGGCAGTCCTGGGAGAGCTTCTCCCCAGCAGTCCTGTTTGTGCTGGTTTCCCTAGCTGTGCGCTTATAGTGTTCACAGAGACACCACAGTGCTTCCCAAACATGCACAGAGAGGGTTGCGATGGGACCTGTGTAGGGGCAACCCTGGGCTGAGGAGGGGCAAGGTGGGGCTGGGGACAGAACACAACGTGTTTCTGTGCTCCTGGCTTGTGAAGCAGGCTGTTTGGGAGCTGCCAGCACTGGTGGAAGTTAGAGCAGCCCTGAGGTTGCTCTAACTTGTTCCAGGGTCAAACTGACCTTATCCAGTGGAAAGGTAGCATAATTCCCCTACGTGCACCAAGTGCTGCTTTGACTCATTTGGGTAACTAGCACCTTTGGCTGAGGCTCTACATGTGCTTCACAGACAATCCCTTAATCATCATGCCCCCTGTGCAAAGATTCACCACACCTTACAGGTTGAGACCTAAGGAGGTTAAAGGCCTGATTTCTAGAGGTGGCGAAGTCAATGAGAGCAGCTAGTGCTCAGCACCTCTGAAAACCAAGCCAAAGTGACTTGCCCATAGTCACCCAGTGGATCAGTGGCAGAGGTGGGACGAGGCCCCAGAGCTCCGGGTCCCTAGTCATGTGTTTGAACTACCTTAGGCTGTGCAAAGCAGCAGAGTGTGGGGAACAAGCCTGCACAGGCCTGGCATGGGGGAAGCACGTGGTAGGAGTGGAGGAAATGACATAAGAGGCACGTGGTGTTTCTTGCTTAAGAATTAACGATGGAGACATCTCATGGGAATGGTGTTGATGAGACCACAGCCTAACATTGAGCAAGGGAGCAAAGCAAGGTATGTTTAGTTCTGTGGCAGAGGGCTGCTTGGGGAGCAGATCATTCTGAAGGTGGCAGCTGGATACAGAACTACTCCATTTCAGGTGGCAACTGTTGCTCCACTAGACCAGGGGGTCTCAAACTGTGGGTTGGGACCCCATTTTAATGGAGTCACCCAGACAGGTGATGGCCCTAGGCCCCACCATGTCTGAAACCCAAGCCCAATCCCCACCCCCCAGAGCTAAGGTTACATGCCCCCCGCCCAGGGTAGAAGTCATTGGGTTTCAGCTTTGCCTCTACCCCCCCATCCAGGGCAACAGGGCTCAGGAAGGCTCAGTCTTTTGTCCCCTCTCCTGGGGCTGTGTAGTAATTTTTGTTGTCAGAAGAGGGTCATGATGCAATAAAGTTTGAGAATTGCTGCACTAGACTCTCAAGTCTAGTTCTGGAAAGACCTGTCTCTCTCCCCCTCCCATTCAAGTACTATTTCTGCATTTCCCATGCCCCTCCCCAATAGCAACTTCCTGGCAGCTCCATCCTCACATTTCCCTTTTCATCCTTAAGTCCACACCATCAAGAAGTGATGGAGGCAGAAGAAGAAAGAGGTGAGATGCCTGGACACCGCAGCAACGGGCAGGGCCACCCAGAGGATTCAGGGGGCGTGGGGCAAAGCGGGGGAGCTTGTACTCACCAGGCGGCGCTCTGAGTCTGCGGTGGCGGCATTTCGGCAGCAGGGGGCCCTTCAGTCGCTCTGCGTCTTCGGCAGCACTGAAGGGCCCCCTGCCGCCAAAATGGTGCCGAAGACCTGGAGCGACTGAAGGGCCCCCCGCTGCTGAAATGCCGCTGAAGACCCGGACCGCCGCCAGGTGAGGAAAGGATTCTCGGCCAGGGCTTGCGGGGCCTGGGGCAAATGATCCCACTTGCCCCCACCTCTGGGCGGCCCTGGCAATGGGCACCATGGAAGAACCCAGGGAGACAGACAAGGAATGGGAAGAGTTTCACGAGTGCTCTTACTGGGCAATTTTGCAGTTTGTAGTGGCAACGTAGCGTCCAGTATAGTGAATATTGCACCTCACAACATTGTTTGTGAAGTCTGACTCCAGCACCATGTACTTGGGGTTCACTTGAACCTGAGAAAACAAGACAAAGACCACGTCAGGAAACAGTTCCTCTGATAATGGAGGTGGAGAGAGAGAGAGAAAGAGAGCGCGCTTGTAAGTTAGTCAGGGTAAGGACTAGCTACGACTCTGTGGTTGTACAGCACCTAGTGCAATGGGGCCTAGTTCTTGGCAGGTCCCTAGGCTCTACTGTAATGTACATTATCATATGTAGCTACATTTTTTTGCAATGAAAAATGCACATTTATGGGATGTGGGGGGGTAATTCCTTTTAGGGAAATAAACTGTCATGGGCAGTTCTGCTTTTATACTGTCACATTTTTAAGTTTTAGGATTTCTTCTAAAGGTAAAATGCCTCCACTTTCTTCCAAGTGAACAGCTTGTCATCCTGATGCAACCATCTTGCTTCTCTGTAGCAAATTGTAAAAAAAAAAAAAAAAAGTGTAAACAAAGTCAAATTCAGCCCTGGTGTAATTGGGCTTAGCTTCCCTTGAACTGAATGGCATTGTGCCTGCTTGTAGCAGGGCTTAATTTGGTCCTAAAAATGTGTTTGAGTATGAGTACACAATGGCTCTTTTTCCATCTGTTCTCAGGGGTGACCAGCTATTGTTTAATTTTCATACCCCTCCCCCACCCCCACTGTTGCAAGCTATGCATTGACAATTAGCAGTGACTAGCCCTCCATGCAGTTGCTTCTGTCCTCAGAAGAATGTCTGATCAGCCCTGTTATTCACATGCTGTGTGGATGGATGTTCACAACCAAGGGGACCGGCAATGGGGCCGTGGACACACACAAACCAAAATCCAGTACCATAGATTTCATGAGTAACTGCCTAGCTCTATTCATGGCAATGGCCCATACAGAGAAGTCCTACATTACAGGGAAACCAACCTTTAGGATGTAATTTCCAGGCTGAATGTCTGTTATGTCAATCCATTGGCAATCGATGTCAGCATTGTAGGTGTCATAGCAACCGGGACTCAAGCCCTGACAGAAGGAAAGAGCAGTGCTCATGCTTCATAAGGCCCAGACAGAACCATCAGTTCATCTAGTCTGACCTGCATAATACAGGTCTTTATAATACTTTGCTTTTTATCTTCAGCATTTCTCATTTTTCCTTTTCTGTTGTTCCCTCTCTTTCTTTATATAGAAATATGTTCAGGAATTACCCACACTGCTCAATTCTGTGCAGGTGGCCTGCCTAGTCTGCGACTTCTGCTAATGCAAAACACATTTTCCTCCCAGGAGCAGTGTTGCAGAGTCCATTCCGGGTGGACACCATAATCCAGTTCAGGTGTTTTGAATGAAAGGGAATGAGCAGTCTGAGGACTCTGTCCATTAAATGTGATGCCTGTGATGGCTATATGAAAATACTGGAATGGATTCCTGTGCCCATCTGGAATAACTATTTTACCTCATTTCAGGAAAAATTGGTGCATCTGTGTTTTGCTCACCCCAGCACTCAAAGCATCCTCTGGTAGCTAGTGGCTCACCTGCCTCATGCCCCTTCTGGACCCCAGTGCCCTTTACCTCAGGGTTCTGCCCCAGCAGTACCCCCACACTCTGGGTCTCCCCTCCCAGGGGAACCCCCAACCCTCTACACCCACCTTGCCTCAGTGGCTACTGCTAGTCATCATCTAGCCCCCATTCACTGGGACAAACTGCAGTCTGTCACAGGCACTCACCATTAGCAAGGAGGTTAGATCAGCTGCCTCTGCCTAATCCCAGGCTGCACTTCCCAGCCCCAGTACCTGCATAGGCCCTTAACAAGGCCTCAGCCTGGGGAGTTGCCAGGCTGGAGCTCCCCAGCACTGCTCTGTTTCAGGTACCCTATTCCCAGTCAGCTAGGTATTTCTCCCTCCAAGACTCCTCCCTGAGCCCTTATAACAGGGCCAGGTGTGGCCTGATTGGGGCAAGGCCCCAGCTGTTGCTGCTTCCCCAATCAGCCTAGCTTTTTTCCACCAGAGCAGGGTAACTGCCTAGCTACACCTATATAGGTGAGCATCAGAAAGATTCAAGTGTAGAGTGCATATTAGTTCTATATACACATATAAAAGCACTACTGAGTGCTCAGCCAAAGATACTGCTGCCTTGGGTGCCTCTCCTTCCCCAGCACTGGGCAAGCCCAGGAAACAGAGGCGCCAGAACTGGGGGAGGGGGAGCCTTGCCAGTCCACTTTTCACCAGGGTGGACTCTGCCCCCTTCTCCTCCTCTCCAACCCCCTAGCCAGGCCAGTGTGGAGGGACCCCGTCTGGGGAGCCTGGGCAGCAGCTGTGGGGGAGACTGGGTCCCTCCACCTGCCAGGGGTGTGAGGCGGTTGAGGGCACCCCTGGCCCGTGTTCCCCGCCCAGGGCAGATGGAGGGACCCAGGCTCCCCACAGCTGCCCGCCTGGCTCATATCATAGCTGGGCTATAGCTCTGAGGCCCCTTTCCTCCCCTCCTCCCCCGGGCTGGAGCCAGGTCTGGGAGAGCGGCGCTGGCAGCTGTGGGGAGCCTGGGTCCCTCTATGTGCCCTGGGCGGGGAGCCCAGGACACAGACAGGGGGCTGCTTTCGCTCCCCAGCCCCACTCTGGCTTGGCGGGGGGTGGGGTCACCCCCCCCCCCTTTGGGGAAGTGCCAGGAAATCAATAGGACATGTCCACCTGAGCCTTCTTGATATTCCAGAGGGAGGTGTAACACCTGCACTGGTATGATGCCATGAGGGAGATTCCTGACCAGGTTTGGACACTCACTAATCCCTTCCCCAGCTCCCAGAGGTGACTGTCCCTGCCCACTCACACAGCTGGGTGTCCTAGGAGACTGGGTCCAGTAGGGGAAGAAAGCCCTGCACTAAATCGCAGTCAGAAGGTGGAGTGGCCCCGGATCTATTGGATACATCTCCCCCTCCTCTCACCTGGGTATGTGAAGTGCAGGCATAGCGCTTCAGGTTCCCAAAGTCGCAAGTGGTATCCTCCAGACAGAAGCTAGCCTTGTGGCCCTCGGCCACCTTCCTCCCCGTGGGCGCATCCAGCAGGTCGTAGTGGCTGAACTCGTCCATGCTGTGGTAGTGCCTGGGGAAAACCCAGGGCAGAGGCATGTACAGGGCCAGCTCCAGGTACCAGCTTCTCAAGCAGGTGCTTGGGGCGGCTGCTCCGGAGAGGGGCGGCACGTCCAGATATTCGGCAGCAATTCGGCGGACGGTCCCTCACTCCGCCTGGGAGCGAAGGACCTCCTGCCGAATTGCTGCCGCAGATCGCGATTGCGATCGCGGCTTTTTTTTGTTTGTTTGTTTTGTTTTAGCTGCTTGGGGCGGCCAAAACCCTGGAGCCGGCCCTGGGCATGTACCGCAGAGCTATTCACACATGCATGCTGGGTGGGTGCAGGGGCATCAGAGCAGCCCAGGAGTGGGTGGGGGCAGGGAAAGTGGCAGGATCTCAGATCCTCCCCACCTCACATCGGGAAAATGCTGTGGCTCTGAGCGATGGAGTGTGCGGCTTCTTGAAAGCCACCTGCTCCCATAACGCATCAATCATAGCATTAGAAGCCCAACCTTCTCTTTGCCCATGGTGCTCAGTTCAGGGGTCTGTGATGATGTGGCCTGACCCGTTGGGTGGGGAGGGATAGCTCAGTGGTTTGAGCATTGGCCTGCTAAACCCAGGGTTGTGAGCTCAGTCCTTGAGGGGGCCACTTGGGGATCTGGGGCAAAATCAGTACTTGGTCCTGCTAGTGAAGGCAGGGGGCTGGACTTGATGACCTTTCAAGGTCCCTTTCAGTTCTAGGAGATGGGATATCTCCATTAATTCTAATTCTTCACCCTGAGCAGCATGCGGCTTATGGATACATGAAGGGGAGCTGGCAGGGAAATGGGGTGGGATAAATAAATTTTGCAGAGAAAGGAAGAAAGAAAAGAGGAGCAGAGGAAAAAAGAAAGAAGAAAAGGGTTGGAGTGAGGGAACAAGAAAAATGGAGAGAGGAAGACAAGGTGGGTGCAGGAATGGAGGAGGCCAGTCCATTGATCTATAGCCAGGGGTGGCTCTCACCCTCAGCATATTGACGTAGGCCCCAATTCAGCAAAACGCTGAAGCATGTGCTCAAGCTACTTTACTGATCCAGAGCCTGGGTGGCTCCCCATGGCTGGATACCAGCCTCTGCCCACCAAAGGAAGGTCCCAGTGGCAAGGCCCTGTCACCCAGAGATGGACTAGTAAGGTGCTGAAGAGTGCCAAGTTCTCCTCAACTTACTGGTGGCAGCTGTGCCACTCCCAGTTGTGGCGGGGGCGGTTGGGCAGGAAGTCTGCTGTGCCCTGGTTCTTCACCCGCTGCGGGAACCTCAGCAGCACCCGGATGTCATAGTCGGTGGCCTCGGGGGTGTAGGCAGTGCTGAAGGGGTTAAAAGGAAGGAAATGGGGGAGATGGGTGAAAGTCACTTCACCCTGAAAGCAGCTGGGGACAGCTCAGCACTGGAGGGGCTGAGGGATGGGACTGGGTGAGCTTCTACTTGGAGCGGAGGGAATTTTTTTCAGTAAATAGATTTTTTTGCTGAAAAATGCATTTTTTTTGGCTCAGAAACTGTTCCTGAATTTGGGTTAAAGCTGATGTATCCCTTTTGGATTTGATTTTAAGTCAAAACTTTTTGTTTCAGCTTTTCAGTTTGAAGCAGCATTTTCTTTTCCAATGTGGCTAGTTAAAAAAAACAAATGGGTGGTAGTGGTGAAAACACATGAAGATGGCTGAATCAGAACAAAAAACTTGAAAGCAGATTAATTTCAAAACGAATGCAACATTCCAAAATTAGATTTTCCAAGTTTTCAATTTAATGAAATATTTTGAAAAAAACATGGTTTTCGTTCGAATTGAACCGGCCTTTTCTTCAGCCTAACTGAAAAATCCATTATTTGCTCCATTCAGCTTGTTATAACCTGCCCCTGGGGGTGGGAGGTGGGGGTGAAATGCTTAGTCCTATTTCCAGGCAATTTGGGCTTATTCTAACATTTATTCAGTTGATGAGAACTTTTCTATTGATTTCAATAGCTGTTGCAGCAGACCAGATTTTCAAAGGAGCTCAGGGTCAGATTCCCAGATGCTCATCACCCAAGTTCAGCATTAGATTTTGCCAATGGACTCCACTCCCAGTAGTAGGGTGACCATATTTCCCAAAGGGAAAATGGGACACCACACAGGGCTGGCCTGAGGCGCCCACCTCCCTCCCCGCTCCCCGCCGCCTCCGTGTGGCGCTGGGGCAGGCATTGCTGCTTGCTTGAGCCCTGCCTTCTCCCCAATCAGGGCTGGCACTACTGCTTGCCCCCCCCCCGATAGGTTCCTCTGCACCCCACTTTTCTGACAAAACTGGGCATTTGTCCTGTTTGCTCTTGCCAACTGATCAAGTCAGCAAAAGCAAATGGGACAAATGCCCACTTTTGCCAAAAAAGTCGGGATGGCCGGGACAGGGCTTAAAAAAGGTACGGTCCCGACCAAAATGGGATATGGTCACCATATAGTTAGGCTCCCAAATAAGGGCCAAATTTTCACCAGGGCTCATCCCTCAATGACTCCCGGTGTGACGCTGATGGGCAGATTGTCAAAAGAGCTCAGCGAACAATATGCACCCAGTGCTCTGGGTTCTGGTGAAAATCTGGTCCCTAGAGCGCTGAGTTCTTCTGAGTATTCTGGCTGTAGCAAGTGGCTCTTTGAAGCTTTGCTCAGCAGTATGGGAGCTAGAGCAGATTTGAAAAATAACAGCAAATAAATCTGTATTAAGATTCTCCTTAGCGGAAAAAAGATTTTTTTTTTTTAAAAAAAGGACAGAGCCTCCCCACCTTGCAAAGTCGTCCCCCCCAAACTCTCAGCACTCACATTTCCCCCTTTTATTACCATCATGGCATACCCTGTTAAAGAAGATCAGAAGCTGCTCCACATTGGCCAGGAGATCTCACTTCTTCTACCAGGAAAAGGCTCTGCTACCCCATTGGAGGAAAAGGGTTATACAGAGTGTGACAAGGCTGAGGCATCAATTGCTAAATTGTTGGGTTTAAGTGGTGCTAAATTTGCTGTCCCCCATCGTAGAGTCCAGCTGAGAACAGCTGCCCAGCTCCGAGTGGGCTCCTCACACAAAGTTCATTTTGAGCACAGGAACTGATTGCAATTCTATCTGTGCTCTCAACTTTACAGTGCGGAGAAGCTGAGATGAGTCATTGCAAGGGGAACAAAAATACATCAAGTAAAATAACCCAGTCCCTCATTAAGATCACTACGAGCCACATCTGCTAATACTGTGCATTCCAAGGCACATCTGCTTAATTAAGGCCAGATTCTGATACCCTTACTTCTGTCAAACACCTTACTACATTGTTGTTAATGGCCTATGTGCAGAGTAATATACTACCCAATGTGTGCAGCAATATCAGAATCTGGTCCTTACTAAGCAAAGGCAATGTTTCATTATATTTAGCACAGCACTGCCTTAAGCAGCTACAGAAATGCCAAGTAAATTCCAGAGACTATTATTGCTGTTGGCATCTATCTGTCTAATTTAATAGAACATAATCACCAATATATTCAGTGTATGAACCAGAAAGAACAGTTACACTAATCTTCAAATTCCACTGTATCCACAGTGAATGAGGGTAGATTTTCATAAGCACAAATTATTTTTTCTAATAAAAAAAAGTTTTCATTGAAATATTTTGACCCTTCTCGGAAATCTGGACATGTGCCGAAAAGGGCTGTACAATAATAAAAAAAGAATCCTCAGATTCATTCTCTCCTAGACTTCCTGTTTAGTGCCTTTGCTGGCCACATGTTTGCACATCTCTGAATTCACAGCTGGCACCGGAAGCGGAAATGTTATTGCAATATCTCTATCCTGTTCAACCAGAACCAAGCAGTTCTTGGGACTACCCAAATGATCTATGGGCCCCAAAAGCTTTCCAAATTCAACCAGATTTTTGGCTAGCCCATCATTAATATCAAGGTAGCGACAACAGTATCACGAACTCCAAACATTCAAAAATCATGAGTTGGTCATTCAAAAATCACGAGATCATTCAAAAATCATTGTCTTAAAAATCATGAGATTGAAAAAAATTGGATTCTTTTTCTTTGTCTTCAGGTTTCTGGGCCTTTAAGTTTCATGTTTTAAGCTTTTCTCTTCAACCACGAGGGTTAGAAACTTCTTTTATAAAGGAAAGTTCAGATTCTCCCCTAATCTCCTGACTCCAGGAGCTGGGGATTCAGAGAGAACCCCAAATAGCACAAAACTCATGATATAAATCACAAGAGTTGGCAACATGGGATCACCCATCTCCTTACCTGGCGAGGCACTTTTCCTCAGCAGCACAGCGAAGAGAATAGAGGTGAGCTCTCTGGATGTAGGTGGAGGCCTGGACATAGTTTGGATCAGGTACTAAGTCAGGGAGGCCTGTAAAAGATGGAGACGCAGCCTGAGAAAAACCTGAAAATACACCAGCCACTTAAAGAATGACGGGAGCTGCTCGCTGTGTGCATCTGACACAGCAGTATTCTCAGACTTGGAGGCAGCTGCTCCTAACCTTGTTGGGAAGGCTTGCCTTGGTGACTGCCATGTTTTTTTAATTTCAGCTAGAGATGGAAAATCCTCCTTGCTTCCCCCCTCCAACCCCCGTTTCATTGGCAAATCAAACTCTTACATTTCCAAAGGCTGGCTACTTCATCCAGCCTCCTGGAACTGATTAAATGAAAGATTCCATTGGCTGGGTTACCCATCAGATTTGCCATGGATTGTGGCTTCTTTTCCCTTCCAAACCAGCAGAGATAGCAATTACTTTACTACCAACCTGGCTGGGGATACAGCACCTGAAATGAGTTCTTCCTATTTAATGATTTATTTTTAAGTGAATTTAGTGGGCATGAAAGGTGTTAAATTAACAATCTTGGTAACATGCTAGGGAATCCACAGACAAGTGATAGCACAGAAATCAGTAAAGGAAGCTTTTGATCTCTTCACTCCTTTTGGCGAGACCACACCACCTCTCCGGGTGATTTACTAGGAATCTGAAAAGGAAAAGAGCAGGGCCGGCGCAACCCATTAGACTCATAGACTTTAAGGTCAGAAGGGACCATTATGATCATCTAGTCTGATCTCCCGCATGATGCAGGCCACAAAAGCTAACCCACCCACTCATGGAATTATTCTCTCCCTTGTCTCAGCTGTTGATGTCCCCAAATCATGATTTAAAGACTTCAAGTCGCAGAGAATCCTCCAGCAAGCGACCCCTGCCCCATGCTGCGGAGGAAGGCGAAAAACCTCCAGGGCCTCTGCCAATCTACCCTGGAGGAAAATTCCTTCCCAACCCCAAATATGGCGATCAGCTGAACCCTGAGCATGCGAGCAAGATTCTCCAGCCAGACCCTCCGGAAAAAAGTTCTCTGTAGTAACTTTTAATATCCCATCATTGACCATTGTTACTAATTACCAGCGATGGCACGTTATTGACCTATTGACTAAAATCACGTTATCCCATCAAACCATCCCCTCCATAAACTTATCAAGCTTAATCTTAAAGCCAGAGAGGTCTTTTGCCCCCACTGTTTCCCTCGGAAGGCTGTTCCAGAACTTCACCCCTCTGATGGTTAGAAACCTTCGTCTAATTTCAAGCCTAAACTTCCCGACGGCCAGTTTATATCCATTTGTTCTCGTGTCCACATTAGTACTGAGCTGAAATAATTCCTCTCCCTCCCTGGTATTTATCCCTCTGATATATTTAAAGAGCGCAATCATATCCCCCCTCAGCCTTCTTTTGGTTAAGGTAAACAAACCGAGCTCTTCGAGTCTCCTTTCATACGACAGGTTTTCCATTTCTCGGATCATCCTAGTGGCCCTTCTCTGTACCCGTTCCAGTTTGTATTCATCCTTTTTAAACATGGGAGACCAGGGCGCTAACATTTGGGGGGCAGCGACCGGATCTTTGGCCGTGCTGGTCGTCGTCGGTATTTTAGGGGCGGGACCTTCCGCCGCCTAGGGCGGCAAAAAAGCTGGCAGCGCTCCTGGAAAAGAGGCTGCCAAGATGCTGTGCGTTCTAGTTCTGGGTGCTGTGATGGTTACAAATGGTACTGACAAGGCTTTTCCAGGGAACTAATGCCCTCTGCATTAGACAAATCTGATTGCTTAAATTCTCTCTTGATGTTCCACTGAACTCAGAATGTGTCATACTCAGAAAGGGGAGGGCATAATCTTGGCCCCAGTGAAGTCAATGGGAGTTTTGTGTTTGGCCTCAATGGGGTCAAGATTTCACCCCGAATGTTCATCCTTTCCTCTGAATTCATTGACTGGTGCTTGGTCCTGTTTTAATGTTGTTCCACTTCAGCATTGCTTGCATCTTAAATACATGTGGTATTTTCATTTTTATAAAAAAATCCAAGTTACTTCCAGATATCTCCATTTCTGTGTTACTGCAGCATTTCCAGTGTGCGATGGTGCAGGGCGGGAAGGAGATCTACTGCTTTTTCATGTTTATTTTGTGTGTCAAAATGAAAAGCACAGCATTTTGAGGGAGGACAGGGATATGCGATGGTTAGAGCTGGGGAACTGAGTGTCTAGGCTATTACCTTCTATTCCCTGCTCTACTACTGTGTGCTGTTAGCCAGATCTCTTAGCCTGTCTGTGCCAAGTTTCCCCATCTCTAAATGGGAGAAACAGAATGGCTCTGTCTCTTTGGAATGTTGTGAGGCTTAAATACCGAGTGGTTGTAAAGTACTTTGAAATCCTTTGATGAAATGTGCTATCGAAGGCAAACATTTTTATTATTCACTTATGTGGAAATGTTTGATAGATAGATAGAGTTCACTAAGGGCCCAATCCAACTCATGTTAAAGTCATTGGAAAAAAAAAAACAACTATCATTGGGGATTGGATTGAATTATTATTCAGTGGGTTAGATTGAGCCCTAAACTCCCGAAGTCCTGTCCCAGCAAGCACAGGGATCCACAGAAAGGTGTGTGTGTGAGGGGGGCAGGATTCTCTGGGGACAGACAGTCTCTCCTTTGGTTATTCCCAAGGCCTGGTCAGGAATGTGGCAGGGATATCACCAGGACATTACAAACACAAGTTTCAGGAATTCTGACCAGGCAAAGGATCTGGGGATGGGCTTGTGGTGAAATACACTTGGACTATATACAAAAGTTGGCGGCAGATTGCTAACGTAACTTACATTGATCAAACCTTATAGGATAGACATAGTCTGTGAAACCAATAAGCTGGATACTAGTGAGCGGAGAATGATCATTTCAACACTACAAATGGGCTGTTGCTGCCTTGCTGGAGTATGGGACACTGTAACTCTGGTTGAGATATAACAGGAGAGAGATTAATATTTGGCAAAAGTACAGAAGGTGGCAAATAGGGAGCTAATCTAGTTATAAGAAGAGGTGAAGGGCCAAGATTTACCTTCCTTTGCACTGAAAGGGATGTATGATGCAGATGTTTCCACAGCTAAACAGGAAAGAGAAGGTGGTGCCATAGGTGCTGACTCTGTGGGTGTTGCAGGGCTGGAGCACCCACGAAAAAAAATTAGTGGATACTTAGCACCCACCGGCAGCTAGCTCCTCCCCCTTCCCCTCCCACCCAGTGCCTCCTGCCCACTGAAGATCAGCTGATCCATGGCATGCGGGAGGTGGTGGGCAGAGGGGGAGGAGCAGTGATGGGAAGAGGCAGGGCAGCGGTCGGGCGGGGGTGGAGGGAAGGGGTGGAGTGGAGGTGGGACTTGGGGTGGAGCAGGGATTGAGCACCTCCAGGGAAAGGAAGAAGCCGGAGCCTGTGGGTGGTGCCATCAAAAGGTCAATTGCAGAAATCAGAGCTGCAAAGTCTGTAGGTGGCCAGCCGATGCAGGCTTCTCCTCCATTTTTAAGTACATCAGAAGCAGGAAGCCAGCTAAACAACCAGTGGGGCGACTGGACGATTGAGATGTTAATGGAGCATTCAAGGACGATAAGGTCATTGTGGAGAAACTAAATGAATTCGTTGCATTGGTCTTCACGGCTGAGAATGCGAGGGAGATTCCCAAACGTGAGCCATTCTTTTTAGGTGACAAATCTGAGGAACTGTTCCATATTGAGGTGTCATTAGAGGAGATTTTGGAACAAATTGATAAATTAAACAGTAATAAGTCACCAGGACCAGATGACATTCACCCAAGAGTTCTGAAGGAACTCATGTGAAATTGCAGAACTTCTAACTGTGGTATGCAACCTTTAAATCATTTAAATCACCTTCTGTACCAAATGACTGGAGGATAGATAATGTGACACCAATTTTTTTAAAGGGCTCCAGAGGTGATCCCGGCAATTACAGCCTGACATCAGTACCGGGCAAACTGTTTGAAACTATAGTAAAGAACAGAATTGTCAGCCACATAGATGAACATAATTTTGGGGGAAAAGTCAACATGGTTTTTGTAAAGGGAAATCATGCCTCATCAATCTACTAGAATTCTTTGAGGGGCTCATCAAGCATATGGACAAGGGGGATCCAGTGGATATAGTGTACTTAGATTTTCAGAAAGTCTTTGACAAGGTCCCTCACCAAAGGCTCTTAAGCAAAGTAAGCTGTCATGAGCAGGGCTGGCTCTAACTTTTTTGCCGCCCCAAGCAAAAAAAAAAAAAAAAAAAGTGTGCCACCCACCATAGCGCCGCCATAACACACCCCCACAGCACTGCGCCGCCACCCCCCCTCGCAGAGCACCGCACTGCTGAACCCCCCCAGCCCCCCGCAGAGCGCCGCCAAACCCCCTCCAGCCCACTGCAGAGCGCCGCACCGCAAACCCCTCCCAGCCCCCTGCAGAGCGCCGCCAAACCTCCCCAGCCCTCCGCGGACCGCCACACCGCTGAACACACCAGCCCCTGCGGAGCGCCGCCGAACCCCCCTGCCGAACCCCCCAGCTCCCCGTGGAGCGCTGCTGAACAGCCCCCCCCCACTGCGGAGCGCTGTGCCGCCGAACCCTCCCGCCACCACACACACCTCCCGCCGAGCGCCGCTAAACGCCCCCACTGCTGAGCCATGCTGCTGAACACACCCTCCCCGGGGAGTGCCCCGCCGCGCCACCCCCCCTCCCAGAGCGCCGCTGCCGAATCCCCCCCCAGCCGCCAAAACAAAAACAACCCACCCCAACCCCAGCGCCGTCCGACTGAAACCCCCCACAAAAAAACAAAAAACCCTGAGCGCCCCTCGCCACCCCAAGATTGGCCGCCCCAAGCACATGCTTGGTCGGCTGGTGCCTGGAGCCAGCCCTGGTCATGAGATAAGAGGGAAGGTCCTCTCATGTATCAGTAACTGGTTAAAAGATAGGAAACAAAGGATAGGAATAAATAGTCAGTTTTCAGAATGGAGAGAGGTAAATACTAGTGTCTGCCAGGGGTCTGTACTGGGACTAGTACTATTCAACATATTCATAAATGATCTGGAAAAAGGGGTAAACATTGAAGTGGCAAAATTTGCAGATGATACAAAACTTCTTAGGTTATGTCCAAAGCAGACTGCAAAGAGTTACAAAAGGATCTCACAAAACTAGGTGACTGGGCAACAAAATGACAGATGAAATTCAATGTTGATAAGTGCAAAGTAATTCACACTGGAAAACATAATCCCAACTATACATATAAAATGATGGGGTCTAAATTAGCTGTTACCATTCAAGAAAGAGATCTTGGAGTCATTGTGGATAGTTCTCTGAAAACCTCTGCTCAACATGCAGTGGCAGTCAAAAAAGCTAACAGAATGTTGGGAATCATTAAGAAAAGGATAGATAATAAGACAGAAAGTATCATATTGCCTCTATATAAATTCATGATGTGCCCACATTTTGAACACTGCGTGCAGATGTGGTCATTCCATCTCAAAAAGGATATATTGGAATTGGAAAAGATTCAAAAAAAGGCAACAAAAATGATTGGGGTATGGAACAACTTCCATGTGAGGAGAGATTAATTAGACTGGGACTTTTCAGCTTGGAAAAGAGACGACTAAGGGGGAATATGACAGAGGTCTATCAAATCATGACTGGTATGGAGAAAGTAAATAAGGAAGTGTAATAGGTCCGTGCCGGGGCTCGACCCTTCCTGGCAGGAGGGGAGCCACACCGACTCACTACTGGGGGGGGGGGGGGGGGGAACAAGCAGTCCGTTAGTCCAGAAGCTCCGGCCCTCTGGTGCAGGGGCGGAGCAAAGCCGACAGCTAGCTCAGGGCTCAGGCCCTCAGGCGGGGGCTGAGCAGACAACCGGGAGTTCGGGGGCTCAGGCCCCCTGGTGCAGGGGCTGAGCTGTCAACAGTTAATTCAGGGCTCAGGCCCTCTAGTGCAGGGGCTGAGCAGACAGCAGTCAGTTCAAGCCTCAGGCCCTTGGTTGCAGGGGCTGAGCAAGCAGGCAGTCAAAGAGCCCAGGCCCTGGATCTGGGCGGGGCACACCCAGTTAGCTCAGGCCCTTGGTTGCAGGGGCTGAGCAAGCCAGCAGTCAAAGAGCCCAGGCCCTGGATCAGGGTGGGGCACACACAGGGATAGCTCAGGCCCTTAGTTGCAGGGGCTGAGCGAGCAAACAGGTAAGGTACACCTAGGCTCCTGTAGCCGAGCATTGGGTGAGGGGGAAGCCTGCCACCCGTGAGCGGGGGTGGCAGGGGGGAACGCAGGCCCACCCACTCCACTGCGTTCCAACTCGGGGCCCTAGCAGCGGTTACTGCCGCTGCTGGTCAGTGGGGTATCCAGACCGCAACACACTGACATTGGCTCACATTCGTCTGCAGCCGGACCGGGGTCGGCTACCCCCGGACTACTTCCAGGATCCCCCTCAGAGCCTACCTCGTTCGTCGCACCGGGCTCGGACCAGTCCATCTGCATGGGCTCCTCTCGGCCAGGGGCTTGGTGGCAGGTCCGGTAGCTCCGCCGGGAAATCAGGCCAATCGCACTCGGGCGGCTCCTCCGGGTAGCAGCAGAGGCGGAGGGGTTCTGGTGCAGTCTCGCCTTCCGGGTTGGTGTAGGGGGGCTCCCAGGGTTCCTCCCAGCGACGGGAGCGGACGGGCTCCGGCGGCTCCTCCTCGTAGCGGGCCTGGGGTAGCTCTGGCCAGTTAGGGCCCTGGCCTTGGAGGTCTCCTGGCCGGGAGCTCCCGGCCACACGCCTGCTCCCTGTGGTGGCTGGCCACCGACTGAGCTCTGGCGGCCGGCCTTTATACTTCCTGTCCCGCCCCTTGACTTCCGGGGGGCGGGGACAGGCGGCAGTGGCTCCACCCACTCTGGTGCCTGCACGGGGGCTCCCTCTTCTGGGCAGGAGGGGAGCCACGCCGACTCACTACAGGAAGTGTTATTTACTTCTTCTCATAACAGAAGAACTAGGGGTCACCAAATGAAATTAATAGGCAGCAGGTTTAAAACAAACAAAAGGAAGTATTTCTTCACACAATGCACAGTCAACATGTGGAACTCTTTGCCAGAGGATGTTGTGAAGGCCAAGACTATAACAGGGTTCAAAAAAGAACTAGATAAATTTATGGAGGGTAGGTCCATCAGTGACTAATAGCCAGGATGGGCAGGGATGGTATCCCTAGTCTGTTTGCCAGAAGCTGGGAATGGGTGACAAGGAATGGATCACTTGATGATTACCTACTCTATTCATTCCCTCTGGGACACCTGGCATTGGCCACTGTCAGAAGACAGGATACTGAGCTAGATGGACCTTTGGTCTGACATGATATGGCTGTTCTTATGTTCCTCTAACATAGTCTCCAGTGCTTTGTGCAGCCCCGTTTGTACAGTCCAAGGGCTGGGGCTCCCACTCCTTCCCTTGGGATGTTACATCCCAGCCAAAGATTCTAAAGCAAGGGGATGCAGCTGAAGGGGAGAAAGGCTCCTTTGGGAGAATTGCTTTTACAGAGGGGGCAATTATCCCAGGGAATGGACTTCAACCAGGAGCACAACAAGGGAAAATGCTCAGAAGATAGTGGGAGAGACATCGAGAGCAGGGCCAAGTTCAGACCATGGGGCGCCCTAGACAAAACCCACATGGTGCCCCTGTGGCCCTATCCTTGAGTCACGACCCTCCTCTCACTCCTTTGGGAGGCTGCAGGAATCAGAATTAAGATGAAAGGGGCAATCCACATCTCTTGAAACTATGGTTTTGGGCTGCCTGTAGACTCAGGCAGGCATCGGTTACACCCAGTTCACCTTGTCAAGCTTTCTTTGCGTCCATGAGGGCCAAACACAATGTTTGTGTTAGCTGAGGCTCTGCTCTCAGGTTGTGACTCCAGGAGCCAGGGCGCTAGGCACGGGCGATAGTGCCCTGAGCCAGGCATCAAAACACGTTGCACATTGCACACATCTGGCAGCTAGTGAGGCAAGTGTACAGAGCAGGAATGGGATGCCTGGGCTGCTTTCCATCCTGGATTGTTGTTATTTTGTCTCCTGGCCCTTCATGCTCCTCCAGCACATTCCCATCAGACTCTCCTGTTTCCAGGCTCCAAAGCAAGGCAAGTAATTACTCAGCACCAGCCTCCCTGACGTTGCCAAGGGATGTCTTCCTATCTCGCTTTAGAAGAGTAGATTAGCTTGCAGTGGCTTAGCATCAGCTTATCCTCGTTCTTGTGCCGTATCCCCAGACCAGCCTCACGCCCCAGGAAGGAGGCCCCTGCTGGAAGATGAAGCCTCATAGCAGAAGCAGAGGGAGGCAAGATGTTGGCAATGGCCGGGAGAGGGCTGGGCTAGGAGATAGGGCTGGGCGGAGGCCAAGTCATTACAGAGCTCAGCTGGAAGTAGAGCCTCAGTCTTCAGAGTCCCTGAAGGGCAGTGGCAAGAAAGTGACGTGATCCCATTACTATGAATGGGGGAGTGAGTTTGGCCTGATGGTTGGACCTGGGGGGAGCTGGTCCATTTGCACCTCTGCCCTCAGTCCCAGTGTGACAATGACTGGGGAAATTGCTTCACCTTGCTGTGCTGCAGTTCCGCTAACCTCCCTCATGGGGACTCATGAGGCTGGACAAGTTTGCACTTATAAAAGGCTTTTAGAACTGCCGCAGAGTGACTATGGTCTAGAGGGCTAGACTTCAGGGGATCTGGGTGCTATTCCTCAGCTCTGCCATTGACTCCCTGTGGGATCTTGGGCAAGTCTCTGCTATGTGCTGTGCCTCAGTTTCCCTCTCTGAGGAATGGGGATAATGCTGCACACCCCTGTTTGCGAACCACCATCACCTCTATGGGTGACATGCTCCAGCTGTTATTTAAATACCTGGATACACTGTGCGGTACAAGTTGAAAGATTACCACATAGCCCCAGCATCAGCGCTGATGCCCCAGCAGACCAATCCCCAAATTCTACAGCCCCCATCTCCCCCTTTCTTCTGTATTTCAGAGTGCATTCAGACCTCACTGTTATGGCATAGTCCTCCTCCTTTGACTGCAATTTCTAATGGATCTGCAGCCCAGCTTCCCACAGCAGAGCAGCTCAGGTGAGCTTCAGACAATCTGGGATGCTTGTGCAGAGTGAGCTTTACGGGGCTCACCCTTTGCCAGTGTTGCAACAAGCCTTCCTCTGTGCTGCCATGGGTTTGCTGAATTCCAGAGACTTCAGCTCTGCTCCAGCTCCTGCTACAGTCAGTGGGAACCTTTCCATCGGTTTGGGTATGGTGGTTTCAACGGGAACTGGATCAGGTCCTGAGTGTTTTTTGTTTTTTTTCAGAGAACAATGCCTTCTTGTTTCTTGGACTGCTTTCCCTGGAGAAATCACGTCACTAGATTGGATCTTGTTTCCTGCCTCTATGCTTGGTCATTTCTGGTGATGTAATGCACAGGGGGTTTTGAACACAAAGACAAGGAGAAGGCATCAGGGGAAGCAACTGTTTTTTTCAAAATAAACTGTTCCCTAAAAAGAAAAGAAAAAAAGAACACCCCAGGCTGATCAGCCATGCTTCGGGGAACGAATTCAGAACTGGGCCCCGTCCTTCTTGCTTGATGATTTGTGCCTACATTATAGAAAGGAATATTGCCAGGGGTTTGGTCATTATTTATAAAAATGTTTCCTTTTCACTGATGTTTATAATAAATCTTGGGAACTTGAGACAGCAATCAGATTCCTTTACCAGCATGGATCCTCCCTCCCCCCAAGTTTCTGCACTGCCTTATTATTGTAGGGCTGCTCAAAAGCACTGGGCAGAGCACAGTGGTTTGTTACTGTAGGGTTGCTAATGAGTGCAGGGCTGCATTCCCTGATTTGTTATTCTAATCACTCAATAGTGCTGGACTGTGCATGCTGGTTGGCAATCAAAGGGGGCTCACTAATCCTGGGTTGCACATACTGGTTTGTTCTTGTAGAGTTGCTTTCAAGCGCTGGGCTGCATGACCTGCTCAATCAATGGGAGTTCTGTCTGCAGAAGCACTGAGAAAGAATGGCAAGCTTTGATCTTTATGTCAAGAATCCTCAACATATTTGAATAACTGAATATAAAACTTTCTTGATTGTGGCTTAAGCAACTGTCAAGTGTACCTGTTAAAGAACTACAAGTGTGCTTGAGGACAGCATTAATGGATGTACAAGTCTTACAAGAATCATTTAACTAAGTTCTTCTGTTCCTTTCCAATCAAGATGCTAGTCTTTCTTTCTTTCTTTCTTTCTTTCTTTCTTTCTTTCTTTCTTTCTTTCTTTCTTTCTTTCTTTCTTAATTCAGTGCTGGTAAAAGGAAGCAGATTGGCAGCCTCACTACACATGGTAGCTTAAAGAAAGGGGAAACATTTCATGAAAATTTCATCAACATTTCCCCACACTTTTTTGAAAATTGAAATTTTGAAAATTCCTCAAAAAACAAACAAAAACAATCAAATAGGCCTCCCCTGCCAACCAAATCCAATCTGACTAGCCCCATAGTTAGTTGAAAAATTGTTCATCAACATTATCCAGATTTTTTTTGTTTTGAAATTTCATGTCAACATCCAAAAAATGTTGATTAAAAAAACTTGTTCGTTGCCTTTTTTTCCTATGGCTTCACTACAACAAGAAGTGGGGGTTTACATCGAGATAGTGATGGAAGTGCTGTTTGGGGCACAGAACAGAGGGCTGGGAGTCAGAACTCCTGGGTTATGTTTCTGGCTCTTGCCACTGACTTGCTGTATGATAAGTTCCTTTCTTATAGTTTATCCTTCCATAAAATGGGTATAGTGGTTACCTGCACAATGTTAGGAAAGGAGCTAAACAAGTGTAGAGTGTTATTGCAAAACACCTCCAACAAGTGATGTGTTTGAAATGAAACCTGGCAGAGGCCGGAGACAGCAGGATATGGAACCATTTGCTTTAGATCACCAGTTCAAACCCATTTGTTAGAGGGCAAGTGACTCCATCATCAAACCACCCCTGCAATATATGCAGATTATCGCCTTTGTCTCAGAGGAAGGCCAAGAACTGATTGGGCCATGCATGTTGAACTGTACTCTCCCACCTTGAGCCTCAGGTCAGGCCTGAGGCACACAAGGCTGAAGGCAAAGTGAGCTGAGCTTTGCATTTTTGCTACTGGGGCTGTGGCAAGGAGAGCCTTCTGTCCCCAGAGGGATCCAAGTGAACTTGAGTAAAACTGAGATCTTGTTGGCAATGCAGCCCCTTCCCACTTTTAGCTCTGTAAGTCAAACCAGCTGGACTCAGAGTTAGAGGAAGCAGAGCTCATTAAACCTTCAGCTTTATGTTCCTGTACATGTAAGTGCTTCAGTGCCCAGATACTACGGTGATGGGTACCCTTTAAGGATCCGATCCATTGCCTGCTGAAGACAGTGGAAAGACTCCAGTTGGCTTTAATAAGAGTTGGCCCTAAATTCCTGATATAAACAGATTGTAGAAAGCCCAAGGAATCAATGAACCACAAAAGTTGGAAAGAAATAGAGCAATGGAAAGTGACCTCGCTCCATAAGATAGGAATGTAGTGGAGACATATGCGTGAGGAAGCCTCTGGCAATTGTGCCTGTCTGTGTGGAGATGCAGGATGCTAGTTGGTTAAAAAATAACAGTGATTTGTAGGAATTTTTGGAAGGGATTGCTATTATTGGTCCACAGTGAGCACAGTCCATGTGGATCAGCAAGCTGCCCTGTGTGTGTGTATAGATAGATGTGTGTGTGTGTATATATATATATTAGGGCTGTCGATTAATTGCAGTTACCTCACGCAATTAACTCAAAAAATTAATCGTGATTAAAAAATTTAATCGCAGTTAATTGCAGTTTTAATCATAGTGTTAAACAACAGAATACCAATTGAAATGTATTAAATATTTTGGATGTTTTTCTACATTTCATATCTATTGTATTCTGTATTGTAATTGAAATCAAAGTGTATATTATTTTTGATTACAAATATTTGCACTGTAAAATGATAAACAAAAGAAATAGTATTTCAATTCACCTCATACAAGTACTGTAGTGCAATCTTTGTCGTGAAAGTGCAACTTACAAATGTAGATTTTTTTTTGTTACATAACTGTGCTCAAAAACAAAACTATGTAAAACTTTAGAGCCTACAAGTCCACTCAGTCCTACTTCTTGTTCAGCCAATTACTAAGAGAAACAAGTTTGGTTACATTTATAGGAGATAATGCTGCCCTCTTCTTATTTACAATGTCACCAAAAAGTGGCACTTTTGTAGCTGGCATTGAAACGTATTTACGTGCCAGATATGCTAAATATTCATATGCCCCTTCATGCTTCATCCACCATTCCAGAGGACATGCTTCCATGCTGATGACGCTCATTAAAAAAATAATGCATTCATTACATTTGTGACTGAACTCCTTGGGGGAGAACTGTATGTCCCCTGCTTTGTTTTACCCGCATTCTGCCATATATTTCATGTTATAGCAGTCTTGGATGATGACACAGCACATGTTGTTCATTTTAAGAACACTTTCACTGCACATTTGACAAAAAGCAAAGAAGGTTTTGACAGGGTATACAGATGGCTACAAGAGAGTGGTCGAAGGTAGATACATTAGTTCCAGGTTAAGCAGGTAACCTTTTCCCTAGGTAAGATAACAGGGATTATTCCAGAACACTCAGGAACTTTCTAGAACTAATTAAGGCAGGTAGGCTAATTATGACACCTGTAGCCAATTGGGAAGCTGCTAGAATTAATTAAGGCTAATCAGGACACCTGGTTTAAAAAGGCTCTCACTCCAGTTAGTGAGGTGTGCGTAAGGAGCTGGGAGTGAGAGGATGTGCTGGAGGACTGCGGAGTACAAGCTGTTCCAGAAGGCACGCTAGACAGCTACAGTCCACAGGGCCCTGGGCTGGAACCCGGGGTAGAGGGCGAGCCCGGATTCCCCTCAAACCTCCCAACTCCTGATCCAACAAAGGAGGTTCCACCAGAGGGGAAAGTCTCTGGGCTTTTCCCCAACACACATGGTGGATTAGCAGAAACTGCAGGGATTGTTCTTACTCTTTTTCCCCATACTGGCCAGTGATGAGATTATCTGAGTGAACAGCAGATTTGAGCCACGAAAGTGGCCAAACTGAGGGCTACTGTGAATCTCTGAGGCAAGCAAAATCCGCCAATAAGCGCAGGACTCACCAAGGTAGAGGAGGAACTTTATCACAGTACCAATGTGAGATTTCTAAAGATAGCTACAGCACTCAACTCAAGGTTTAAGACTCTGAAGTGCCTTCCAAAATCTGAGACGGAAGAGGTGTGAAGCATGTTTTCAGAAGTCTTAAAAAAGCAACACTCCAAGGCGGAAACTACAGAACCTGAACCACCAAAAAAGAAAATCAACCTTCTGCTGGTGGCATCTGACTCAGGTAATGAAAATAAACATGCATCAGTTAGGGTGACCAGATGTCCCAATTTTATAGGGACAGTCCTGATATTTGGGGCTTTTTTTTATGTAGGCATGTATTACTCCCCACCCCGTCCCAATTTTTCACACTTTCTATATGGTCACCCTAGTGTCGGTCTGCACTGCTTTGGATTGTTATCGAGCAGAACCCATCATCAGCATGGACGCATGTCCTCTGTAATGCTGGTTGAAGGTTCATATGAAGAGACATATGAATCTTTAGCGCATCTGGCACATAAATATCTTGCAATGCCAGCTACAACAATGCCATGAGAATGCCTGTTCTCACTTTCAGGTGACATTGTAAACAAGAAGCGGGCAGCATTCTCTCCTGCAAATGTAAACAAACTTGTTTGTCTGAGCGATTGACTGAACAAGAAGTAGGACTGAGTGGACTTGCAGGCTCTAAAATTTTACATTGCTTTATTTTTTAATGAAAGGTTTTTTTGTACATAATCCTACATTTGTAAGTTCAACTTTCATGATAAAGAGATTGCACTACAGTACTTGTATTGGGTGAATTGAAAAATACTATTGCTTTTGTTTTTTTTACAGTGCAAGTACTTGTAATCAAAAATGAATATAAAGTGAGCCCTGTACACTTTGTATTGTGTTGTAATTG
The DNA here is from genome assembly GCF_013100865.1 of Trachemys scripta elegans. NCBI lineage: Eukaryota > Metazoa > Chordata > Testudines > Emydidae > Trachemys > Trachemys scripta. Next base: position 39,989,592 of record NC_048307.1, read on the forward strand.
AAATCAATATATTTGAAAATGTAGAAAACATCAAAAAATATTTAAATAAATGGTATTCTATTATTGTTTAACAGTGTGATTAATCGTGATTAATTTTTCACTTGACAGCCCTAATATATATAAAAGGCTCCAGAGGCAATGATGGAATTACAGGCTGGTAAACCCAACTTCAGAACCAGGGAAATTGGTTGAAACTATAGTAAAGGACACAATTATCAGACACCTAGATTAACACAATTAGTTGGGGGAAGAGTCAACACAGCTTGTGTAAAAGGAATCATACCTCAACATGTATTAGAATTCTTTGAGAGTGTCAACAATCATGTGAACAAGGGGGATACAGTGGATATAGTGTACTTGGACTTTGAGAAAATACAACAAAGGCTCTTAAGCAAAGTAAGCAGCCATGGGATAAGAGGAAAGGTCTCTCATGGATCAGTAACTTGTTAAAAGATAGGAAACAAAGGGTAGGAATATAAAGTCCGTTTTTACCATGGAGACAGGTAAATAGCGGATACATCCAAGCGGGGTGCCGGAACAGTGGGGGACCAATAGGCCAGGCCCATCCACTTTTTGCCACGAGCCTGACCCCTGCCCGTCCTCTTCCTCCCAAGATCCTGCCCCCCGGCCAGGCCAGAAGCTGGAGCCTGGCTCAGGTCAGAGCATGCCATCTGAGTCCCCCGCCCAGGGCAGATGGAGGGTCCGTGGCTCCCCACAGCTGCCCGGGTGGCTCTTATCATGGCCTGGCTGCAGCTCTTCGGCCCCCAAGGCCCCACCCCCAGGCTGTAAGCCAGAGCTAGGTTGGAGTAAGAGTTGTGCAAGCAGCTGTAGGAAGTTGTGGACCCTCCACCAGCCCTGGGCAGGATACCCCGGGGTCTGGGACATGGGCCAGGGGCTGCTGTCAGGTCCCCCACCCCAGGCAGGTGAAGGGGCCTGGGCTCCCTGTCCCAGCTGGCCAGGGGGCGGGGCCTCAGGGGAAAAAGGAGGAACAGGGTGGGGCCACGGAGGGGGAGGGGCCTTGTGGACCCCACTTTTAGAAAGAATCCATCGCCCCTGCTCCCAAGGATCTGTACTGCAACCAGTGCTGTTCAACATATTCAGAAATGATCTGGAAAATGGGGTAAACAGCGAGGCGGCAAAATTTGCAGATGATATAAAAATTATAGAAAATAGTTAAGTTCAAAGCTGGTTGTGAAGAATTACAAAGGTATCTCACCAAACCACAGAACTGTGCAACAAAATGGCAGATGAAATTCAATATTGATAAGTGTAAAGTCATGCACAGTGGAAAAAATAATTCCAACTATACATACAAAATGATGGAGTCTAAATTAGCTGTTACCAGTCAAGAAAGATCGTGGAGTCATTATAGACAGTTCTCTGAAAATATTTGCTCAATGTGCATCTGCAGTCCAAAAAGCTAAGAGAATGTTAGGAACCACTAGGAAAGGGATAGATTATAGGACAGAAAATATCATGCCACTATATTAATCCATGCTGTGCCCACACACAGAATAATGTGTGCAGTTCTGGTTGCACCATCTTAAAAAAAGAACAGGAGTACTTGTGGCACCTTAGAGACTAACAAATTTATTAGAGCATAAGCTTTCGTGGACTACAGCCCACTTCTTCGGATGCATACAGAGTGGAATAAATATTGAGGAGATATATATACACACATACAGAGAAGTGGGCTGTAGTCCACGAAAGCTTATGCTCTAATAAATTTGTTAATCTCTAAAGTGCCACAAGTACTCCTGTTCTTTTTACGGATACAGACTAACACGGCTGCTACTCTGAAACCATCTTAAAAAAGATAGAATTGGAAAAGGTACAGAGAAGGGCAACAAAAATGATTGGAGTATGGAACAGCTTCTGAACAAGGAGAGAACAGGACTACTCCACTTAGAAAAGAGACGACTAAGATTGGATATGACAAAGGACTATAAAATCGTGAATGCAGTGGAGAATGCACAGTCAATCTGTAGAAGTCGTTCTCAGAGGATGTTGTGAGGGCAAAAGATGTAATCCGATTCCAAAAAGAACTAGATAATTTCATAGTCAGAACCTTGCACAAAAGTGTTAGCTCCCTCTGGACAGCAAGGGTCTCCGCAAGACCCACTCACAGCAAGTGCAACTATCACACTGCAAACACCAATCATGCAGGAGGCCTGCTGTGAAACCTGCCCACCAGCTGGCAGACACAGCATGGGGGGAATCAATCTTATCTATTGTGTCCATAGCACACATGCATCAGTGTATTGGTGGGCAGAGTGAGAGTATGTCATGTGTGACTGGGGAGCAGCGTGCAAGGAAGCAGCCAGCCATGGGAGAGGTCTCACAGGGCAGCTTGCTGAGCCACATGGACTGTGCTCACTGTGGACCAATAACAGCAGTCCCTTCAGACAGGCACAATTGTCAGAGGCTTCAACTGAGTTGTGCCTGAATGAGGGCTGCAGGATTGAGCTGCCCTGCTGATAACTACACATGTCTAGAGCTAGAGACCAGGAAGACCTGGGTTCAGTTCCCAGTTCTGCCAGTGACCCATGTAGGATGTTGGGCAAGTCCCTTCACCTCCTCGTGCCTCAGTTTTCCCACCTGTAAAAGGGGGATAGTGGCAGGGTCGGCCTTAGGGGTGGACCACCCAGGCAACTGCCCAGGAGTGTGATGCACAGATATTGCTCAAATCCCTCCCACACAATGTTCCTCCATGCTCCCCTAGGGGGCTGTGAGTGGGGAAGCAAGGCGCAACTCCAAGCACTTACGCAGCCTAGGTGGGAAAAGTGACCTGGATGCAGGGGCCCCTGATGTCAGTCCTCACTTCCCCCTACAGCTCCCCAGGGGTGTGCGGAGGAGCAGTGTTGGGCAGTGGGGAGAGCAAGCAGCAATGCCAGCTGCTTCATGCTTCTAGGTCAGTTTCCCCACATGTGTGCAGGAGAGGGGTGCAGGGCTTAAGGGGGCACAATGCAGGGGTTGGGACACAAGAAAGAGGCAGGGGTTGGGGATACAAGTGGGGGGTCAGGGCAATGGGAGGTGCTGCACCCACAGGGGTCAGGAGCACCAAAATGCTAGTTCACACAGGGTGCCATTTTCCCTGAAGCTGGCCCTCATTAGCAGTACTGAGCTCTGTACAGGAGCCGGACTCAACCCTGCGGCGCCTCCTGCTGGTTGTCCAGGGAATTAGCTCATCAGCCTCTGGAGCGCCCTCTGCAGGCCAGTGATCCGCCTTGTCCTCTTCTGGCCCCCATGTCCCTCCCAGGACCCCAGTGCCCCTTGCTCTGGGTGCTGCCCCCTGGCAGTACCCACACACTAGGTCTCCCCTCCCTGGGGAACCCCCACCCACTATCCCCACCTTGCCTCAGCACTAAGCCACTGCCAGTCACCAACTAGCCCCCGCTCCCTGGGGCAGACTGCAGTATAGGCCACTCAATCACTGGCAAGGAGGGTTTGGACCTGTTGCTGCCTTGGCCTAGCCCTGGGCTGCCCTCTGCAACCCCCAGTACCCCTTGGCCTTCCGCTAGGCCACAGCCTGGGGCTATCAAGGCTGGAGCTCCCCAGCCTTTCTCCAGCCCTGCTCCACTCAGGTACCCTGTGTCTATCTCCCTGCAGCCAGGCCCTTCTCTCTCTGAAGACAGAGAGAGACTCTTGAGTGTCTGGCTCCCTGCCTCTTATATAGGGCCAGCTGGGGCCTGATTGGGGCGTGGCCCAGCTGTGGCTACTTCCCCAACCAGCCCAGTAGCTTTTCCCTTTGCCCCAGCCCTCTGCCAGGGCTGTTTTAAACCCCTCAGGCAGGAGCGGGGTAACCACCCCGCTACAAGCTCCTTTGTAAATTGATTTGAGATTACTGATGAAAAGAGCTAGGTATTATTATTACTGACTGTTTCCGAAGAGGGAGGAGTTTCGAGGGTTTGGAGCGAGGGACCCCAGGATTCTATTTCCAGCACTGCTGCCATTTTACTGGGTCACCTTGGGCATGTCACTTACTCTGTCAGTGCCTTGGTTTCCCCACCTATAAAATGGGAATAGTAACATGGACCTACCTCACACATGGTTCATTCGTCAATTTTGCAAACTGCTTTGACACACACACACACACACACACACGTACCTCTGGACTGGAACATGGCCACTCTTCTCTACTAGCAACACTACCCAACAGTTTATAGGAGGAGACTAACTTCTCTAACTGACGCTGCTCAGGGACTTGCAGCTCAGCCAGAATGTAATTACTCAGCCTGGAAGCTGGCCAGGACACTGGGGCTAACACCTTCTGTGAAAAGTGTCACAGGAACTTTAATGCCCACAAGCGGTCAGGCCCTGGAGTTTATGGCTCAGTGGAAGGACAAAGGAGCCCCACCTGTGAGTGCTGAGAGAGCAGTGGAGGGAGGGGGTCTGTTATTCCACTGGTACCCTGAACTCATATGTGCTAGTGAATGTGAAGAAAAATCCCAGCCCTCCAAACCAAGCTGCCTACAGAGTGAACACAAATCCCTGTGGGAAACCAAGACAGCTATGCTGGGTTGAGCGGTTGCTAGGTGACCTGAGTACATATATGGAAAGAAACATGAAAATAAATCTAATCAGAGACATGTGGAGGCAAGGGGAGGAAAGATGTTCTGATGCAGAAACTGCTCAGAGCAGAATGGCCAGGCCTCCTGGAGACAGCCCTCTCCTTGACGGGAGCTGAGGAGGCCAGGCAATGGGATGACCCCTTCAGTACCCCGCCAGGCAAAAGATCACATCTTCTTTAGATGTTTTATAAGGGGTGGTTGTCCCTTGCCCTATTCTGTTCCTTATCTCGGATGGAGAGATTGGCCAGAGACACAAAGTTCAGACCCAAACATTTCAAGCTAGCTTTACTCCAGTTACCATAGTACTGCAGCAGCAAAGTGGCATCAGTGTGCACTTCATGAGGGTTTGAGGTGGGCTGGTAGCACCCAAGTGCTGCCACAGCTTCGCTACTCCAGTGCCTGACCTAGCTAGCTCAAAACTAGCTCTGGTACATCCACATGAGCTGCAATCACACCCCAGAATCGCACTGCTGATGTACCCTTAGAAGTTGAAATTTAATGGCCCTGGAGCGCTCTGGTCCCAGGTCCCATTTGGGAGCAGCTGCCAGGCACCCTGCAAGAACCACAGGTTTTGTCTACCTGGTTTTGGGGGCAGGAGAGGGGAACTGAGGGAAGATTGGGATGGTGTTTGACTCATGGAACAATCCTGTCACCAGTACAGTCCCCTTGGTTCTCCTGGCCAACCAGTCCACTGACAGAGAGAGCTTTCCTGGGATGACTGGTCACTTATAAAAAATACCCTTGAGAGAGGGGGCAGTGTAGCCAATTCTCACAATTTAATCCCAAGTCTCATGATAATTGGTGTTTGTTTTAAATCTCCAGCTTCTGGAATCATGTGATGATGATGATGCTTTAATTTTTTTAAAGTAAGTTTCTGGTCCTTGTGGTTGGAGAGAGAAGCCTGAGGACAATCAGAAAGCAAAGCAAAAGAACCTGAGATTTATCAAGGATTTTTTTAATCTCACAAGTTTTAGGGCCTGACTCGCAATTTTTGAACTTTCTGGATTGACCAATGAGGATTCTCGTTATTGTTTCAATTCCCCAAGTCACACATTCCCTGTGGATCTTTGTCTGGATTGCTTAAGGACAGAAAAGTAAAACATGTAAGTGGGTTTCCAATGAAAAGGTGTTAAACTAGATCAAGAGGAGAGAAGGACAGAAGGAGACAAGAGACAGAGATAAATGGCAGCAGATGTAGCGAAAGAGAGAGAAAGAGAAATAGAAGACTTAAATATAACAAAAGATGCAATGGAGAAAGTGTAGCAAGTGCTGGAAATAAATATTAAGGTAAAAGGAAGGAGAAAGAGAATGGATGGGGAAGAGGAAAGAATTGACACCAGAGAGCATGTTAACAGCAGAGAAAGAGAGAAAAATAAATGGTAGTGTAAATGGAGGAAAGAGCATGGGGGTTGCGTTTATTTTAAAAAGTTCACATGTGTTTAGTATTGCAAGTTGACAAGAATATATACACACTCAGCTCCCCTTTGCCTCTGCAGCCCCTTGAGCCAGGCCAGAAGGAAATGAGGTCAAGCTCATAAAATTAGCCCTTTGTTCAGTGCTGCTTGCATGAAACATGGACTTGGAGGGATCTGATCACAAGCACATGCTCAATGCCAGCTATGCCCGTGAACGCTGGAATTTTCTCAGCAGAGGCTGGGTTTCTTTCTGAGCTGAAGACACCTGCTCAAGGTGGAGTTCCACCCAGACAGTCCCACTCCTGCCACCCAGTGAGTTCATGGCATTTTGGGAGGGAGGGAGGGAAAGGTACAGTGGAAAGACTTGCTAGGTCTCCATCACTGATATCTAAGTTCGAGTGGTTGGACACCGCGGAGGTGCCTAGAAGATTTCTCAAACATCCATCCAATTGTTTGCTGGTTGCATTGGGGTCCTTGAGTTAAATGTGCTTTGGATCAGGTCCACAGCATTGCAGTGTCATCACCTGCCACATGGCTCCTATTGTTGCATCATGCTGCTGGGCCCCATAGCTCTACCCACAGGCAGAAGGAGATCAGGCTGAAGTTTAGATTCTATAACTTCAGTGAACTTTGTAGCCAACAGCCGAAGCCAGGCCTGAGCTTCTCAAGTTCAACTCCTCCTGGAGCCTCTCATCTCTGTCCCAATCCTGCCTTCTCCCTCTGCCCAGAACTGACCACCCAGCTGGACTTTTATAAGTTTACAGTAGGCCCCTGTGGAGATTTTTGGACAACATGATCAGTTCGGGCCTCCTCTGACCCTTTTCCTCAGCAGTAGATCACAGGTATGTTTACTCCTCATTGACTTTTGCCTTGAGTGTCATGTCCTGATCACTAGAGCTGGACACAATTTATCAGCTGAAACTTCTTTTTCTGGCTGAAAAACACGTTTGTGTTGACCAAAACATTTTTCAAATTCCAGTTGAATTTGCCAAACTGGTTGTTGTTGTTGTTGGGGGGGGGGAGAACAGAAAAAAATGCTGAAAGATCATAAATGTTTTGTTTTGATATTTTTGAAATGAAACATTTTGATTTTTCCACTTGAAATTCTGTTTTGTTTAGGATTTCACTGCATTTTTATTAATAGGTTAAAAAACCCGAAACCAAAACAAAATGTTTCAGCTCAAATTCAGTCTTTTGTCTGATCTAAATTAAGTTTTTATTTTTTTATTTTTTTTGTTTCACTGAAAATAATTATTTTGGGTTGATCCACAATGATTTTTTCCCTGATTTTTTGGTTTGGCCACTGAACCAAAAATTCAGGTATTCACAGAACTCTATCCTGAAGGGTCAGAGTGAATCTCAGTGACTCAGAGACAACAAGGAGTCTGGTGGCACCTTAAAGACTAACAGATTTATTTGGGCATAAGCTAAGGTTACCATATGTCCAGTTTTTCCCGGACATGTCCGGCTTTTCGGCAATCAAACCCCCGTCCCGGGGGAATTGCCAAAAAGCCGAACATGTCCGGGAAAAATACCAGCCGGGCACTTCCTCTCCCGCGGCTGCTCTGCTCCTCCCCGGACTCAGACTTCGGCTCTGTTTAAGAGCCAAGCTGCCCGAGCCAGTGCTACCATTTGCAAATTTAACACCATTAATCTGGGCTTGAATAGGGACTGGGAGTGGCTGGCTCATTACAGAAGCAGCTTTTCCTCTCCTGGAATTGACACCTCCTCATCTATTATTGGGAGTGGACTACATCCACCCTGATTGAATTGGCCCTGTCAACACTGGTTCTCCACTTGTGGAGTAACTCCCTGCTCTCCAAGTGTCAGTATATAATGCCTGCATCTGTAACTTTCACTCTATGCATCTGAAGAAGTGAGGTTTTTATCCATGAAAGCTTATGCCCAAATAAATCTGTTAGTCTTTAAGGTGCTACCAGACTCCTTGTTGTTTTTGTAGATAAAGACTAACACGGCTATCCCCTGATAAGTGACTCAGAGAGATTCACGTGGTTTTATAGCTGAACCATATGCTGGCCTGGGCTCACTTGAAAACCAGATTGCATTGACTCCAAAGGTTTTTTAAACTCTCAGTGAATCTGAATGAAGTCATTGCTGTGGGAATGAAACCACAGATTTGCCCCAGTTTCACCTGGTTTCAGAATTTCTTGTGAACATTTTGGACATCTCTGCCAATCATAAGTAGGAACCTTTCCTAAAACTCTGAAGTTTCACCCCTTCTCTTTGAGAGACCCTTGTGTTGACTAATATATGCTGGCTAGCATATAAATATATATCATATTAATAACATGTATTATCCACACCATATATATTAGTATCCATTAAGCACTAGTAACATTAAGCACAGTGATATAACCTAAACTGGACTATACTATAAGATTGTTCACTTATAAGTATACTAAGTATCCCATAACTCCTTGTATTTGCTGAAATAAACATATGGCATAAGCAGATAGAAAACCTGTCAAAATCAAGAGACATTCGTTCTATATCTTAGTACATGCTAGGAAGTTCCTTCATGGACCAGTACCTGGAATGCTAGTATCCACAACAAAGATAAGGACAGAGCAGAAGAACAAATTAGGGAACTGGGACAAACTAATGGGTTGGATTTTAGTGATGTATAAAGAGATGGTCTGAAGTAAATAGGATGAAATTCAATAAGGACAAATGCAAAATACTCCATTTAGGAAGGAACAATCATTTGCACACATACAAAATGGGAAATGACTGCCTAGGAAGGAGTACTGCGGAAAGGGATCTAGGGTCATAAGCTAAATATGAGTCAGCAGTGTACCACTGTCGCAAAAAAGGCTAACATCATTCTGGGATGTATTAGTAGGAGTGTTGTAAGCAAGACACGAGAAGTAAATCTTCCGCTTTACTCCATGCTGATTATGCCTCAACTGGAGTATTGTGTCCAGTTCTGGGCACCACATTTCAGGAAAGATGTAGACAAATTGGAGAAAGTCCAGCAACAAAAATGATTAAAGATCTAGAAAATATGACCTATGAGGGAAGATTGAAAAAAATGGATTTCTTTAGTCTGGAAAAGAGAAGACTGAGAGAGGATATGATAACAGTTTTCAAGTACATAAAAGGTTGTTCCAAGGAGGAGGGAGAAGAACTGTTTTTCTTAACCTCTGAGGATAGGACAAGAAGCAATGGGCTTAAATTGCAGCAAGACTGATTTAGGTTGGACATTAGGAAAAACTTCCTAACAGTCAGAGTGGTTAAGCACTGGAATAAATTACCGAGAGAGGTTGTGAAATCTCCATCATTGGAGATTTTTAAGAGCAGGTTAGACAACCACCTGTCAGGAATGGTCTAGATAATACTTAGTCCTGCCATGAGTGCAGGGGACTGGCCTAGATGACCTCGCGAGGTCCCTTCCAGTTCTATGATTCTATGTGTAAATTGTAAAATCATATAAATAATACCAGCTGAAACATGTAACTTGGGGATCACACCTTCTGTGTTAAGTGACATCACTGCACGGGGCAGCTTGGAGACTGGTATTATATAGAAAGAACCTTTTTCTCGTACCATATTAATAAACCTCACTGACATTGGTTATTTGGTCTTTGTATATACTTCATAATGAACCAAATCATGGTCAAGCCATTGACTACACAACTGATCAGCACTTGTCACCCTACCTTCTTTAACTTCTCAGATAAAACTATTTAGATAAGCTCCTACTTACTTTGTGACTCTAGGCCAATCACTTTGCCTCCCTATGTCTCAACTTCCATGTCTGTAGGATGGGGCTAGAAAGATAGAATGTCCATACAGTGCACAAAACCAAGCTCACACAATCCAGTGATCTGGCTGCTTGACTAAAAGGCGATGTAACCAGCTCAGTTATTGGGTTGGACTTTTGTAAATTCCTTTCAGGCCATGAGCCGTGACTTGGGTGGATTGAATGTTTAAAGAGATTAGAAACAGCAATTAACATTCTAAAGGTGATTTTACCAATTAAAAAACCTGCCTGAAACCGCCACCAAGGGAGGCCATCAGGAAGCCAGAGCAAATCACGGAGTACAGGAGTGAAAAATGAAGCCCTGGGGGCCTCCAGTGGGAGTTCGAATAGTCACCCAAATCCCTCTTGGGGAGTGCTCAGCGAGGAAAGAACAGACACCAAGAGCAGCCCCCTCCTCTCCTGCTAGAACTTCCAAATGAATCAGCAACACCTCGTGATCAACAGCACTGATGCAGCTGAGTTGACAGATTGATTGATCTTAGCATGGACACTGATTCCCATACAATCTTTGGCTTCTCTGCTGAGAATGTCAATGAGAGGGCCAATTAATGCCAATTGTGAGACCAGTTTTCATGATGTGAGACCCATATTGATTAGGAACTGGACTGAGACCCACCAATTAATCACATATAGTCCCCCAAACCACTACTGATGGCTACAGTTCTTGGGCTCTACCATCCATGGCTGGTTCCAAACAGGTGTCCTCGGTTTCTATAGTCTGTTACTCCTAGATTGTCTGCACTGAGACATCCCAGCCACACCTTGCTGCACTGCCAGCATGGAACCTGTAGCCTTTGCTGAGCAGCAGCAGCACACACAGGGCCATCATACTCATCCAGTCTACACCAGCATGTAGGGCTTCCCCAGGGGAACTGAGCGTGGAGCTTGGAGAGGTTTCTTGGTTCTTGCGTATCAGCCAGCCCATTCTGGATGTGCTTATCTCAGTAACCACTAGGAAGCTGGCTAAAGGAATCACAGGGATCAGAGGGGTCTGGTGAGCTGGGGTTTCCGTGGGTTCATCCAAATTATTTGGGGGGGAGGGGGGAGTTAAATTCCACGGGTTTCCTGTCACACACGCTAGCCTTTGTTTTAAGTTCCAACTTAAAACAAAATATGCAAAGCAAACCTCAGCCAAAAGCTACAACACTGGCCTATTTTGGGGTCAAAATCATGTGAAACCACTGAGTGTCCCTGTTCTGACCTTGACGATGCTCATCACACCAGACCCTCCTGCACAATGCAGTGCTAAATAGTGCAACAGAGCCTGTACCCTATCCCCTGTACAACTGCAGAGCAGTCCATGGTGCAGAATACAGGCAAGAAACAGGGCATAATTACAAATCGGTTCATAGCTGGAGTGCACTGCAATTGAGATTTCACGATGCAGTGCTTCTGAGCCAAGGAGCACAGCACACATCACCCCCACAATGCAGTGCTTCTGGGCCCCAGGAGTACAGCGCAGCTCAGCCCCCGTGATACAGTGATGCTGGGGCCCAGGAGCACAGTGCAGTTCATAGAATATCAGGGTTGGAAGGGACCTCAGGAGGTCATCTATTCCAACCCCCTGCTCAAAGCAGGACCAAATCCCAGACAGATTTTTGCCCCAGATCCCTAAATGGCCCCCTCAAGGATGGAACTCACAACCCTGGGTTTAGCAGGCCAATGCTCAAACCACTGAGCTATCCTTCCTCATGATGCCATGCTGCTGGGCCCAGGAGTACGGTGCAGCTCAGGCCTTGCGATGCAGTGATGCTGGGCCCAGGAGTACAGCGCAGCTCAGGCCCTGCGATGCAGTGATGCTGGGCCCAGGAGTACAGCCCAGCTCAGGCCCTGCGATGCAGTGCTGCAAGGCCCCATTCTCAGGTTTGCCACCCAATTCACCCTGATCTATATAAGGTGTTAACAGGGTGTTGATCACCCCAGTGTATAATGGCACCTTCCCCACATATGCCCCCACCCACTACCTGAATATGCAGGAATGCCTCCCTCTGTCCACCACTGGCTCTGCTCAGACCCTGGGGTCCCATCCTCATTACTCAGGCAGCCGAACTGCAGTAGATGACTTGGGCTGCTGTGAGCAGCTGGGCTGCTTGTGATTCAGGTAGACCCTCCTGCCCACAGTGTCCCGGGGAGCGGAAGGGAGTTGACGCAGGTGTAGGGGAGTCTCTGCTCCCACAGGGCTCTGCCCTCTGGCGTGTCCCTGAAAAGGCTGTGGGTGAACAGGACATAGTGTGTGTCTAGCTGAGGTACTATGCAGCATTCCTTCCCCCTCCCTCCCTCCCCCCCACACACATAGCCCTCAGGGCCAAGGACTCACCCCGTCCATTCTGAGGGAGTCTGTAAACGCTGCCCACGCTGACCCGGGCTTGGTTGTCAGATATCACTTGTGGGGCTTCCGGGCTCCTCACAGGAAGGTAGGGTTCGGGTCGTGGAGACCCATAGGGATCCAAGCTCCGGAAAGGTGGTTGGGGTTCCACGTTGTGGGGCGGGACATAGGGCTCCAGTGGCACATTACCATAAGGGGGGTATTGCCCCAATCGTGGGTCAGTTCCATACCCAGGGCTGGCCCCCAAAGGGGACCTTGGGCTGAGCTGTAAATTGTCCATAGCGGGGACCCGTTGTCCCATTGGCTGCTGGTTCTGAGCTGCCGAATAAGGCTCTTGGAAGCCTTGCTCTGCGGTGGCACCAGTGTCATGATACAAGCTGTGGGAGTACCTCCTATCCAGCCCATCAGCGGGCTGGGGCTGTGGGGGCACAGCCACATAGGGCCTCTCTGGAGCAGGATAGTAGCCTTGGGCTCGGTAGGGATTCTGGTCCTCCCCATACTCCTCATGCTGTGCCCTGGACTGGAAGGGGTATAGGACACCGACACCAGCAGCAGCTGATGCAACAGCACCCCCTCCGTTTCCTGTGCTGCGGTAGTATAGGTAGCCTTCGTCATAGCTCCGAGACACCTGGGCATCATAGGGCTCATGCTGGTTCCCAAAAGGGGGATGGGGGAAGGGGAACTGTGAGTAGGAGGGCTGCCCAAAGGAGGAGTGTGAGAACGAAGAAGAGGCGGCGACGGCAGCAGCAGAGGAGCTGGTCTGTCGTTGCCAGCTGGTGGATGGCCTGATCCGTTGGGAGCTGGTGCTGTCTCCGACGGGCCCTTCACGCCAGTTCTCCGGGACTTGGCCAAAGCCGAATGGATGCCGCGTCTGGCCCCGGATGGTGTCTGAGCCCGCCCTGACTGGCAAGGTTGGCGCTTGCCTCCTGAGGTTCCCCTGTCCCCTTCTGCTTTGGCTCCTCGGGGTGTCGGCTAGCAGGACCCTGGTGCTGCCATCCGCCGGCTCCTGGCCAGCGGGCACATACTCAGACCCTGTGTTCAAGAGGCTGTACACCCTGCCATTGTTCTCCCACTGGATCATCTGCCTCCACCGGTTGCCGTCTGTGTTGCTGCTCTGTGGCTGCTGCCCGTGGACCAGCAGAAAAACCCCGCAGCCCATCACAGCCCACCAGTCCCATAAACCACAAGCCGTCATTGTGGCCAAAGAGGAACGGATGCTTTAATGGCTAGTATTTGCAAAACCAAACCAAAGAGGCAGCCTGGATGGCCTCTGCCAGCTGTTCCTCTCTCCAGAGCCTCTACCGCTGCTTCTTGATGTGAACAGCTCTAACTCTGTCCATTCCTGGCCTGTTCTAAACTGCACAGCTCTCCCGCAGGCTGCATGGCCAGGCCAACATATGTGGAATTGACTTGGGAGATGAAAGGAGGAAAAGAGCGGCTTTTGGTCTCAAGGCTTCAGTAAAGTTTGCAGGGCTTCTCCGTGAGTGGTTTTCACATTGCTGCTATGTCCCGAGCAGGGATGTTCCTCTCTCTCTTTCTCTGGGCTGGATGGATTTACTCCTCCTGATCTCAATGAATAAGTCTCCACTGGGTCCTAGAGCCCATCAGTTTCCAGTAATTCAGCAGCACTACACAATTTCCCCAACACTATTTTATATATGGTGTTTGAGTAAAACAGCCTCAAGATGGAACACTATTTATGAGCAACAAGTGTCTGTGCAGTTCAGTGCAATCGTCGTTTCTTCCTGAAACAACCAGCTTGAATAAAGCTGACTGTTTTAACAGTAATGGGCACTTTTTGCCCAGAGATCTCAAAGCTCTTTACATCAGAATCCTCCTGTTACTGATGGAGTCAGCGAGATGCTCAGTCAGGTAGAGTGACCTGAAGGTCACAAGAATGAGTTAGTGACAGATCTGGAGGCAGACCCCCACCTTTCCTATCTCGCAGGACCCCATTTCAGACTGCAAAATTCAGACCTGGCTACTGATACCCCGCAAGTCTGGGGCTGTATAGGTCCAGAGCCCATCTCAAAATGAAATGCATTCCTGGATTTCAGAGGTCTTAAGGCCAGAAAGGAACATTCTGATCTAGTCCAACCTCCTGTATAGCCAGGCCAGAAAACCTCACTCAGTGATTCCCATATTGAGCCTAGTTGACCTTGAAAGTATATTTTAAGAAGACATCCAATCTTGATTTAATATACACTATACATCCCTAATATAGATGGAGAATTTACCACAGCCCTTGATAGTATGTTCCAATGGTTAGATTCACTGGGAATTTTTTCCTCCAATCCTTTCCATAGCTTTGACCCTTCAGTTTGACGTCTTCTTGAATATAAAGAGTTCAGGATTCTCTCTGAGATCCCCTGAATTTTTTAACTACTACCTTAGTCACAGAGTGTGGGTCATGTTTTCAAACTGGCCTGTATCTCTCAGATTGTGCCTGCAAGTTTTTGCATTAGAGCTGGTTGAACAAACAAAATGTCTGTTCCACCGGAAATTCTATTATATTGAAATTTGGTTCTGTCCTTGTGACGGGTTGGACTAGCTTGAGGCCCCCTGCTGGAGGCCTTTTGGCCCTGCCACACCCCGCCCCAGAAAAGGGCAGTAGAGAGGTCCTCTGAGAGGTGTACAATGGCTGTGTGGGACGCAGCCAATCAGGGCCCAGCAGGCTAGTATAAGAAGAGCTGCAGGGCCAGAATGAGTTCAGTGCCTTGCTAGAGCTGGAGGAGTATGGATGGCGTGTGGCTGGCTGAGGTAATGCTGCCAGAAGCCAGAGAGAGCAAGAAGGAGCCCTGAGCTGGTTGCGGGGATTCCATCAGGACAAGGGCCTGAGGTAAGGGTGAAGATGGCACAGGGCTGCGGGGAAGTGGCCCTGGGAATTGTAGCAGCAATGCAGTATATTTAAAGGAACATTGTCGATGGCTGCTATCTATAGGGTCTCTGGGCTGGGACCTGGAGTAGAGGGTGGGTACAGGTCCCCCCTACCAGCCACTGGGAAAATGGCATGGTCTTTGAGGCACCCCAGAAGGGGAACTGAACTGCAGTGGCCTAGCTGATGAGATGGGGCCAGAAAGGCCCTGAGAGAGTGAAGACACTGCCTCCAGGGAAGAAGCCCTGGGGAACTGCTCAATTCCGGAGCAGGGACAAACTGAGAGAGACATCACAGAGGGCACTGAGAGAGGCCCCTGTTGGACTTGTACCCCAAAAGAGATTTGCTTTGCTTTTATCTCACAGACAGACTGTGTATGACTTGGCTGGAGAGCTGAGTCAGTGAAGACCCACCACAAACAGGTAGAGAGCGTGAAGGCACAGGCACTCAACCAGGGGCGCTCGTGAGAGGTGAGTGTGACCCCGTTACAGTCCTAAATCAGGATAAAAAGTTGAAATCTTAGACTTTTGTTGTGACATTAAATATTCCCAAAATATTTCATTTAAATTTTATTGAAATATTTAGTTTTGACTTTATCATTTCCACCCTTGTATTACACCTCTACCTCGACATAACGCGACCCGATATAACACAGTTTCACCTATAACGCAATAAGATTTTTTGGCTCCCGAGGACAGCATTATTTCGAGGTAGAGGTGTATTTGTAACAAGGTGTTTCAAGCTAATTTTCTCTAATTTGCCATGAAACATTCAATGAAATTAATATGTTCTCAACATTTTGATTGCATTGAATCACCATTTTCCATTGGAAAACTAGAGCTCATTTGGAGGTTTTCCAATGAAACTTTTTTTGGTCAGAAAATACCAACTCATTGAAATTAAAACCATTTGTGGAAAATTGTTGGCTTACTCAAATTT
Organism: Trachemys scripta elegans; assembly: GCF_013100865.1. Lineage (NCBI taxonomy): Eukaryota > Metazoa > Chordata > Testudines > Emydidae > Trachemys > Trachemys scripta. Next base: position 40,005,502 of record NC_048307.1, read on the forward strand.
TGGAAACACTAGTTTTGACATTGTCCTGTTTCAGCATTTTCTAAGTTTTGCTTTTTGTGTCAAAACAACTTTTTGTTTAGAAATGTAAGATTATTTATAGTAAAAAATGTAAATACAATTTTAAAAGATCAAAACTGAAACATAACATTTTGAAATTATTGAAACAAAATGTTTCAGTGGATCCAATGCTATTTGTTCACAGATTTTCGATTTGCAAAACCTCAAGATTTTGATGATTATTTTGTCCCAATTCAGGACAGGAAAAAAATGCTGAAATATCACATTCTCACAGGAGAGGAAAACAATTTCCCACCTAGCTCTAAGTAAAACTGTTCCATCAGAACATACTTAACCCCACCCCACCTTCCCACTCCACTGTGGGGTTTTTTTATGTTTTTTTTTTTCATAAAGGAAACGTTACCAAAAATTGTTGGAATAATCGAAAATTTTCAGTACAAAACTAGGGTTTCAGGAAATGGAAAAAGTAGAAAACAATTTAGCAATGGATATGGATAAAAATGTAGCAAAAATATTGATAAAAAATCATGTGAAATGGAAAATGGATGTTTGGAACACTGAGAAATGGGAACAACTTTGAAATTTAAAAATTTGTATCAAGGTCATTTTCTCATTTTTCAACCAGCTCTGTTCACTAAATACTCCACTTCTGAGGGTGGGCGCAAAAATGTGTCAGAACCAACTCTGTGGGTTGGTTATGGGGAGGCAGTGGACACCAACACACAGGAACCCTCCGTGATGAATTCATGGCCACCTTCCCTAGTCTGAAGCTACTATTCTATTCCAATGTTCTCAATACTTTTGCCTTTCTCTGTCACGCCTCTCAACTGCCAACTCTTTTGGGACCCTCTGAAAGGCCTGGCAGCTTCAAGGCTTGTTTAATTTTTGAGGAAATAACCTGAGGCCTTTGGAAACGAAATTTGAAGGCATCTGTCATGGAATCACATGCCCTTCCAAATGGGCTTGTTTAATGGAAGCTCGTGTGTAGTAACGGGCATCAGCAGGCCAGTCTCTTGCTGGCAGGCTAATCACAAGGCAGGAAACCATCTGAGTATGCTTGCTAGGTCTCAAAGAACTTCTCCCTGTTATGTGTGTTTCTAGTTGCTCCTTGAGGGCCTTCAACCAGGTGTGCAATGGACGTCATTAATATCTCAGAGTGTATAGGTCTTGGTGCAACCACGAAGTCTCCTAGATTTCCACTGGACTCAATGGAATTTAAAACACTTCTGTGATGAGCTTTGTAGGGAAAAAACAGAAAAGCAAATTTGAAGAATGCCCTTCTACTGTACAGGCCAAAGACAAACACAGTAGGCTTTCCTCAGCCAGTGCCCCAGTCAAAGGGATAAGGTAGGGCCTGCTGCAGCCAAAGTCCGAAGCAAACGTCTAAGTTGGCACTAGCTTTGGCTGAGTTCCAAAAAGGAGGGGGAAATCCCTCGATCCCTGCTTAGCTCCAGCCCTCTACTTAGAAATCCTGATTCTTACTGCTGGATTCAGCCTCCTTGTTCTTACTGTGGTGGTGGGGGGTGAACTACCAACCCAGCTCCCTGGTAAATCCTTGCACCCAAGATAGGCACCTGTGCTCCCTTCAGCCAGCCCAAGAGATTTAATCCCTTCCCTGCCAAACTGTGGAGAGGGTCTGTGCTCCCTGACACAAGAAAGAATGTGGCTTAGTTTTCAGAGAACCAATCAGAGCTGGCAAGACCAGCAGTTAAGGGAATCTTGGTTTGTCATTGACATGAGCAAATCTGATCTAGCAGTCACTGATGGAGAATGAATGCAAGACAGACTGAAGTCATTTTTCTCACTACCTCTGAGAGCATGGCAAGGATTCAAAATTCCTCCATTAATTAGCTCTTTAGGTCTTTTTGTTCTGTGTTTGTACAGCACCTAGCACAATGGGGTGCTAGGCCATGCCCGGGGCTGCTGGGCACCACCATATTTCAAATAGTAAATAGAATAATAATACCATTTGTTCTCCTTTCACTTGGCTTGGCCATTACTGGCCAGCAGTTCCCAGTGTGACCTTAAACTCTGTGAAACTATGCCCAGGGGCAAAAGGCCAGGAAGGGACCATTAGATCATTTAGTCTGACCTCCAGCATAGCACAGATTATTGAATTTCACACAACTACCCATATTGAGCCCAAAGACTAAAACAGCTCAGTCCTCAAGAGACTAAACTGTACTACAGGCAGAGAACAGGACTGAGGTACCACCAAGACCCCTGCCATGGCAGGGACTTGATTAGGAGGAACATGCCAAGATGATGCCAGGCACCTAGAGGGAGGATTCTCTGTACTGCTTCAAAGCACCACTCCACCCTCTCTGGTACTTAGGTCTGGCCCGCACTTAAAAGTTAGCTCAGCATAGCTATGCACTCAGGTGTAGGGTTGCCAATTTTGGAACAATTTTTATGTCACATGACATAATCTTTAATTAAAGATTAATTTTTAATTCCTGGAGACTCCATTCCAATCTTGGAGGGTTGGCAACCCTAGGGGTGTGAAAGTGCTGTAGTTATGCCAACTTAACTCCTGGTGTAGTCACAGCTAGATTGAAGGAAGAATGCTTCTGTCAACCTAGCTACTGCTGCTTGGGGAGGTGGATTACCTATCAGTAGGGTTCTGTGACTGTCACAGAGGTTGTGGAAGTCATGGATTCTGTGACTTCCTGTGACCTCCATGACTTCTGCAGTGGTCCATGTGGCTGACCCCAGAGCCCCCCAAGCAGCTGGTCCCAGAGCCAGCTACTCAGACATCCCTGGGGACAGCCGCACCAGCCACTGCTCTGGGGCCCTGGCCAGCTGACCTTGGGGACTGCCCGAGCAGCGGCCGATGCAGCTGGTTGAGGGACTCAGCGGTCATGGGGTGGCTAGAGCGGCCACTGGTCCCCCGGGGCTCCCTCCTCTTGCAGCAGCTGGCATGCCAGTGGGTCCCCCAGGACTTCCCCCTCCCGGCAGCAGCCAGAGAGGCAGCAGGCCCCCTGGGGCTCCTCTCTCCTGATGGCGGCAGGCCCCCTGGGACTCCTTTCCCCTCTCCTCTCTGGCATAGCTACAGTGCAGAGCTGGAGGTGTGCTGCCATTGTGCCCACAGTGTTGTAGACAGGGCCTGATGCACACAAGTATCTTACACAGGTAACCAGTTCCACGGCGCTCCCTAAGTACAGATCCTGCACGGAGAACACCGCAGGCAGGCCCCTGAGATTGCATTGGGCCCTGTAGACTGTTGTATCATAAACCACAGACACAGCAGCTTCTTTAAGTATTAACCAACTTAGTTAGGTGACACACATAGATCTGCAGTGGTTCTCTGGTCCTGCACGGTGTACAGTTGCCAACACGCAACAAGCCAATACTAGACAGCCACACATTTCCTTGTTTAACAATCTGCCCACTCCACCTAGTGGATGGTTTATTGAACACATAACATCGTCCCCCTATTAGATATTCACTATACAATGTACAAAACCCAGCAATAGTAATTAGCAATGCATTTCAAATTGCAAATAATAAAATAAATAAAACAGGCACTCAGCCCCTATTACACTGTATAATGGTTCAAATATCTAGACGGACGTTTCTCCTGTATGGAATGCCGCAATTCAACCTTTGCAAAAGGAAATTCCATAAGAACGGCCATATTGGGTCAGACCAAAGGTCAATCTAGCTCACACCGGTGCACATCAGTTTCCAGCAATGATTCAGCCCTTCATGTCAAACTCTTTAAACTTGCCTACAGCCAAGTTACCTGTCCAGTACAAGGGCTGGTCAGGAATGTGGACTTTTGCAGTCTATGATGATTATCCCATTCCCATGCTGCTGGGGGAAGACTTGGCCAACCATGTGAAGCAAGCAAAGAGGGTGGGAATGGTCACCCGCAGCCAGGCTAAGCAAGCCTTCACACCTATCCCTGTTCCTGAGCCTTCTACCAGGGCCCTGTCTGTGTTACCAGAGCCCCAAACTGAGGTGGTAGAACCAGATCCCCTGCCAATGACTGCAACAGCCATAGTGGATCCAGTCCCAGAGACCCAACCAGAACTAGTCCCAAAACCGGAATGGGCAGAGCAACCAGCACCAAAACTGTTGCCGGCACTGAATCCAGTGCTTGCAACCCCGTCTACAACTCCAACGCCAGAGGGAACCACCGAGCCTGCACTGGCAGCAGCAGATAAACCTACACAAGAGGCTCAGCTGGAGCCTGAAATACAACATTGTGCACCAGCAGAGAGCGGTTCACAGTCAACAGAAACAACCCCATCACCTACATTGCTTCCAGAGGGACCAAGCCCAAGTCCACAATCCAGTGAGGAAATGATGTCTCCAGCATCAAGGGAACAGTTCCAGGCCGAGCAGGAAGCAGGTGAAAGCCTCCAGGGAGCTTGGATGGTGGCATGGAGCAACCCACCACCTCTCATCTCTTCTAATCGATCCCAGTTTGTTGTAGAAAGAGGACTTTTATACAAGGAAACTCTTTCTGGTGGGTACCAGGAAGACTGGCATCCTCAAAGACAGTTGGTAGTTCCAACTAAGTACTGGGTAAAGCTCTTGAGCTTAGCCCATGATCATCCTAGTGACCATGCTGGGGAGAACAGGACCAAAGACCGTTTGGAGAAGTCCTTCCACTGGGAGGGAATGGGCAAGGACATTTCTACTTATGTCCGGTCTTGTGAGGTGTGCCAAAGAGTGGGAAAACCCCAAGACCAGGTCAAAGCCCCTCTCCAGCCACTCCCCATAATTGAGGTTCCATTTCAGTGAGTAGCTATGGATATTCTGGGTCCTTTCCCAAAAAAGACACCCAGAGGAAAGCAGTACATACTGACTTTCATGGATTTTGCCACCCGATGGCCGGAAGCAGTAGCTCTAAGCACCACCCGGGCTAAAAGTGTGTGCTAGGCATTAACAGACATTTTTGCCAGGGTAGGTTGGCCCTCTGACATCCTTATGGATTCAGGAACTAATTTCCTGGCAGGGACCATAAAAAGCCTGTGGGAAGCTCATGGGGTGAACCACTTGGTTGCCACCCCTTACCACCATCAAACAAATGGCCTGGTGGAGAAGTTTAATGGACCTTTGGGGGCCATGATACATGAATTCATAAATGAGCACTCCAATGATTGGGACCTAGTGTCGCAGCAGTTGTTGTTTGCCTATGGGGCTGTACCACATCCCAGTTTGGGGTTTTCACCATTTGAACTTGTGTATGGTCACGAGGTTAAGGGGCCATTAGAGTTGGTGAAGCAGCAGTGAGAGAGGTTTACGCCTTCTCCAGGAACTAACATTCTGGACTTTGTAAACAACCTACAAAACACCCTCTCTTTAGCCCTTGCTAGAGAAAACCTAAAAGATGCTCAGGAAGAGCAAAAAGCCTGGCATGATAAACATGCCAGAGAGTGTTCCTTTGAAGTAGGGGACCAGGTCATGGTCTTGAAGGCGCTCCTGGCCCATAAGATGGAAGCGTTGTGGGACAGGCCATTTAACTATCTCATAGCATCTCCCACCTCAAACCTAAAGCCTAAACAAGGGTACCATGTTAATTCTCTAAAACCCTTTTATTCCAGAGAATTAAAGGTTTGTCAGTTTTCAGCCCAGAGAGGAGATGATGCTGAGTGGCCTAAAGGTGTCTACTGTGGAGGAAAACGTGACTGTGGTGTGGAAGAGGTGAACCTCTCAATGACCCTCGGACATATGCAGCGACAACAGATCAAGGAGCTGTGCACTAGCTTCACGCCGATGTTCTCAGCCACCCCAGGACGAATGGGCATACCACTCCATTGACACAGGTAATGCTCACCCAATTAGAGCCCAACCTTTTACTGGGTGGCTCCTCAAGCCAAAATTGCTATAGAACGGGAGATACAGGACATGCTACAGATGGGAGTAATCTGCCCCTCTAAAAGTGCATGGGCATCTCCAGTGGTTCTAGTTCCCAAACCAGATGGGGAAATATGCTTTTGCGTGAACTACCATAAGCTAAATGCTGTGACTCACTCAGACAACTATCCAATGCCATGCACAGATGAGCTATTGGAGAAACTGGGACGTGCCTAGTTCATCTGTACCTTACACTTAACCAAGGGGTACTGGCAAGTACTGCTAGATGAATCCACCAAGGAAAGGTCAGCCTTCATCACCCATGTAGGGCTGTATGAATTTAATGTGCTCCCTTTTGGGCTGAGAAATGCACCCGCCACCTTCCAGAAACTTGTAGATAGTTTCCTAGTGGGATTGGGAGACTCTGCAGTCACCTACCTTGATGATGTGGCCATCTTTTCTGATTCATGGAGCATCTACAAAAAGTCTTCGAGCGCATAAGGGAGGCAGGACTAACTGTTAAGGCTAAAAAGTGTCAAATAGGCTTAAACAGAGTGACCTACCTTGGACACCAGGTGGGTCAGGGAACTATCAACTCTCCTACAGGCCAAAGTGAATGCTATCCAAAAGTGGCCTGTCCCAAAGTCAAAGAAACAGGTCCAATCCTTCTTAGGCTTGCCGGATATTACAGGCGATTTGTATCGCACTACAGCCAAATTGCCTCCCCACTGACAGACCTAACCAAAAAGAAACAGCCAAATGCAATTCAGTGGACTGAAGAGTGTCAGAAGGCCTTTAACCAGCTTAAAGCAACACTCATGTCTGACCCTGTGCTAAGGGCCCCACACTTTGACAAACCTTTCCTGGTAACCACAGATGCATCCGAGCGTGGTGTGGGAGCAGTTTTAATGCAGGAAGGACCAGATCAAGAATTCCATCCTGTTGTGTTTCTCAGCAAAAAACTGTCTGAGAGGGAAAGCCACTGGTCAATCACTGAAAAGGAATATTACGCCATTGTGTACGTTCTGGAAAAGCTACGCCCATACATTTGGGGGCAGCGTTTCCACCTGCAAACCAACCATGCTGTGCCGAAGTGGCTTCATACTGTCAAGGAAAATAACAAAAACCTTCTTCAGTGGAGTTTAGCGCTCCAAGATTTTAATTTTGAAATACAACAGATTTCAAAAGCTTCTAACAAAGTGGCTAATGCACTCTCCCATGAAAATTTCCCAGAATGAACTGGTTAAAGTCGTCCTTGAAACGTGAGAAATATTGTTAGTTTTTATATAATCAGTAGTATATCTAAAGGTGCATGTGTTTTATTAACTCTGTTTTCTCCTAGAGCTCCAGGAAGAAATCACAGCCAGTGTGGAACAGTCTGTCCAGCACCGTCTGTGATTTGGGGGGCGTGTCATAAATATAAAGGGAAGGGTAACAACCTTTATGTATGAAGTAACATAAAATCCCTCCTGGCCAGAGGTACAGAATCCCTTTACCTGTAAGGGGTTAAGAAACTCAATTAACCTGACTGCCACCTGATCAAAATGACCAATAAGGAAAGAAGATACTTTCAAATCTGGGGGGGGGGGGAGGAGGGAGAGATTTTGTTTGTGCTCTCTTTGTTTGTTCCCTCGCTGGACAGAGAGAGGTACCAGGCAGGAAAAAAACATCTCCTAAAAACATATCTGAAATGAGCATCTAAAATTACAGAAATTGTAAGTAAGGCAAGAAAATAAATCATAGAATCATAGAATATCAGGGTTGGAAGGGACCTCAAGAGGTCATCTAGTCCAACCCCCTGCTCAAAGCAGGACCAATTCCCAACTAAATCATCCCAGCCAGGGCTTTGTCAAGCCGGGCCTTAAAAACCTCCAAGGAAGGAGACTCCACCACCTCCCTAGGTAACGCATTCCAGTGTTTCACCACCCTCCTAGTGAAATAGTGTTTCCTAATATCCAACCTGGACCTCCCCCACTGCAACTTGAGACTATTGCTCCTTGTTCTGTCATCTGCCACCACTGAGAACAGCCGAGCTCCATCCTCTTTGGAACCCCCCTTCAGGTAGTTGAAGGCTGCTATCAAATCCCCCCTCATTCTTCTCTTCTGGAGACTAAACAATCCCAGTTCCCTCAGCCTCTCCTCATAAGTCATGTGCTCCAGACCCCTAATAATTTTTGTTGCCCTCCGCTGGACTCTTTCCAATTTTTCCACATCCTTCTTGTAGTGTGGGGCCCAAAACTGGACACAGTATTCCAGATGAGGCCTCACCAATGTCGAATAAAGGGGAACAATCATGTTCCTTGATCTGCTGGCAAAGCCCCTACTTATACAGCCCAAAATGCCGTTAGCCTTCTTGGCAACAAGAGCACACTGTAAAAAGTCACAGAGGGTCCTGTGGCACCTTTAAGACTAACAGAAGTATTGGGAGCATAAGCTTTCATGGGTAAGAACCTCACTTCTTCAGATGCAAGAGCACACTGTTGACTCATATCCAGCTTCTCGTCCACTGTGACCCCTAGGTCCTTTTCTGCAGAACTGCTGCCTAGCCATTTGGTCCCTAGTCTGTAGCAGTGCATGGGATTCTTCCGTCCTAAGTGCAGCACTCTGCACTTACCCTTGTTGAACCTCATCAGGTTTTTTTTGGCCCAATCCTCTAATTTGTCTAGGTCCCTCTGTATCCGATCCCTGCCCTCTAGTGTATCTACCACGCCTCCTAGTTTAGTGTCATCTGCAAACTTGCTGAGAGTGCAGTCCACACCATCCTCCAGATCATTAATAAAGATATTAAACAAAACCAGCCCCAGGACCGACCCTTGGGGCACTCCGCTTGAAACCGGCTGCCAACTAGACATAGAGCCATTGATCACTACCCGTTGAGCCCCTGAATGCGTTAGATTATCTTTTGTTTTAGCTTGTGAATTTTCCCTATGCTAAAAGGGAGTTTTATAACTGTAAAGTTAAGCCTATAGGGGAATCCTCTGTGATTTAAATCTTTTTATTTACCATGTAAAGTTACCTTCCATCCTGATTTTACAGGTGTGATTCTTTTACCTTTTTTTATTTAAATAAAAATTCTCTTTTAAGAATCTAATTGATTTTCAGTGTCCTAAACACCCAGGGGTTTGGTCTGTGCTCACTTTGTAACCAACTGGTTAGTATATTATTCTCAAGCCCCCCCAGAAAAGGGGGTGAAGGGGCTTGAGGGAATATTTGGGGGAAACAGGGACTCCAAGTGGCCCTTTTTCCTGGATTTTTTGTCTAAATCACTTGGTGGCAGCAATACTGTCCAAGGACAAGGAAAGGATTTGTGCCTTGGGAAAGTTTTAGCCTAAGCTGGTAGAAATAAACTTAGGGGGTCTTTCATGCGGGTCTCCACATCTGTACCCCAGAGTTCAGAATGGGGAGGGAACCCTGACAGGGGCGACCACAGCTGCACAGAGTATTCAAGATGTGGGCGTACCATGAACATAAGAATGGCCCTACTGGGTCAGACCAAAGGTCCATCTAGCCCAATATCCTGTCTTCTGACAGTGGCCAGTGCCAGGTGACCCAGGGGGAATGAACAGAACAGGTAATCATCAAGTGATCCATCCCTTGTCGCTCATTCCCAGCTTCTGACAAACAGAGGCTAGGGACACCATTCCTGCCCATCCTGGCTAATAGCCATTGATGGACCCATTGTCCATGAATTTATCTAGTTCTTTTTTAAACCCTGTTATGGTCTTGGCCTTCACAACATCCTCTGGCAAGGAGTTCCACGGGTTGACTGTGCATTGTGTGAAGACGACATGGATTTATATAGAGGCAATATGATATTTTCTGTCTTATTATCTATCCCTTTCTTAATGACTCCCAATATGCTGTTTGCTTTTTTGACTGTCGCTGCACAATGAGTGGATGTTTTCAGAGAACTATCCACAATGACTCCAAGATCTCTTTCTTGAGTGGTAACAGCGAATTTAGACCCCATCATTTTATATATATAGTTGGGATTATGTTTTCCAATGTGAATTACTTTGCATTTATCAACATTGAATTTCATCTGCTATTTTGTTGCCCAGTCACCCAGTTTTGAGAGATCCTTTTGTAGCTCTTGGTAGTCTGCCAGGGACTTAACTATCTTGAGTAGTTTTGTATCATGTGCAAATTTTACCACCTCACTGTTAACCCTTTTTCCAGATCATTTATGAATATGTTAAATAGTACTGGTTTCAGTACAGACCCTTAGGGGACACCACTATTTACCTCTCTCCATTCTGAAAACTGACTATTTATTCCTACCCTTTGTTCTCTACCTTTTAACCAGTTACCAGTCCATGAGAGGACCTTCCCTCTTATCCCATGCCTGCTTACTTTGCTTAAGAGCCTTTGGTGAGGGATCTTGTCAAAGACTTAAAAAATCTAAATACACTATATTCACTGGATCTTCCTTGTCCACATGCTTGTGGACCTCCTTAAAGAATTCTGGTAGATTAGTGAGGCATGATTTCCCTTTACAAAAACCATGTTGACTATTCTCCAACACATTATGTTCATCTATGTGTCTGACAATTTTGTTCACTACTATAATTTCAACCAGTTTGCCCAGTACTGAAGTCAGGCTTACCGGCCTGTAATTGCCGGGGTCACCTCTGGAGCCCTTTTTAAAAATTGGCATCACATTAGCTATCCTCCAGTCATTTGGTACTGAAGCTGATTTAAATGATAGGTTACAGTCTACAGTTAAGTATCAGGGGGTAGCCGTGTTAGTCTGTATCTACAAAAACAACAAGGAGTCTGGTGGCACCTTAAAGACTAACAGATTTATTTGGGCATAAGCTTTCATGGGTAAAAACCTCACTTCTTCGGATGCATAGAGTGAGAGTTACATCACAGAAACACCAACCCAGGAACCAATCCCTGTAGCAAACCTCGTTGCCTACTCTGTCCCCATATCTACTCTGGTGACATCATCAGAGGACCCAACCACATCAGCCCCACCATCAAGGGCTCATTCACCTGCACATCCACTAATGTTATATATGCCATCATGTGCCAGCAATGCCCCTCTGCCATGCACATTGACCAAACCGGACAGTCCCTCCGCAAAAGAATAAATGGACACAAATTGGACATCAGGAATGGTAACATACATAAGCCAGTAATTGAACACTTCAATCTCCCTGGTCATTCTATTACAGTTTTAAAAGTCACTATCATTGAACAAAAAAACTTCAGAAACAGACTTCAAAGAGAAACAGCAGAACTAAAATTCATTTGCAAATTTAACACCATTAATCTGGGCTTGAATAGGGACTGTGAGTGGCTGGCTCATTACAGAAGCAGCTTTTCCTCTCCTGGAATTGACACCTCCTCATCCATTATTGGGAGTGGACTACATCCACCCTGATTGAATTGGCCCTGTCAACACTGGTTCTCCACTTGCGAAGTAACTCCCTGCTCTCCATGTGTCAGTATATAATGCCTGCATCTGTAACTTTCACTCTATGCATCCGAAGAAGCTTTTACCCATGAAAGCTTATGCCCAAATAAATCTGTTAAGACTTTAAGGTGCCACCAGACTCCTTAGTAGTCCTACAATTTCACATTTGAGTTCCTTCAGAACTCTTGGGTGAATACCATCTGGTCCTGGTGACTTATTACTGTTTAATTTATCAATTTGTTCCAAGACCACCTCTAATGACACCTTAATCTGGGACAGTTCCTCAAATTTGTCACCTAAAAAGAATGGCTCAGGTTTGGGAATCTCCCTCACATCCTCAGCCAGGAATACCAATGCAAAGAATTAATTTAGTTTCTCTGCAATGGCCTTATCATCCTTGAGTGCTCCTTTAGCATCTCGATTGTCCAGTGGCCCCACTGGTTGTTTTAGCAGGCTTCCTGATTCTGATGTACTTAAAAAAAAATTTGCTATTACTTTTTGAGTCTGGCTAGCTGTTCTTCAAATGCTTTTTTGGCTTTCCTAATTATATTTTTACACTTCATTTGCCAGAGTTTATGCTCCTTTCTATTTTCCTCACTAGGATTTAACTTCCACTTTTTAAAGGATGCCTTTTTGTCTCTCACTGCTTCTTTTACTTTGTTGTTTTGCCATGGTAGCTCTTTTTTCTCTTACTATTCCACTGTTGCTGTTGCATTTTCAAGAACAGCTTTTGGTTCAAACCTGTCATTCTGCGATGTGGTAACTTGAGCGTCTGTCCACAAGGTTTTTCCATGGTAGCTAATCTTGTGTCAGGCTGTTGCCTCCAGACTTCCAGAAACTAGCACTGAATCTAATTGGGCATTCTCCAGTGGCAATTCCATTCTTGCTGTATTAACATCTTCATTGTTCATCACAATCCTTTTTCTCGGTTGATTCACATGACCCTGTCATCCCCCAGAATTACCATGTTGGAGAATAGCATCCAGTTGGGACTAGACCCAGAGTTTTTAGTATAGACAGCTTCTCCAATGTAAAACTATTTTCTTTAGCATGTTTGTCATGTTGCTGCTATTGCTTCTGTTGTTTGTTTCAGAATTTTTCTCATTAAGTATTGATGCATAAGGTCTAACCTTGGTTTCCTTCCCATTAACATCTCTGCTGGGGACAGGATTGTACTTGACTGCAGGTAACAAGGCGCTTTTGTATCTATAGTACCCCTGGGTATTCTTTTAATAACCTCTTTAAATGACTCAGTTGCCCATTCAGAAAACCCATTTGATGTGGATAGTAAGGTGCTAATGTAACATGTTGAATGCTCTTTCGTGTCATAAATCTTTGGAATGACATGCTAGGGAAAGAACTTCCATTCTCTGATACAAGCATTTCAGGTAAACCATGGATACTAAAACCGGTCCTTAGTTTTTCTATGGTGGCTTCACTAGTGGATGAATTCATGGGATAGATATCTACTTTGGAACGTGCATACATTAGTACTGAATACATTGTTCCTGTTGATGGTCCAGCATCATCACTATGTACTCTTGTCCAGGGCCTATCTGGCCACTCCCAAGATGGAGCAGAGTCACAGTGAGAGCTTTTTGACTCTCTTGACGGTTAGAACAGGATTGTACCTTACTCTCAATATCAGTATCCCTCTTTGGCCACCGCAAGTAACTCTGGGCCGACACTTGCATTTTAGTAGCACCTGAGTGTGTCTGATGCAGTTCATCCATTATTAATTCGTGTCCTTGCTTTGGGATGGTGACCCATGCTCCCCATAATACACACCCACCTTGCACACTAAGTTTATTGCATCACTTATAATAAGGGCTGCTTTGGTCAGGGACTATCCCCTTAGCACACATTTGTGAGTACTGGATCATTATCAATTCATGATTTTACCTGTAATGCTGTCACTGGAGGTGCATTGAGAGAGTCCATTTTGGTAGTTTTTGTGCATCTCTGGTAAAGGCAACTGTCTTAAAGCATCTGCATTTTCCATCATCTTACCAGCGTTGTATACAATGGTATATTCATAGGCTGTTAATGTCACTGCCCATCTCTGGATCCTGGATGATGTTATCTGTGGCACAGCTTTCATCTCATTAAACAATGACATCAGGGCTTGTGATTGATTAACATTTTAAACCTACACCTGTATATATTTGTGAAACCTCTGCACCCCAGAGATAACAGCTAATCCTTCTTGATCTAGCTGTGAATAATTATGCTCAGCAGAAGACAGAGCCTGGGATACAAATCCAGTTGGTTTCTCTGACCCATGTTCCATCTGATTAGCTAAAATGGCTCCAATTTCATAAGGAGAGGCATCACAAGTCAATATCAGTTCTTTGTCAGCTTAATAGACCAGAACTTCTGAGGATTGCAGAAATAGTTTAGAATCCTGAAACTCTTGTTCCTTTGCTGATCTCCAATACCATTTACCCCCTTTTAAATAAAATATACAGAGGCATTAGGAGTGTTGACCAGCTGGCAAAAATGTATCATAATAATTCAGTAAGCCTTCAGCTCTGAAATATTCCTAAATTCTGGGGCATCTCTCATTGCTTTTACTTCATCTCTCACTGAATGTAATCACTGAGCATCCCCACTTGATATCACTTCATGTGGCACAAAGGAATGCTGACCCCTTTTTAGGTGTAGACCTGGTTCCTTTAGCCTGTTTTGTAAAGGTTCTGTGTCTGTGGTAGCTGTGATTAGTATATCATCTAGATATACTGCCACATGTGAAATTCCTTGAATCAGTCCCTTGGTCGTTCTTTGGAAAATAGCAGGGGCTGAGGACACATCAAAAGGTAACTGATTTATATTTAAACAGCCCTTTGTAAGTATTACAGTGACATACCGCTTGGACTCTTCTTCTAGGATGATCTGTTGGTAGGCATAGCTCATGTCTAACCTTGTGAACAATTGCCATCCTGCTAAAACTGCAAACAGAGCCTCAATTTTTGGAATTGGGTACAGTTCTAATTGTGATAGTCTATTTACAGGCAACTTATAGTCACCACATAGGTATACAGAGCCATCTGCCTTCAACACTGGTGCTATTGGTGCAACCCAATGAGAAAAGTTTACAGATTCAATAATACCAGTTGTCTATAGTCTTTTTAACTCAATTTCATTCTCTTTGTTTCATGGCAAAGGGTACAGATCTGGGTTTGAAATAACAAAGTATGACATTTGAGTTTATGTAAATTTTAGCAGTAGCACCTTTTAAAGTGCCCAGTTCATCTTTAAATACTTCCTTATGTTTATTTAAAACAGTTTCCTGAACTAGATCATCTTCTGATTTCAAGTGATATACTTTTCCTTTCCAATCCAGTGAAAGGTCAGCCAATCACCTCTACTGAGCGAGTTAGAGACCATGCCTGCAACTTCTAGTGACAGTAGATGTCTAATATGGCTCTGGTGGGAAACATTCATATTGGTGTCTTTCAGTATCTTTACTGCTTCACTGGTGTATGTTTTTAATCTTACCCTACATTTCAGCTGTTCACTATCCTTCCACAAAGTCTCTCATGCTTCTGGGCTCATAATAGTTACACTACATCCCATGTCAAGCTCAAATGGACTTTTTTTTTTCACTTACAGACAGCCCAATATGAATGGGACCTACTTTAGGAATACTTGTTTCAATTATATTATAGACGGTATAAGCTACTTCCTCAGCTGCTTTTTCACTACTTTCCTCCTCAAGTACATGAAAAGTACTATGACTATGTGGCTGTTTTTTATCATGGTTTTGGGGTTTTTTTATCATGGTTTTATCATGATTTTTATCCTAGTTTTATTTTGACACACTCTTCGAATGTGCCCTGTCAAACCGCAGATGTGACATTTCTCATTTTAAAATCTGCAGCCCTTTGGAGTGTGTTTGCCTCCCCAATTATACCACTCTTTGCTAGCTAATTGGATCTGTTTCCCATGTTGCCATGCAATTTTGTACACCACTCTTTGTGTTTCCTGTCTGCTATTTCCATCTCCCCAGGGTCCTGTAGCTTGTATTTGTAACTCCTGTACATTTTTATATTTGCAGATTCCATTGACTGGGCCAATTTCAGAGCTGTTTCAAACGTTAACAGCGGTTCAGATAGTGCTCTCCTTAACATTTTGTCATGGTTAATGCCACAAACTAATCTGTCTCTTAGATTTGTGTCAGTCACACCATAATTACAATCTTGAGAGAGCTTCCTCAGTCCTGCCACAAATTCCCCCCACTGTCTTTCCAGATTTCCTTGACTGAGAGTTAAACTTAAATTGTTCTATTATTTCATTGGATGATGGGTTGAAATGGTTTTTTACTGGCTCATCAAAAGTTTCATCTCCCGGCTTTTCAGGGGTTAGCAGGTCTCTCATTAAACTGTAAGTCTTGGCCCCTACACTGCTGAGTATGATAACTTTCTTCTTACCCTCAGTTTCCTTTTTTGACCCAGCTCCAGTGTCCTTTCATAACAGCATGACCCATCATAGAATCATAGATCACTCTGCTGTCACAGGTGGTTCAGAGCCCAAGGACCAAAAGGGCTCCTGACCCTTGTCTCTGACCATGCTGATGTCTGCAAAGGGCATGGAGAGCTAGGTTCAGGATGAGAGCTCGCAGGAGGAGTCAAGCCCAATACCTTCAGAGGAAGGAATTACCTGCTCCTGTATTTTTCACTTCATGCATCTGATTAAGTGGGTTCTAGCCCACAAAAGCTTATGCCCAAATAAATTTGTTAGTTTCTAAGGTGCCACAAGGACTCCTCATTATAAGCCACACTGGCACTCTTTTCCTTGGTCTTTATAGTAGTCATAGAGTTGTAAAGTTTAAGGTTAGCAGGGACCACCAGATCATCTAGACTGACCTCCTGTATCTCACAGGCCACCAACACCAGCCAGCACCCACACACTAAATCCCGCAACCAAGCTGAGACCAAAGTATCTCAGCCCACAGGAGACTAGACTGTTATGTGCCACAGGCAAAGAACAGGAGGGACGAGGTGCACCCAGGCAAGAGACCCCCGCAGTGCATGGAAATGATTAAGTGAAAAATACCCAGATAACCCAGGTGAGTGATCCTCACCCACATGCTGCAGGCGAAGGTGAAACCCACCCCCCAGGGTCACTGCTAATCTGAACTGGGGGGAAATTCCTTCCTGATCCCACATATGGAGATCAGTTAGCCTTGAGCATGTGGGCAAGAACCAGCCTGCCAAGCACTTGAACGAGAGAGAATGCAGGATAGCCTAGAGATCCAAACTGAGATTATCCAGTGGGAGAGCAAGGAATAGAGTCCAGATGTCCAGAGTCCCATTCCAGTGCCCTATCCACTAGAGTGATGTTTCTCAATGACTGGTCTAATGCCTGGTACTGGTCCCTGAGATCTCCCTGACAGTTTAGGAAGACAGCAAGCCAGTCCCTGGTATAAAGAAGGATGAGAAACATTGGACTAGACCATGCTGCCTTTGTCTGCCTTAGTGATTTTTTAAAAATCTTATAAAAACAAACAAACAAACAAAAAAAACCAAGAAAACTCTATGCCAAAAAACTAGCATTAATGCAACATTATAGGTGACAAATCAGTCCCTCAAAGGGCAGGAAATGCAGCTAACCCCAACAGCCCACTATTAACATTAACAAAGCCTCCAACACAAACTGGACTTCCTTATGCAGCCTCCCATGTAGTATGTTACCACATGGGGGTATGCAGGCTTCAGACTGCTTGATTGTTAAATATGAATCAACTCTGCAAATCGTTTGTTTGGTAGCAACATTTTTTCATGGGAAGGGGATCCTGGCAAGATGGGGGGTGAATCCTGGTATGGTAAAAGTTGAGAGCCAGCGGGGGAAGGGTCAGAAAGGTCTGTAATCTCTAGAGCACACTCCTGTTGCTTGCCTGGAGTGGAACCCACGATTCCAAAGTCTCACCATCTTTCTGTTGTCAGCAAATATCTATGAAACCCACTGGCAAACCATCTCTCAACCCCATCTAGTGGTAGCTCCACATAGAGATAATTGCCTACTACTGCTACTGGTTATTCCATTAGAGCAAGTGGTCAAGGACTGTGTGGAGGATCATAAAAATCCCAGCCCCGCTGATGATACTTGTGAGGGGATCAATATGGTTCCATGTAGTGAAATTTTTGTTTTTTAAATTTGTGAAAAACTTAGGAAATTATATCTACCAAAACAACATTAAAAGAACATGGAGCCTACAAAATCAAGCACCCAGAAGGTTACCTGTGTCACCTGGTGCACATGCATTATGATAGTCTTTAATTACATGATCACATACTAGTTTTTCCTCAGCATTCAATGTATGCCCCCTGCCTTATTCACGGTACACTATTCAAAATCTGCTATGAATACAAAGTTGCTAATCTTCTCATAGGATTTTCTAAGGTGCTCTCATTGTAGTATCATTAATCCTGTTCAGATATTAATGAATGTATCTTTAGAACACTCCTTTGAGGTGCGGGGATGGTTTTATCTCCATTTTACACACGGGGATAAATAAATAAGTTCATGGAGGATAGGTCCATCAGTGGCTATTAGCCAGCTAGGCAGGGATGGTGTCCCTAGCCTCTGTTTGCCAGAAGCTGGGAATGGACGACGGGGAATGGATCACTTGATGATTACCTATTCTGTTCATTCCCTCTGGGGCACCTAGCATTGGCCACTGTTGGAAGACAGGATACGGGGCTAGATGGACCATCGGTCTGACCCAGCTGGCCGTTCTGATGTTCTTATGGGAATCGAGACACAGAAATTAAAGTCATAATTGCCAAAAGCATCAGCTAATTTTGGGTGCCCTCCATTCAGAGCAGAGCTGCCACTGATGTCAGCTGCAAGGGTGAGTTCTCTATACATCAGCAAATCAGATCTCAGGTGTTTCCAGTTGGGCACCCAGAAAACAAAGACCAAACAGTGGCCACCAGTGAAAAGTCTGGTTGAAGTGACTTGCCCAGCATCCAGGGTAGCATTCAACTGTTGTAACCATGACACCAACTTTCTCTTCCTACAGCCCCCTGACTCAGTAACTCCACACTTAGGCATCTATCTGACATGCACACAAACACACATATCTATATATGTATCACCCTTCATATCCTTCTCTCTCTCTCTGTGCCTCTGTTTCTCTCAGAAATCTGTCTGTGCTCTTTCCAAGAGCAAAGGCAACAGCTGTCTCAGCTCTCACCCGTTCTCCCTGAGACTTGCTATTTCCCTGACATGCAATTTAAGAGATTATGGGCAGCTCAGAGAACACCAATCAATCTGTCTCCAGTGCCATTTATTCCAGCCTTAGTTTTTAACCACTCAGAGTTGTTTTTATTTTTAATACCATTTGAGGTTACCTGGGATGGGAACCACCTTATCAAATGCAAGGGGACAATCAGAGGCAGGTTTCTGGTGCTTTATGCTCTTGGGAGGACTCCCTGATCATATCAGATGCAAGAAAAGTTTACCTTTGCAGAGCATTTGACTGTAACCTGAGCCCTAGTCAAGGATCTGACAACCTTAGCTTGTTAATCAGTGCTTTTCAAATGTTTGCATTGAAAGAGAAAGCAGATGGCCCTCCTCAAATGTCCCTTATTTTGCAAGGCCATCTCTTCAATTGCACCCAGCTGATCTGTATCTGTCCCACTTGTGTGCTAGCACACCTTTATGCTGGTAAAGTAGGGATCTAATACTACGCTTGAATTGGGGTGTCCTAGCAAAGGGGTGGCATGTTACTCAGGGTGACCTGAGCAAGACAGGAGTTGATTCCAGGCCAGTTGGGCTGCTGCAGAGGAACATGCTTACACCCCAGGAAAGAGTATGTTGCTCCACAGAGACCCGCTTTGGCTGTTTTAGGAATGGCAAATGGGCTCTATCCTTTCCCCCAAACTTTGAGGTTCTGATCCGAATTGAATCCCCCGTTCTTTTGAGGTTAACCCACCATTGCTTGGGAGACTCCCTCCCAATTCCAAGGAGCTCTGGTACTGAAGGTTCATATCCCTGGGAAGGAAGGTGAATCCTTTATTTATCCAAATGGCAGTTGAAGTCTGGGTCAAGGCAATGCAAGCTCCTTCCATGATGCCCCCTGCCAAGCAGGACTAATCCCTGTGTGGGTTGTATTCTGCATTTCCCCTCCCAGGCTTTCCAGCACCCAGTGGCTTAGTTCTTCAAATCCCCCTGGATCACAGTTTGAGAGCCGCCGGGGTAAAGCTAGGCACTGTGAGATAAACCTTGGCCTCTGTGAAGTCAAGGGAAAAAAACTCCACTTCAGTGGGTGGGGATTTTACCTGTGTAAGCTAAGAGTTCAGGTTCCAGTCATGGACACCAAAGTGAGATGCCACAGTTGGGCACTTATCTCTCATGCTCTCTTGAGATCTTGCCTCCCATCTCTGAGCAACCAGCTTCCATCTCCTATTTGTTACATTATCAACCAAACACCTTCATGTTTTCTCCCACACTGCCCCTCGTGCCTGGGAGGTACTGCCCAGAAACATCACCAAACTACCTCCTTTTCCTCCTCAACTCCCTCCTTTGCTTTGATGCCTACAAAACACCTGACCCTGGTTAGGCCACTGGTGCACTGAGATCACTGCATATCTCCACTGTGTACCATGCTGACCAGTATGGTCTCCTTGTTTCCTTATACACCCATGTCTGTCTGTATCCATCTGATGGCTCTTGCTTCTTATTTAGATTGTAAACTCTTTGTTCTGTGTTTGTGCAGCACCTCACACAATGCGGTCCTGGCCATGACAAGAGCCCAAAGGCACTACAGTAATGAAATAAAGATTGCTTAAATTGTCATGTCAGGGCCCAGACTCCTGCATTTTTACAGCACTGCCTGGGAGGATCTGAAAGGCCTTTATACACATTCACCTCCTCAGCCTCACAGTCCCCTCTGGGTAGGAAGGCCTGGCTTTCTTCTGTCTCCATTTCACTGAGACTGAGCCTCTCCCCCAGGATCGCAGAGTCTGCCATTGCAGAGCAGGTGATATTACCCCACCTCCCCAATCCTATGCCTAGCTGAGCTCCAGCCTTTAATTACCGAATAGGGCACACTCGTGAGCTGGTTTTTCTTCAAGGGTTTCAGAGGAAACTGGTGCTTGAAACGCTCACCATGTTTTCCCCATCCCACAGCTCTCCCTTCCCAGCTCCGAAGCTGGGGACAGGGCATTCTGAAGCCAACCCAAGCCTGTTGGAAAGGGCTGGCCAGTGGTGTCCCAGCATCCAGGGGCAGGGGCTGGACAGGGCCATGATACTGAACAGGGTTAATTCTAGGACCCTGAAGAATTCCTTGGCCTGCTGTTTCCCTGTTTATTTTTTCTCCTTCATCTCTTCTCCCGCCCCCCTTCCCCCAACCCCTTCCCCTGGGGGTTGGAAATACCAGAGTTGATGTAACAGGCAGGGCAGCACTTGCCAGCAATGCAATCTTGGATAATCTTACAGGCTCCAGTTCCCCTCCCCCATCTTCCTAACACAACCAACATCCAGTTCCCCCTCCTCTCGGTTTTGGGACAACACAGGCTGTTTCTCAAACACTCCTCTTGTTTGCATTGGCCCTGGGAGCCACCCTTTACTGATTCACCTGCAGCACCCCTGTCTGGCATGACCAGCAGCCACTGCTCAACAACTGCAGGGAACAACAGCCCCTGCTTCAGCCCATTGAAAAGGAGACTGGCATTTTGCAGGCATGTGTGTGTCCCAGAATTTGCTTCCCTGAGGGGGGTTGCAGGAGCCATGGGGGACTGAAGGACAGGATGGAGCTGCCAGGCCAGGGTTCTGTTACAAGCCAGGGAGTCAGAACTACGGGCCTGCCCTTCTGAGATGACTGTTAGTATGGATGTGCCCAAGGGAGGCATATGCCAGGGTGTGAGGCAAGGGGATCCACAGGCTGGGGAGGGGATGGGGCTCAGGTACAGTAATGTACAGCTGTCTGGCTACCACTGATCAGCTTAGCATCGGGACAGGCAGGTCAGATCAGGACACAGGTCGGGGTCAGGAGGGGGCAGTTCTTGAGAGGAACAGGGAAAAATCCTTCCCACCCTGGGCTAGCTTTGGTACAAGAAGAGGAGGAGTCTGTTCTGAAATAGGATCCTCCACTCCCAACCCAACCTCCCCCCTCTCTGTGAGCAGGACATCCAAACACTGAGGAGGATGTGATCCTGTGATAATGAAGGGGGGAGGGGGGAAAGAGCTCCCTTTGAGGGACACCCAGCCAGCCAGTTAGCTGTATAATCCCTCTTGGTAGCTGTTCTCTACTTGCTTTACCTGTAAAGGGTTAAAAAGTCCCCAAGGTAAAGGGGCAGAAAAAGTGGGCACCTGACCAAAAGAGCTAATGGGAAGGCTAGAACTTTTTAAAATTAAAACCTCTGATGCTTTTGTTTGCTTGTAACCTTTAAGTTGAACCCCCAAGAAAGCTAGTTTGGGTGCTTAATTTTTGGAATTGCTCTTTTAAAATCTAGAAAAAGACTAAGTTCCAGATGTATTTTTAATAAAATTTACCTTTTTAAAAAACAGGATTGGATTTATGGTGGCTGAGTGGTGGGATAATTTTGAACCAGAAGCAGAGACCTCAGGATTTTAAAAGGACATATTTTTCCTTTTGGCTCCTTGAAAGCCTAGGAGGTTTTTTTTCTTTCTTTCTTTTCTTTTCTTTGCTGCCTGATGGGGAACAGGCAAACCAGAGGATTAGCCTGCAAAGCCAGGGAGTCCAACAAGCAATTTCTTTTTTCTAGCTTTGTAGCAATGAAATAGTTAGGCTAGAGTAGGGCAGCCTGTGCATGAGGTTGAGGTATAGAACCGAAACCCTAGAGAAACCAGTCTTCCCAAAGCGGAATGCCACAGAGAAGACAGACCCAGATCAAGCCCAGACATCCAGCTCCATGACAGAAATACAGGGAAAGGATGGGGGACTGAAGGGTCAGCCCTCCCCAACCTGAGATCCAGCTGCCAGGATGGAGGGATGCCTTTAACTCAGGCCAAGTTCTAACTGAGGCAGAAAGGAATTTCTTCCTAGAGATGAAGCGCTTAGAAGCAGAGGAAAAGCGCTTGGAGGTTGAAGCAGAGGGAAAGTGCTTGGAAGCAGAAATGGAGGAGAGGAGAGAGGAGAAGCACTTGGAAATGAAATGCTTGGAGGCGGAAATGGAGCTGAAGCGCTTAGAGCTTTAAAAGGCTAAACTGGATCAATCAGATAACCCTAACAGTCTTTCTCCAGGTACTGCTCCCCGGGCCAAGAAATTCC
The DNA here is from genome assembly GCF_013100865.1 of Trachemys scripta elegans. Taxonomy (NCBI): domain Eukaryota; kingdom Metazoa; phylum Chordata; order Testudines; family Emydidae; genus Trachemys; species Trachemys scripta. Next base: position 40,027,989 of record NC_048307.1, read on the forward strand.
CCACATATGTAACCCTTCTGCCCATCTGAGTTGGCAGCAACAAGGGCCGGGTTCAGTATCTAGGGGTTCCGTTTCAATAACGCAATGCAAAACTGGCTCGAGCCCCGATCCAGTGACCTGGGACAATTACATACCACCCCCCCGGCGCCTCTCGCAAGCACAGAGTCTGAGTGTAGCAAAAGGCTTTTAATAAAGGAGGGAAACAATGCGGCATTATGTTGGGGAAACACCACAAACAGGATTCATAACACAAACCAGGAGCAAAAGACCCATCTCCAAGTAAGTTTGGCAGTGTCCTTTTCCCCTCAGGGTCTTAAGTCCAATCACCCCAAAGTCCAACAACCCAAAAGTCTCTGTCCCTGGTCAGGGCCACCCCAGAGTTCAAAAGTTTGTCTGCAGAGTTTTACCGCTCCAGCCTGGGCGGCAATGGGGGGGGGGGGGCACACGGGATGTTAAGGGGCACCTTATGTGGTCCGAGACCGACTGCCCCACCTCTCCGTGGAGTTCTGCTGCAGCCTTCACCATGATTGGCTCCGCTCTACCAGCCGTGCCGCGCCGCGCCGCTCCGCTCCTCCAGTCATCCCCGCAAACTGTTCCGCTCTGCTCCCCATTCCGTGGGCTGCTCCAACCATCCCACAAACTGCTCCGCTCTGCTTGCTGTTCTGTGGGCTGCTCCAAGCAGCCCACAGCTCTGCCAGCTGCTTAGCAATATTTCTTCAGGCGCCCACACTGTTTAACACAGCACTCAGCGATCTCAGCTCAGCAATTTTAGCTCTTTTAGTGATTTCAGCTTGTAGTAGGAGAGCCCCAGTGCTTGTGCACCATTGGCCCAAAGTGAATTCAGTTCAGCAACTTCTAGCTAGACTCCTAATGGAAGCAAACTTAGCTCTGCTATTCAACAGTGGAGAGAAGAGGTAGTGCAATTGGTGTTCTAGGCCCTCAAAAGGGGCCCATACCATCAGGTACACATACCTGTCCCCAACCTCTTTCAATTCACTGGGTTTTGTAACACATGCCCCTGGTCTAGCGAGTGCTACTTAGTTACTGGTGAGTCCCCCTGTCATACAACAGTTCCACCGGCCTTGATTCACAGAATCAGGGTAACAACACTTTATTCTTCCTGCCCCAATAACAGAGAAACTGGGGATCCCACACCAGCCAAAGTAACCACTTTCAGTTGTTGTTGTCCCAGGCTAGGCAGGTGGGTGTGCCTATGCAAACAAGATCAGCCCCTAAAGTTCTTTTCCACCCTTGCCATAATTCACCACCAGATGTCAGGGTAGAGCTCATCCTGACTCTGCTTACACATACAAGGTAGGCGATGATACAGAGGCCTTCTTAGAAAATTTTCGAAAGGGCCTGCCTTGGGTACAACATCCCTACAGACCAGTATATGGTGGAGCTAAGGCTGCAGCTCAGTGGACCGTTAGCAGAGGTGGCAGCTGAAATGCCTAAAGAACACATGAACAAGTACAAACTTTTTAAACAAAAGGCCAGAATTAGAATGGGACTAACACCCGAGTATGCCTGTCACCCGTTCAGAGCCCTAAAGTGGAAACCAGAGGTGGCATTTTCCCAACACGCCCACCACACTGTAAAAAATTGGGGTGTCTGGATATCAGGAGCAAGTGTTAAATCTCTGGAAGATCTGTCTCTCCTAATGCAAATGGAGCAGTTCTTAGAGGGTGTTCCTGAGGAAATAGAAAGGTACATCCTAGATGGGAAGCCCAAAACTGTAATAGAAGCAGGAGAGATCGGCGCCAAATGGGTGGAGGTGGCGGAGAAGAAGAAAGTTAATAGCAGTTGGTGCAGATAACAGAAGGGGAAACCCGAGACAACACCCCACCATCGGAGTCATCCCAAGGCCCCACCTTGCAAGGAGGAGCCCTCCACACAGCCAAGGAGACCCCAGATGCCCTCTTGTCCCACCACCCCACTCTCCACCCACCCACCTTGCCCTAGTCCCCAGGCAGCTTTAAATGCTTTAAATGTAATGAGCTGGGGCATGTGAAGACCAACTGCCCCAAGAGCACCAACTGACTGCAACTCATCACCCTGGAGTCCCACCGAGAGTCCCACCTTCAGGCCCAGATGCCTCCCAAATACCCCCAGAGCAATGGGAAACTGTCAGTGTGGCGGAAGGAAGCTTATTGCATGGAGAGACACTGGAGCACAGGTGTCAGCTATCCACAAATTCCTGGTGGACCCCAAATTCATTGACCTAGAGGCCCAAGTGATGGTGCAACCCTTTAAGGCCAACTCTTTTAACTTGCTTACAGCCAAGTTGCCTGTCCAGTACAAGGGCTGATCAGGAATATGGACTTTTGCAGTCTATGACGATTATCCCATTCCCATGCTGCTGGGAGAAGACTTAGTCAATCATGTAAGTCTAACAAAAAGGGTGGGGATGGTCACCCTCAGCCAGGCTAAACAGGCCTGCACACCTAACTCCATTCCTGAGCCTCCTACAGGGACCCAGCCAGAGGTGCTGAAACCAGACCCCAGACTAGAGTCTATGGCAGCAGTTGTAAATCCAGTTCCTGAGAACCAGCCCAAGGATCGGAACTGGTGGAGCAGTCAGCACCAGAGCCCATGCTTGCAACCCAACCAGAGTCAGGAGAGCCAGCACCAAAGGGCGCCATAGATCCTGCACCTGCAGCAGTAGCTAAACCGGCACAAGAGGCTCAACTGGAGCCTGAAATACCACCTAGTGTACCAGCGGAGAGTGGTCCACAGTCGACAGAAACAACCCTATCACCTGAATCGCTTCCAAGCCCAAGTCCACAACCCAGCGAGGAACTAATGTCTCCAGCATCAAGGGAGCAGTTCCAGGCAAAGCAGGGAGCAGATGAAAGACTCAAGGGAGCTTGGACGGCAGCACAGAGCAACCCACCACCTCTCAGCTCTTCTAATAGGTCCAGGTTTGTTATAGAAGGAGGACTCTTATACAAGGAGACCCTTTCTGGTGGGCAGGAGGAGGACTGGCATCCTCAGAGACAGTTGGTAGTTCCAACTAAGTATAGCTTAGGCCATGATCACCCTAGTGGCTATGCTGGGGTGAACAGGACCAAAGACCGTTTGGGGAAGTCATTTCACTGGGAGGGAATGGGCAAGGACGTTTCTACCTATGTCTGGTCTTGTGAGGTGTGCCAGAGGGTGGGAAAGCGCCAAGACCAGGTCAAGGTCCCTCTCCAGCCACTCCCCATCCATTTCAGTGCCCAGTTCATCTCCGCCTTAGACTTAACTAAGGGGTACTGGCAAGTGCCACTAGATGACCCAGCCAAAGAAAGGTCAGCCTTCATCACCCATTTAGGGCTGTATGAATTTATTGTGCTCCCTTTTGGACTGCAAAATGCACCTGCCACCTTCCAGAGACTGGTAGATAACTTTCTAGCTGGATCTGGGGAATTTGCAGTTGCCTACCTCGATGATAACAGAGAGTCCTGTGGCACCTTTAAGACTAACAGATGTATTGGAGCATAAGCTTTCATGGGTGAATACCCACTTTGTCAGATGCAACCCATGAAAGCTTATGATCCAATACATCTGTTAGTCTTAAAGGTGCCACAGGAATCTCTGTTGCTTTTTACAGATCCAGGCTAACACGGCTACCTCTCTGATACCTCGATGATGTGGCTATGTTCTCAGATTCCTGGGCAGAACACCTGGAACATCTCCAAGCTGTCTTCCAGTGCATAAGGGAGGCAGTATTAACTATTATGGCCAAACAGTTTCAAATAGGCCTAAACAGGGTTACATACCTTGGACACCAGGTGGGCCAAGGTACTATCAACCCCCTTCAGGCTAAGGTAAATGCTGTCCATAATTAGCCTGTCCCTAAGTCAAAGAAGCAGGTCCAATCCTTCTTGGGCTTGGCCGGGTATTACCGACGATTTGTACCACACTACAGCCAAATTGCCACCCTACTGACAGACCTGACCTGGAAAAAATAGCCAAATGTAGTTCAGTGGATTGAAAAGTGTCAAAAAGCCTTTAACCAGCTTAAGGCGGCCCTTACATCTGACCCTGTACTGAGGGCCCTGGACTTCAACCAACTGTTCGTTGTAACCACAGATACATCTGAGCGTGGTTAGGAGCAGTTTTAATGGAGGAAGGACCAGATCAACAATTCCATCCTTCATGTTTCTCAGCAAAAAACTTTCTGAGAGGGAAAGCCACTGGTCAGTCTCAGAAAAAGAATGTTACACAATTGTGTATGCTCTGGAGAAGCTACACCCAAACATTTGGGGGTGGCGGTTCCACCTGCAGACTGACCATGCTGCACTGAAGTGACTTCACACAGTCAAAGAGACTAACAAAAATCTTCTTTGGTGGAGTTTAGCTCTTCAAGATTTTGATTTTGAAATACAACACATTTCAGGAACCTCTAAAAAAGTGGCTGATGCACTCTCCTGGGAAGGTTTCTCAAAATCAGCCGGGTAAAAATGTCCCTGCATTCTAAGTCATTGTAGTCCTTGAAATGTGAAAAGTACTGGTTAGTTCTTCATGTAATTATTAGTAAAATTAGAGGTGCATGTACCTTATTAACTCTGTTTCCACATCCCATGTCCCAACTGATGTGAACCCAACCTGAACCAGGCTGGCCAGCACCATCTGTGATTTGGGGGGCATGTGATAATGATGGCTGGGTGTCCCTTTGATGGACACCCAGCCAGGCAGTTAGCTGTAAAATCCCTTTTGGTAGCTGTTCTCTACTTGCTTTACCTATAAAGGGTTAAAAAGTCCCACAGGTAAAGAAAATAAAAGTGGGCACCTGACCAAAAGAGCCAGTGGGAAGACTATACCTTTAAAATTTGCTGACCAAAAGAGCCAATGGGAAGGCTAGAACTTTTTAAAATTAGGAAAGAAAGTTTCCCTTTGTCTGTTGTTCTCTGGGCTGGAGGGACATGGAGCAGGAATGCTGTAAGCAGGAACCAGGTATGAAAAAGTATCTTCCATACCTAGAAAAAATAATTTGACTAGGGAATGTTTAGTTAGATGTTATCAGGTTTATTTCTTATTTTGGCTAGTGCCTCTCCTCTGTGCTAACCCCTGATGCTTTTGTTTGCTTATAACCTTTAAGCCGAACCCCCAAGAAAGCTAGTTTGGGTGCTTAATTTTTGGAATTGCTCTTTTAAAATCTAGCAGAAACCTAAGTTCCAGATGTATTTTCTTCCTTTTTTGTTTTTAATAAAATTTACCTTTTTTAAGAACAGGATTGGATTTTTGGTGTCCTAAAAGTTTTGTGCATAGCATATGCTGTTGGATTAGCTGGTGGCTACAGCTAATTTCCTTTGGGGTTTTTTTCCCTCAGCTTTTCCCCATGTGTGTGTGTGTGTGTGTGTGTGTGAGAAAGGGCTTGAAGGTACCCCATAGGGAAGAATTCCCAAGTGTTCCTTCATGGGTCCAAGAGTTTTTTTTGTTTTGTTTTGTTTTTGCATTTAGGTGGTGGCAGCATTTATCAAGCCAAGGTCAGAGAAAAGCTGTAACCTTGGGAGTTTAATACAAGCCTGGCGTGGCAAGCATTAATTTTTAGAATCCTTGCAGGCCCCTACCTTCTGCACTCAAAGTGCCAGAGTGGGGATTTTGCCTTGACAGATCCAGACTGGGATAACGCAGTAATGGGCAGAACGGAGCCCCTTCCCCACCCAATCTGGTCATGCTTGACTTGTGGCAGTGCAGATCAAGATCCCAGCTCTCCGTCCCTGGCCCATCTCTCCTCTTCTTCCTTCCCCTTCCTGCAAACAGCCCCTTGCATAGGTGCTGGAATTTGGAGTGCAGGGGGTGCTCACTGCCACACCCCTGGCTTGAAGTGGTTTACAGTTTGATTCAATGGCTCTCAGCACCCCCCACTATAAAAAAATATCCAGCACCCCAAAGTTAAAATATTTCATTTAATTTTGACCATTTTTAAACATTTCATTAAAAAATAAAATTAAAAGGAAATGTTGAAGCAATAGTCATTTCAAATAAAAAATGAAATCTTTCAGTTTTTACAGATTCCCCCTCCTGCCCTAACCAGAACAATTTGGCAAAATTGACGTGAATTTTCCAAGTGTTTTTGTGTTGCTGAATCTGGGTTTCTTGCCAAAAAAATTTTTGTCTGAAATTTTTTTCCCAGATCTACTGACAAGACCTCCACACATTGCCTGTGGCTGCTGAAAGAAACTCCACTAGGTGGTGCCCTAAGCCAATAGTTCCAATGCACAACAAAACTGGAGATTGGGGATTTGGAAAAAGTGAAATTGAAGAGGTGGTTGGGAATAAAGTGGAAAAAGGAAATGGGAAGATCCCCGCCATCTCCTGCTGCATCTATAGGAATGGGTGGATGAATAGAAAAGGAGGCCCCAAATATCTCAGTGTGTAGCACAGTGAAGTCCTGGTCTGTGACTAGGACTCTTAGCCCTGGTCTACACTGCAGGGTTAGGTTGAATTTAGCCACATTAGGTCGATTTTATAACGAATGCGTCTACACAAGCAACCCCGTTCTGTCAACCTAAAGGGCTCTTAAAATCGACTTCTGTACTCCTCCCCGGCGAGGGGAGTAGCGCTAAAATCGACTTTGCTAGGTCGAATTTGGGGTAGTGCGGACGCAAATCGACGTTATTGTCCTCTGGGAGCTATCCCAGAATGCTCCAATGTGACCGCTCTGGACAGCACTTTGAACTCCGATGCACTAGCCAGGTACACAGGAAAAGCCTTGGGAAATTTTGAATTTCATTTCCTGTTTGGTCAGCATGGCGAGCTCAGCAGCACAGGTGACCATGCAGTCCCCCCAGAATTGCAAACGAGCTCCAGCATGGAGCAAACGGGAGACACTGGATCTGATTGCTGTATGGGGAGAAGAATCTGTGTAGGCAGAACTCCGATCAAAAAGAAGAAATGCTAATATATATGCCAAAATCGCCAGGGCATGATGGACAGAGGCTACAACAGGGACACGCAGCAGTGCCGTGTGAAAGTCAAGGAGCTCAGGCAAGCCTACCAAAAGACAAAGGAGGCAGACAAAGGAGGCAAACGGTCATTCTGGGTCAGAGCCCCATACAGGCCGCTTCGATGATCAGTTGCATGGCATTCTAGGGGGGGAACCCTACCACTACCACACTGTCCGTGGACACCTGCAAGGGGGGAGTCTCACGGCACACAGAGGAGGATTTTGTGGATGAGGAAGAGGAGGAGGAGGAGAATGCGCAGCAGGCAAGCGGTGAATCCGTTCTCCCTGGCAGCCAGGACCTTTTCATCACCCTGGAGCCAATACTGTCCCAAGGTGGGATCCCCGACCCTGAAGGTGGAGGAGGCCCCTCTGGTGAGTGCACATTTGTAAGTACAGTACAGGGTTTAAAAGCAATAGTGTTTAATATTTGATTTGCCCTGAAGACTTGGGATGCATTCGCGGCCACTACAGCTACTGGAAAAGTCTGTTAACATGTCTGGGGATGGAGCAGGAATCCTCCACGGACATCTCCATGAAGCTCTCCTGGAGGTACTCTGAAAGCCTTTGCAGAAGGTTTCTGGGGACGGCTGCCTTATTTCATCCTCCACGGTAGGACACTTTACCACGCCAAGCCAGTAGCAAGTAGTCTGTAATCATTGCAGCACAAAGCATGGCAGCAAATGGTCCTGGGTTTTGGTCGCATTCAAGCAACATTTGGTCTATATCTTTCTGTGTTAGCTTCAGGAGAGTGATATCATTCATGGTCACCTGGTTGAAATAGGGGAATTTTTGTAATGGAACAGTAAAATGACCCGGTTCATGCTGGGCTGTTTGTGCTTGGCTAAAAGGGATCATTCCTGAAAATAGCCACACAGCGGGAGGGAGGGGTGAAGGTATCATCCCAAATGCCACGCGGAGGGGTGGGGGAAGGTGTGTGCTGCACATCCACCCGAGAACTGCAGCCCCTCCTTTTAAATGGCAAACCCAACTGGCATTGCTTGCTATGGAAAGGAGGGCGCTGCAGTCTGAAAACATTCCCACATGTTATCAAGGCACTAGAAGCCAAACCTGCGTACCCTTTGGCTTACCATGGCTGCCTGGAAACCAAATTCTGTTGCCCAACCGTGTGTGATGTGTCACCATACCGGCAGGCGCTCAATATAAAAGCAAAATGCAACCTTGTACTTAAAGCACATGTGCTGTCTGCTGTGAATTGCTTGATTCACTGTGAAAGAGTCTCCCTTTTGCTCTCAGAAATGTGTCATCTTAAATTTTATTCTCCCTTGCAGGTGCAAATGTTTCAATGCTCCCCCTATCATCTCCATCCCTGAGGTCATTGCAGATTAGAAGGCGAAAAAAACGCACTTGCAATGACATGTTTTCCGAGCTCATACAGTCCTCCCGCATTGATAGGGCACAGCTGAATGCATGGAGGCATTCAGTGGCAGAGTCCAGGAAAGCATTAAGTGAGCGCGATGAGAAGAGGCAGGATGCAATGCTGAGGCTAATGGAGGAACAAACAAACATGCTCAGGCATCTGGTGGAGCTGCAGGAAAGCCAACAAGAGCACAGACCGCTGCTGCATTCACTGTACAAATGCCTGCCCTCCTCCCCAAGTTCCAGATCCTCTTCACCCAGACTCCCAAGAACGGGGGGGCGGGGGGAGGTTCCAGGCACCCAGCCACTGCACTCCAGAGGATGGCCCAAGAAACAGAAGGCTGTCATTCAAACAGTTTTGATTTGTAGTGTGGCTACCAATGTGGCCTTGTCCTTCCCTCCTCCCCCACCCCACGCTACCCCACCTGGGATACATTATCAGTTATCTCCCTTTTTTTTAATTAATAAAGAAAGAATGCATGGTTTCAAAACAATAGTGACTTTATTTCCTTTGTCAGCTGTGATCGAAGTGGGGAGGGTGGTTGGCTTACAGGGAGTTAAAATCAACAAAGGGGGCGGGTTTGCATCAAGGAGAAACACACACAACTGTCACACCGTAGCCTGGCCAGTCATGAAACCGTTTTTTAAAGCTTCTCTGATGCGCAGCGCGCCTACGCCTACCTGTGCTCTTCTAATCGCCCTGGTGTCTGGCTGTTCAAAATTGGCAGCTGGGCGATTTGCCTCAATCTTCCACCCCGCCATAAACGTCTCCCCCTTATTCTCGCAGATATTATGGCGCACACAGCAAGCAGTAATAACAATGGGAATATTGGTTGTGCTGAGGTCTAACCTAGTCAGCAAACAGCACCAGCGAGCTTTTAAATGTCCAAAGGCACATTCTACCACCATTCTGCACTTGCTCAGCCTACAGTTGAACTGCTCCTTACTACTGTCAAGGCTGCCTGTGTATGGCTTCATGAGCCATGGGAGCAAGCGGTAGGCTGGGTCTCCAAGGATAACTATTGGCATTTCAACATCCCCAACAGTAATTTTCTGGTCTGGAAGTAAGTCCCTTCTTGCAGGTGCTCAAACAGCCTGGAGTTCCTAAAGATGCGAGCGTCATGCACCTTTCATGGCCATCCCACGTTGATGTCGGTGAAACGTCCCTTGTGATCCACCAGTGCTTGCAGCACAATTGAGAAGTACCCCTTGCGGCTTACGTACTGGTTGGCCCACTCCAAACTGATTACCGACTGACTGGTAGCAGTCAGGTATTGCAAGCTTCCACAGGGCTATCGCCACTCTCTTCTCAACTGTCAGGGCAGCTCTCATCTTGGTATTCCTGCACTTCAGAGTGGGGGAAAGCAACTCACAGAGTTCCAGGAAAGTGACCTTATGCATGCGAAAGTTTCACAGCCACTGGGAATCATCCCATACCTGCAACACTATGCGGTCCCACCAGTCTGTGCTTGTTTGCTGGGCCCAGAATCGGCGTTCCTCTGTATCAACCAGCCCCACTGCCACCATGATGTCCCAATTGCTACAGCCCGTGCTTTCAGGAACGTCTGTGTCCATGTCCTCATCACAATCGTCCTCATGCTGCTGTCTCTTAGCCAGGTTCTGCACATACTACAGTATAATGTGCGAGGTGTTTACAGTGCTCACAACAGCAGCGGTGTCTGCATGGGTAACCCTGGCAAAAAGGCGCGAAATTATTGTCTGAAGTTGCTTTCATTGAGGGAGGGAGGGTGGAAGGGAGGGAGGGAGGGGAGAGTGACGACATGTACCCAAAACCACCCACAACAATGTTTTTGCCCCATCAGGCATTGGGAGCTTAACGCATAATTCCAATGGGCAGCGGAGACTGCGGGAACTGTGGGATAGCTTCCCACAGTGCACCGCTCTGTGAGTCGATGCTAGCCACGGTAGTGAGGACACACTCTGCTGACTTAATGCACTTAGTGGGGACATACACAATTGACTATAAAATCAATTTCTAAAAATCAACTTCTATAAAATCTATAAAATTGACCTAATTCCATAGTGTAGACATACCCTTTTAGCCACTATAATAGAAATAAATAATGAGACAAGAGGATTCTGAGCATAAGATATTAGCAGGGATAAAGGGTGAAGTAGGCCTGCAGGTTCTTATCAAAGTGAATCCACCCCCTAAGAGCAGTTTCTGCATCAGTGCTGGGTTTAGGCAGCACAGTGCATAGTGCTGCTGGAAGAAAACCCCCACCTGTGTTTTCATATAAGCAGGAAAGTACACATAAAGGAGAGGTTGTGGTTCAGATCCAAACCCAGGCCTTACTCTTGAATATCTAGTGTTCATTAGGACAGGTATTTTCCTGTGCAGTCTTAACACAGAGGACAGCAGGTACCAGAGCCTCAGCTGGTTCAGGTCAGCGTGGCTCCATCTAAACCAACGGATCTACACTAGTGTAACACTGACAGACCCCAGTCTTCAGTGGACAGGATCGAACCTGGGACCTCAGGAGCTAAATCCGTGAGCCTCTACTGCATGAGCTAAAGCCATGTGGCCCTCAGCTAAGGCTGTAGCAGACTCATTAATTTCCAAGTGGTCTAGGTGCCAAGAGAGGGGACAGAGCACCACACCCCCAGGAGGTGTGTGGGTTACACTAGTATACAGCAGCAGACGAGCTGGCCATAGATGTCAATTAAACCTTTTGCCTGTGAACTCTGACCAATCCCCTGCCCCCTTTACTACAATGAATCACCTGGGTTTACTTAGTGAACACATGAGCACTGACTGTATCATCTAGATTTGCTAATGGGTAGGAGTGGATTAAAGTTCAGAGTGGAGAAGTGCTTGGGAGCCCATGTCAACGTCTGAGCCAAGAAAATCATCCAGTGGTTGGGGCATAGCCTGGAAACAGCTGGAATTAACCTGTTCAAAAATCACCCCTATCTCCAGCAGACTGCACTTCTGCTTGGCAGCCTTCCAGAGAGAGATGGGGGATAGTTATTAAAACAAAACAAATAAGCCTCTCTCATTTCTTTCTCCCCAAAGGTATAACAATATACCTGCCAGCAAGGGAGAGCTTGAAATGATTATCTGGCATCTAGCTGCCAGCAAGGGATCATTATCTATTGTTTGCTTAGATGGGAAATAATGGGTTTCTCTCTGGGTCTGTTCTCTGCTTGAGTGCGGCTCCACCTGGTGCAGCACAGACTGCATCTAATCATGCCCTTTGGTTGATCTACACACAGATTGATATCACTGAGAGAGGCCTCATTACACTCAACCTTCCCTTCCTGTCCTAGGCTGGTAGAGTAACCTTCCAATTCCTGTTGTGACATGCAGCAGTCTCGGGCTTTGAGAGGCTGTTCAGTTCCAGCCATGTGCTGCCAGAGCCAATGCAAACTAGTGCTAGTTTCTCGAAGAATACTGAGGCACGGAGGGTTAGATTCACAAAGGGGTTTAAGTACCCAGTTGCCAGTCTTTGGGTACCTAAATCCAACTCTTCGATCCTCAACCCCCCCCCCCCCCACTCAGCAGCCACATGTGTTAAGCAGCGCAATAGCTGAATGGCAAGGCAGAGTCTGTCTGGGTTGTTTTGCTCACTGAGTGGCCATGATCGAACAGCCTTTGGAAAATATAGTTAAAGCAGGTAATGAATGGGAACTGGTATGGCAGAACCCTTTCCACTCAACTAGCAACAAAGAGCTTTCTACTGATTACAGACAGTGCCAGCAGCAAGCTCCCTCCTCAGCAGAGTCTCTCACTGGGAGCTCACGGCTGCCCTAGCTTAAGCTGGCTATCATTTCCTATTGGCAGGACACAAAGTGACATGTGTAAGGGGGGAGTCCCTGGTGATTCTTGCTTCCATTGGTTCCTCATCTAACGGAGATCCTTATCTAGCCTGCATTAGCGTAGTCTGAGCACCTCACGTTCTTTAATGCACTTGTCCTCACAACACCCCAGGGCAGTGCTATGATCCCAGCTTACAGATAGGGAACTGAGGCACAGAGACACTTAGGCTCTCAGATAACTTTTAAAATCTGTCTTTAAAGACCCCAATAAGCACTATGGTAAGTCACATAGGTGCCTAGGAAGGTTAGGCACCTAACTCCCCTTGGCGCAGGCTTAGTCACCTTTGTAAATCCCACTAGAAACCAAAATACCTTTGTAACTCTGGACTCAAGGTCACAGAGAGACTGTAGCAGAGCAGGGAACCCAACTTAGGTCTCCCAGGTCAGCACCCCAGCCACTGCTCCATCCCATCTCTCAGCAGGAATCTATGCTGCTACCAGATGCTGGTTTTATCTATGAGCCATCTAAGAAATGGGGTGAAGTGGAAGTGATATGTGACATACCCAGGACCAAGGCACAATCCAGACTAGTGAGTAGCTGTGTCACCCCTACGCTCTAACCTGGGGTGCCCTTTACACTGCTTTGCTGCTATAGCCTCCAATCACAAACAGCTTCTAGCATGCAAGTCACTCCCAGCTATGTCTGAGTGTGCAACAGCCAGCCACACCTAGGCTCATCCCAGTCTGAATTACACTGCAGGGTGACCCCAGCAATGTATATTTTGTACTGCCCAGTCCTCTCCTGGACAATACAAGCTTATATATAGTCTGTCATTTTATTACTACAAGTGACATGCACAAATCTTGTTATTCCAAATGGAGTTTCCCAAACACTTCAATGCAAACACACTGGTTTAGATAAAACAAGTTTATTCGACTAAAATCTCACTCTTTGTAGATAATACAAGTAATGATGTATAAGTCAGAAAAGATTACAAGAAAAATAAAGATAAAACACAACTAGTTGAAGTTAGGCACTATGTTAAACTCACCATATGTTTTTTCTCACCAGATGCTCTCAACAGTCTTACCAGCCAAACTACTTAGGCCAGGACCCCTTCCTCTGGTTAATGACTGCTGCCTTTGTCCCTACTGGTTCAGTGAATCAATGGACAGAGAAAGAGGAGGAGGGGAGCCTTGGGGCATGTTACTTTCCTTAGTCCTCCCTCCCCTTTGAGAAGAAGCTCCGGATGGGAGCATGGTGACAGACAGTCTCTGTGGATGGGAACACTATGCTCTTCCTTTGCTAAGATGTAGATTTTTTTTGTCCCTGCCCCATTTTCTGCCAAATTATGAGTTTTCAATTGATACTTCACTGGGCATACCTTGTACAAAGATTACAACAACAGTGGACATGGGTATATTCTGTCATAGAATAGAATCCTAGAATCATAGAATATCAGGGTTGGAAGGGACCTCAGGAGGTCATCTAGTCCAACCCCCTGCTCAAAGCAGGACCAATTCCCAACTAAATCATCCCAGCCAGGGCTTTGTCAAGCTGGGTCTTAAAAACCTCCAAGGAAGGAGATTCCACCACCTCCCTAGGTAACGCATTCCAGTGCTTCACCACCCTCCTAGTAAAAAAGTTTTTCCTAATATCCAACCTAAACCTCCCCCACTGCAACTTGAGACCATTACTCCTTGTTCTGTCATCTGCTACCACTGAGAACAGTCTAGATCCATCCTCTTTGGAACCCCTTTTCAGGTAGTTGAAAGCAGCTATCGAATCCCCCCTCATTCTTCTTTTCTGCAGACTAAACAATCCCAGTTCCCTCAGCCTCTCCTCATAAGTCATGTGCTCCAACCCCCTAATCATTTTTGTTGCTTTCTGCTGGACTCTTTCCAATTTTTCCACATCCTTCTTGTAGTGTGGGGCCCCAAACTGGTCACAGTACTCCAGATGAGGCACCACCAATGTTGAATAGAGGGGAATGATCACGTCCCTCGATCTGCTGGCAATGCCCCTACTTATACAGCCCAAAATGCTGTTAGCCTTCTTGGCAACAAGGGCACATTGTCGACTCATATCCAGCTTCTCGTCCACTGTAACCCCTAAGTCCTTTTCTGCAGAACTGCTGCCTAGCCATTCGGTCCCTAGTCTGTAGCAGTGCATGGGATTCTTCCATCCTAAGTGAAGGACTCTGCACTTGTCCTTGTTGAACCTCATCAGATTTCTTTTGGCCCAATCCTCTAATTTGTCTAGGTCCCTCTGCATCCTATCCCTACCCTCCAGCGTATCTACCACTCCTCCCAGTTTAGTGTCATCTGCATACTTGCTGAGGGTGCAGTCCACCCCATCCTCCAGATCATTAATGAAGATATTGAACAAAACTGGCTCCAGGACTGACCCTTGGGGCACTCCACTTGATACTGGCTGCCAACTAGACATGGAACCATTGATCACTACCCATTGAGCCCGACGATCTAGCCAGCTTTCTATCCACCTTATAGTCCATTCATCCAGCCCATACTTCTTTAACTTGCCGTCAAGAATACTGTGGGAGACCGTATCAAAAGCTTTGCTAAAGTCAAGGAGTAACACAGAATATAGTGCTGCTTTTGGTCAATCTGGTTGGTTTGTATTGAAAATTCCATTGTAGTTCCCTCTGTCTGTCTGTCCATCCATACTTACACTTGGGCCAGGGACCATCCCTTCTTAACATATCAAAATCCAGATGAGAGTGCAAAAAATGTATCTTTAGTGACATGTTGCAACCAAGGCTTTTGTATGCCTTGAGGAGGTTTTCCACCAACAACCTGTAGTTGTCTGCCTTGTTGTTTCTGAGAAAATTTATTGCCACTAACTGGAAGGCTTTCCATGCCGACTTTTCCTTGCCACGCAGTGCATGGTCAAATGCATCATCTCGAAGAAGTTCACAAATCTGAGGACCAACAAAGACACCTTCCTTTATCTTAGCTTCACTTAACCTTGGAAATTTTCCACAGAGGTACTTGAAAGCTGCTTGTGTTTTGTCAATGGCCTTGACAAAGTTCTTCATCAGACCCAGCATGATGTGTAAGGGTGGTAACAAAATCTTCCTTGATTCAACAAGTGGTGGATGCTGAACGCTTTTCCTTCCAGGCTCCAATGACTGTCGGAATGGCCAATCTTTCTTGATGTAGTGGGAATCTCTTGCACGACTATCCCATTTGCAGAGAAAACAGCAGTACTTTGTGTATCCAGCCTGCAGACCAAGCAAGAGAGCAACAACCTTCAAATCGCCACAAAGCTGCCACTGATGTTGGTCATAGTTTATGCTCCTCAAAAGTTCTTTCATGTTGTCATAGGTTTCCTTCATATGGACTGCACGACCAACTGGAATTGATGGCAAAACATTGCCATTATGCAGTAAAACAGCTTTAAGACTCATCTTCGATGAATCAATGAACAGTCTCCACTCAACTGGATCGTGAACGATGTTGAGGGCTGCCATCACACCATGGATGTTGTTGCAGGCTACAAGATCACCTTCCATGAAGAAGAATGGGACAAGATCCTTTTGATGGTTACAGAACATGGAAACCTTAACATCACCTGCCAGGAGATTCCACTGCTATAGTCTGGAGCCCAACAGCTCTGCCTTACTCTTGGGTAGTTCCAAATCCCTGACAAGGTCATTCAGTTCACCTTGTGTTATGAGGTGTGGTTCAGAGGAGAAGGATGGGAGAAAATGTGGGTCCTGTGACATTGATGGTTCAGGACCAGAAGTTTCATCCTCTTCCTCATCTGACTCAAGTGAGAATGATTCTGGTGCATCAGGAACCGGTAGTCCTTCTCCGTGGGGTACTGGCATATAGCTGATGGAATGTTTGGATAATGCACGGTCCACTTTTTCTTCTTTGACACACCTTTCCCAACTGGAGGCACCATGCAGAAGTAACAATTGCTGGTATGATCTGTTGGCTGTCTCCAAATCATTGGCACTGCAAAAGGCAAAGATTTCCTTTTGCTGTTCAACCACTGGCGAAGATTTGTTGCACAAGTGTTGCAGCATATGTGTGGGGCCCACCTCTTGTCCTGATCTCCAATTTTGCAGCCAAAATAAAGGTGATAGGCTTTCTTAACCATAGTGGTTATACCGCGCTTTTGTGATGCAAAAGTCACTTCACCACAAACATAGCAGAAGTTATCTGCACTGTTCACACAAGTATGAGGCATCTCTGCTTACTTTGGCTAAACAGAAATGTGTCCCTTTGCAAAATCAAACACTGACAAATAAGAGAGCACGACACTGTATGATTTCTAGAGCTGATATAGGGTAATTTGTTCAGCAGAGTGATGTAAGCTTCGTTATGATTGCATCATCCATTACTTCTAGGAATAACATGATGCAATTCATATCATGTATGATGCAATACCAGCTTCATATTGCATCATTCATTGTTTTGCCTAAAAAGCAAGTACTGTCCAAACCCAGTCATAGATTTATTCATAGATCCAGTCAAAGATGTATTTTAGTCATTTCTGGTTTAAATTGAGATCCCTTCCCTTTATAACTCACTTATCCTCCGCCATTCCCAAGTCAAGGGTCGTATATACTGACCCAATAGCATATCTTGAAAACTAGAGCCAATCAACAATTTTAAGCATCATTTTCATTCTCAGTGACCCAGAATTAGTAAAGTTTGACTACATTTATTTCAGAAGCATTTTGGCTGTAGAGCAGTGTAATCAGCAAATAAACATTATTTGTATTATAGTGGGGTGGTGGTTGGGTCACACAATAAAGAAAGGGATTGACTTCTTCCTTCTAAATCACTGCATGAAGGTAATTAATATAATCCAAGTCAGTAGTGAGTGAAGCCAATGGCTATCTGAGAGCTGTCTAGTGGTCTAAGTGAAATGAATTGATGTGTCTCAGCTGGACCTAGGACCAAGCCCACCCTCACAACTGGTCTCCTTTATGTATGTCTCAGCAGTGAAACCAAGGAGGAGGAGTTCTGGAGACTGACCGCCCCTCTTCCGGAGAGGTTTTCAGGTCAAGTTGAGCACATGATTGTGGGGCAGCAGAGGGTCTGGCTGTGTCTGCTCCATGGAATGAAGGCTTCAGGCCCCAAGAATTTTCAGTCTCCAACTTTCAAGTCACTTTATTTAAAAAAATGAGGGTCTTGAAAGTTCCTACCTAGCTTCCCCCATTTCCTTTCTCGCCCCATGCCCAGTCCAGTAGCAATGATCTTTGCCCCAGCTTTGTCCGTGCTTCACTCTGCTACTGCCCTGCCTAGTTCCAGCCAGGCCCAAGAGCCAAAACACAGTTACCAAGCTAGTTTTGTGGCCTTCTCAGTCCAACTAAACCCAGCAAATCTAAAGAGAAGGCTGGTTTCCATGAGACTTCCAGCCCAGTTCACAGGCCCATGAGATGCTTCTCCCTAGACCTGCTGAACGGTCTCAACTCTCCCGTGAAAGGAAAGTTAAAATGGTGACCCAAGGTGACGTTCTTTCCTCCAAGAGGTATCTTCCCAACTTACTTCAGGCCTGAACCAACAGCCCAGCCCAGCTTCCTTCCAACAGATCAACCCCCAGACTCTGGAGCTAGGAGCCCAATCTCTCCTTGCTCCTATCAGCATCCAGCCATAGTTGGTTTATTTCACTCCCTCTCTGCAGGCCACTCACAGGACATGCCCTTGCTGTAGGTGGACACTCCCCACCCACCCAAAAGCCTGCAGCAAACTACAAATGCGTCTCTGTGCCCATGGCCTTCCCACCTTAAAACACTATCAGCTATTTAAAAAAATCAGCCATTAAAAAGACAACAACAACAAAAAACAACCAACCAACCATTCACAGCAATTAAAAGTTCCTTAAACCAGAGCTGCAGAGTTAACAGTGAGATGCAATGGCGATCGATCAAAATGGCCATAAGATTAATCATCCCCAGCTACCACTGGTCAGACTCACTTGGTCAAGTGCTGAGGATATCCATACAAAGCACATAGCAGAAGAAATAAGAAGTGGGTGATTTGCTTTTCTCTTAGCTCCCCCTGAGCCCTTTGGGGTATTTGTTCTAGTGATTAAGCCTGCAAGTGTAATGAATGTAAATTTCATCTACTTCATTAGCTTGGCCACGTTCCATCCAGTACTTTGATGTCCTCTGACTGTGACTTCATCCCTCCACCCCTCTTACTTCCCCTGGCAATCTCCTCCTTCCCCCACTCCTAGCTCTTTTCTTAAGCACCATGTTCATTAAGCAATTAAAGCAATTACCAGTAGATCACATATTGTGCTCAGGTGAACTGTAGTCATCTAGTACAAGAGCCATTAATCTGCTGTCATTCCATTAGCTACACACACCGGCTTCAGTTCTGCCCTGTTCCACTCACACTCTTTCCCAGTCTAAAAGGTAGACACAACACACCATATATTGCAGTGGTGGTTCCCACAGCCTGTCAGCAGTTCTGGCTGTAGCCCAGAGTGGAATTTCTGAAGTCCCCGTTATCTCAGCTTGCTCCTGCAACTTCTCATCATGGTGGCTGAAAAGATTTAAAAGCACACACACACAAAAAGAAATGAGGAGGGAGATTTAAGGATTCCATTTGCAGAATCCAGCAGCCTCATTGCGCATCCCACTATGATTGCAAACTATGTGCATGGACAGGTAATTTCAAATGCTCCCAGCTCCCTGTTTATGTGCACAACAGTCCTTGTGCAATACATCAGTCCAGCATATGTGATAGTGTCTTTCTACTGGCTGGTCCTGGTAAGTACAGCCTGCTGCTGCCTTACAACTCAAGGTGGACTCTTAGCTCAAGTGATAGAGATTTCAGGCCTCAGTCCCGGGGCTAGAGTCCATGGATCTACGTAGGCAGCCATGGTCATTGCACAAAGGCACTCTCCATCAAACCCTCCAACAAACCTTTTCACGTTACAGTCCCGGTCCTGAACTGAGAACCACAGGGCCAGACCCCTGTGACCACATGGAGCCCCCATGAAATGGGAGGGGCTCTGCGCAGATGCAGAATCCCACTGTGATGGGTTCCCCCCAGGATGCCACCAGGAACTGGATCACCACTGAGCCCCCCTGACCCACCAGCCTGGGCTCCCTTTTACACTGTACTGCTGTGACAAGCTGCAAACCCTCTCCAGCCTGCACTTTCACCAGCATACATACAGGTAGGGAAACACCCAGCTGCAGTTACATGAAGGCAGGCTCTCTGACTAGCCCCTGCATGGGAAGACTACAGCTAGGGTACGTCCCAGCTCCTCAGGCACTCACCCCCTCTGGAGTATAAACCCAAAATTATATCGTCTTGCACTGTATAGGGAATTTACAGTGTAAGCTCTTAAGATTTGTCCCCTCCCTCAGCGTGGAGAGGAATATACAACAGCTTTCTGCCCGAGTTATGATTTCCTCACTCTAGTTTAGATAAAGCAAAAACAAATGTATTAAATACAAAAGATAGATTGTAAGTGATTATAAGTGATAGCAAACAGATCAAAGCAGATTACCTAGCACATAATCAAAAAACGCAAACTAAGTTTAATATACGGAATAGATTGGATATGAATCTGCTATTCTTAATCTGCTATTCAGATTAATTTTATCTGAATCTTAATCTGGTATTCAGAATCTGCAGATTCTTAAGGGGCAAGCTGCACTTACTTTACAGCGTGGAATCCCCAGGTCTTTCATACAAAGGCTAAAAATCCCTTTAGCCTGGGTCCAGAACTTCATAGAATCATAGAATATCAGGGTTGGAAGGGACCTCAGGAGGTCATCTAGTCCAACCCCCTGCTCAAAGCAGGACCAATCCCCAACTAAATCATCCTCCAGTTCAGTCTTTGTTCCTCAGGTGTTTCCAGGAGTCTTCTTGGCGGGAAGCACATGGTGAGAACCCTTTGTTTCAAACCTTGGTTCCCATGCCAGTCAGTGGAAAAATACCAACATACCAAGATGGAGTCCAGCACCAAGTGACCTGGTCACCTGTCCCTGTGGAGTCACTGCAGCCATCCCGCACTGGCTGTTTGGATAGTTCACAGGAAGGCTCACCCTGTGGGAGATGAGCTTCTCCTAAGGCCTATTGTTTCTTCCTAATGTCTCATTAACCTGAATGGGCCCTTCCCAGTGAGCCATCTAGACTGAGACCATTTTGCTTAGCAGGCATTGCCCAGAAATAGCTATATGTGAAATAGTTACATAGTCAATATTCATAACTTCAGATACAAAAATGATACATGCATATAAATAGGATAATCATATTCAGCATACCATAACCTTTTCAGTGACACATTACATGCCTTATCTTGCATAAAATACATCATAATTATGATTAATAATTATATCATATTAATATCACTATGAAGAATATGGGGTGCAGTGTCACACCCACCTGAATGTTTCTCAGTACAGGACAGGGCCTAAGGGAAAGCTGCCCTTGGAGATTCCCACTGCAGTAATGTGGCTCATCTACTTCACTGTAAATTCCTTGGCTCAGGGACCATTCATCCTTCTGTGTCTTGTTCAGCACTGAACACATGGCTGGTACTCACCCAATGATAATTAGCCATAATTCCCTTCTGTTCCAAGGAGGTGAAGATAGTCACTGAGTTATTTGGGCCTATTATTAGCACTGGGTTCACTCGGAGACAGAAGCCAAGAACTTTGGCATTGTGTACACAAGCACACAGAAGTGCATTTCCAACACCCAGCAATGAATGCATGAATGAATGAATGAGCACAGTTAAATCCAGTGAGTGAACACAGTTAAATCGAATGGCTCCCTGAAGAGGGCACTGCTTTCACCAAGGGAGTGGGGATTAGCGGGGGGGGGTGGGACTGGAGAATGACAGAGGGTAGATATTCTTCATAGAGTCATAGAAGATTAGTGTTGGAAGAGACCTCAGGAGGTCATCTAGTTCAACCCTCTGCTCAAAGAAGGACCAACCCCAACTAAATCATCCCAGCCAGGGCTTTGTCAAGCCGGGCCTTAAAAACCTCTAAGGATGGAGATACCACTACTTCCCTAGGTACCCCTCTCCAGTGCTTTGGGGGGCCCAAAACTGGAGACAATACTCCAGATGTGGCCTCATGGGTGCCAAATAGAGGGCAATAATCACTTCCCTTGAACTGCTGGCAATGCTCCCACTAAAGCAGCCCAATATGCTGTTAGCCTTCTTGGCAAGAAGGGCACACTGTTGACTTATATCCAGCTTCTCATCCACTGTAATCCCCAGGTCCTTTTCTGCAGAACTGCCGCTTAGCCAGTTGGTCCCCAGCCTGTAGCAGTGCATGGGATTCTTCCATCCTAAGTGCAGGACTCTGCACTTGTCCTTGTGGAACCTTATCAAATTTCTTTTGGCCCAATCCTCCAATTTGTCTAGGTAACTCTCGACCCTATCCCTACCTTCCAGTGTATCTACCTCTCCCCCCAGTTTAGTGTCATCTGGGAATTTGCTGAGGGTGCAATCCATCCCATCATCCAGATCATTAATCATGGAATCATAGAACTGGAAGGGACCTCGAGAGGTCATCTAGTCCAGACCCCTGCACTCAAGGCAGGACTAAGTATTATCTAGACCATCCATGACAGTGTTTGTCCAACCTGAAGATGTTGAACAAAACCGGCCTCAGGACAGATGCCTGGGGCACTCCGCTTGATATCGAGCTGTTTATCACTACCCGTTGTGTCTGATGATCTGGCCAGCTTTCTATCCACCTTATAGTCCATTCATCCAATCCATACTTTTTTAACTTGCTGGCAAGAATGCTGTGGAAGACCGTATCAAAAGTTTTGCTAAAGTCAAGATATATCATGTCCAGCGCTTTCCCCATATTCACAGAGCCAGTTATCTCATCATAAAAGGCAATCAGTTTGGTCAGGCATGACTTGCCCTTTGTGAATCCATGTTGACTGTTCCTGATCACCTTCCTCTCCTCCAAGTGCTTCAAAATGGATTCCTTGAGGACCTGCTCCATTATTTTTCCAGGGACTGAGGTGAGGCTGACTGGTCTGTAGTTACCTGGGTTCTCCTTCTTCCCTTTTTTAAAGATGGGCACTATATGTGCCTTTTTCCAATTGTCCGGGACCTCCCCCAGTCGCCATGAATTTGTGATTCACTATAGGGCCCAAATCTTTTTCTGCAATACTGCCGCTACTGTGGTCTAGCCAGTTATTCCCCACTGTACACTCATGCATTTGATTTTTACTTCCCATGTCATCTTGTTGATTTCAGACCAGTTGTCCAATTTGTCAAGATCATTTTGAATTCTGTTGTCCAAAGTGCTTGCAACTCGTCCCAGCTTGGGGTCATCCACACATTTTATAAGTATACTCACCACTCTCTCATCCAAGGCATTAAATGAAAATATTGAACGGTACCAGACCCAGGATAGATCCCTACGGGACCTGTTGTAATTACTGGTCCTTCAATTTTACTCTAATTGTGAGTACAACTGTAAATAGTATGTGAAAGTTCAGAACATATCACAATGACCTATAACAAAGCTGATGGGGAAAGAAATGAAAAGGAGAGAAAGACTGAATTAATCTGAACAAAAGGACCTACTCCTATGGTTCAAGGACTATGTTAAAATCATGCTTGGTACAAACAGAAGATGTGGAATCAGAAATTAATGAACCAAAATTGGTGTGTCTGATGTTAGGTCTAATTGGTGGACAAAATGAGGGGATGGGCTATTCCACCTGTGACAGATTTGGTCACAGAGACCCCCTTGGGACTGCCACCTGATGTGCTGAGACTACCTCTGAACCCGTTTTCTCTGCCAGCTTGGGACTTCAGTACCCTGTCTTGTTGAGCCAGACACGCTAGCCTGCTGCAAATACAGACCCAGGTCTGAACCATGTCCCCCAAAGCTGCAGACTTAACTGAAAATGGCTTAAGAAGTGCTCCTGTCTCCAGCACCCAGACACCCAGCTTCCAATGGGATCCAAACCCCAAATAAATCAGTTTTACTCTGTATAAAGCTTATACAGGGTAAACCCATAAATTGTCCGCCCTCTATAACACTGATAGAGAGAGATGCACAGCTATTTAATTACTTACTCTGGGTTAATTTATAAGCAAAAGTGATTTTATTAAATATAAAAAGTAGGATCTAAGTGGCTTCAAATAATAACTTGAACAAAGTAAATTACCAAACAAAATTAAACAAAACACACAAGTCTAAGCCTAATACATTAAGAAACTGATTACAGATAAAATCTCACCCTCAGAGATGTTTCAATAAGCTTCTTTCACAGACTGGACTCCTTCCTAGTCTGGTCCCAATCCTTTTCCCTGGTACGGTCCTTGTTCCAGCTTAGGTGGTAGCTAGGGGATTTCTCATGACTGCAGCCTCCCTTTGTTCTGTTCCACACCCTTATATAGCTTTGGTACAAGGCGGGAATCTTTTGTCTCTCTGGGTCCCCACCCCTCCTTCTAAATGGAAAAGAACCAGGTTTAAGATGGATTCCAGTACCAGGTGACATGGTCACATGTACTGGGAGACCCCAAGCCTTCATTCTTCCTGGCCTGACTCACAGGAAGACTTGCAAGTAAACAGAGCTATTTACAACCAATTGTCCTAGTTGATGGGAGCCATCAAAATTCCATACCACCCTTAATGGCCCACACTTTGCATAATTATGATAGGACCTCAGAGTGATATTTCATATTTCTAGTTTCAGATACAAGAATGATACATTCATACAAATTGGATGATCACACTCAGTAGATTATAAGCTTTGTAATGATACCTTACAAGAAACCTTTTGCATGAAGCATATTCCAATTACATTATAGTCACACTCATTAGCTTATTTTCATAAAATCATATGGAGTGCAACCACCCATCACTTCCTTTTGGGTCCTTTAAGGAAGAGATTTGGGCTGGGGAATCAGGACACAGAGGCTCCTAGAGCAAGCTTTTCCATCATGGCTGTCACCCCACCGTTTCCTGGAACCCCGAACCTTCTTCATTCTAATTTTGAGAGCTGTCCTGAGCAATCCAAGCTAAAGAGAGAAGGAATCCAGGTGACATCGCCACCCCTACAAGCTCCAGCTGAATCCCAACCACCAGCTGGGATGAAACAGGATTGGACTTTAACAGCAGCTAGTGCTTATCTCAGCTAATTTCTTCTCTTTCTCCCAAAAGGACAGTTACCACCATCTTTGCTACCACCTAAGATGGTCAAACAAGTGGGGGGTGGGAGATGGGGGGTGTAAGGCAGTCATGGTTCTCACCCCACCTGTCAGGGAGAAAGAGCACACCCCCTCACTGTGATGCTCCTAGAGCAACTCCATTCAGGGAGAATTAGCCAACAGTTAATAGACCCTAGCCTTCAGTTCAGGTTGGGTATCAATTGGGTGTGGTAGCCCCGACACTCAGCCAGAGTGGGGCAGCACTCAGTTAATGGGTCTGGCCTGCAGTCAGGCCGGGTGGCGGCAAGTCTATAGCACAGAGCCTTCAATCAGGATGGGGCTCTGGCTTGCAGTCAGGCTGCGCAGTAGTAAGTCTATCTGCCCAGGGCCCTCACTCAGGGTGGGGCAGCAATTGTGTAAGGGGCTCTGGCCTGCTGTCAGGTAGAGCAGCCCAGCAGTCTCAGGGGAGATTAGCTCTCTGATGGGAGAGCCAGCTAAACCATCTGGCATCCTAGCTCAGGCAGGTGTTAGACCAATGCAGGCCTCCTGGCCTAAAGGTAAGGAGGCGTTTCCCTCGACGGGAAGGAGAAGGGACAGAAGGACGCAGGCCCACGCTCTCCACTGCGTCCCCGCCCAGGAGCCTAACAGTGGTGGAGTGTCCGCCACTGGGTCAGCGGGGAAATCCGGCTGCAACACACTTGCTGACTTGCAGTCAGTAACACAGTCAAACCCTATTTGGCTTCCCTGGGCTCCTTCCTACACTCCCAGTCTGGGGGTACCTGGGTCCCAGGGTTGTTTCTGGCACTATAGCAGCCTCTGTCAGGTCCGGGCTCCAGGTCCGGGAGGTGGTGGTGGGGAATATGTCATGTTTCTCTGGCAGCTCTGCCTCCACTTCCAGTTCCAGTTCCTATCATGCCCCTCTGCTTCCGGTGAGGTGGCCGCAGGTATCCCGGTTCTGCCTACCAGGGGGCGGTCGCAGTTCTCTCCCCACCTGTCAGGGAGGGAGACCATGCCCCCTCACTACACCCCTCCCTCAAGTCCAGCCCACACTCTCCAGGGCTAATACAGTCCCTCTCCCCGAACCAGGACAGACCATCTGCATTTGCATTCTCCTTACCTGCCCTATGTTGCATGGTAAATGCAAACGGTCTTTCATGGTCTGGAGCCACTTGAAGGGGGATGATCCTGTTGAGGCTGACCACAAGTTACCTTGGCCTGTTGTTACAAAATGGTTCGGGGGGAGCTAGTAGTGAACTGACTTTGATGGCGGGCTGGCTTTCAGCCACTCGACTGTATAAACATGTAAAGAGATAAGGAGGATCTGAGAGTGTTAAGTGTGGGAATAGAAAGCAGTAGTGTTTCCTGCCAGAGCCTGCTTGTGGATGCATATGCCCCCCTTAGAAAGAGATGGTGATAAAAAATGGCTGTGAGAATTGCTTTAGACGAACAATCTCACCTACGGACCTAGGTCTTGTGGGTGCCCAGGAATTCCCCATGCTGGAGCAGCGTCTGCTACGAGCTCTCAAGGACAAGGCTGGAGGGTCCGGGACTGTCTGTAGCAGAAGGGGCATAAGAATTGATTCTTGCTTGGTTGCTGGAAAGCACGTATTTAGTAATGCATGAAGGCTGGGAAGCTTATTATACTTTGGCAATAAAACTAGTTATACTTATGCACCTGGTACACTCATTGAGTGTATCCGAACCCCCATTTGGCTTGACAGATCCTTGACCACAACGAATGAGTCCCCCAGGAGGTAATATCGAAGGGCCTCTATAGCCCATTTAATTGCCAGGGCTTCCTTCTTGATGGTCAAATAGTTGCATTCCCAGGGGAAGAGCTTCCAGCTAATGAAAAGGAAGGGGTGTTCCTCTCCGTTGAGGGTCTGAGAGAGGACAGCCCCGAGTCCCACTGCTGAGGCAGCAGTCTGGACCATAAACCTCTGAGAGAAATTGGGGCTACAAAGCACTGGTTTGTGGCAGAGGTGGTCCTTTAGCATCTGGAATGCTTTGGCACACTCGGGGGACCAGTTAACACATTGGGGCTGATTTTTTGTTAGGAGTTCCATCAGGGGGACAGCAATTGAGGCAAAGTTGGGGATGAAGCAGCAGTAATAGCCCACCAGCCCCAGGAATTGTCTTACTTGCTTCTTTGTGGTCGGGGCGGGATGCTTTTGAATGGCCTGGACCTTCTTGACGAGGGGATGCACCTTCCCTCATCCCAGGACGTACCCCAAGTAGGTGGTCTCCTGGTAGCCTATTTGGCACTTCTTGGGGTTGGCCATCAGGCCCGCAGCTCGGAGGGTTTGTAGGATGGCCGCCACCTGGTTCAGGTGCTCCTCCCATTGACAGCTGTAGATCACGACATCATCTAGGTAGGTGGTGGCATACTCCAGGTGGGACTGGAGTAGGTGATCCATCAGCCACTGGAAAGTCACGGGGGCCCCATGGAGTCTGAAAGGCATGTGGGTAAACTGGTAGAGTCTGCTGGGGGTAGCAAAGGCCATCTTCTCCTTTGAGCTTGTATCCAGCAGGATCTGCCAGTACCCCTTCATCAAGTCCAGGGTGGTGATATAGCACATTTCTCCTAAACGGTCAAGTAGTTCATCTACCCGGGGCATTGGATACACATCAAACTTGGAAATGGTAAAAGCAGCAAAGAGTCCTGTGGCACCTTATAGACTAACAGACGTATTGGAGCATGAGCTTTCGTGGGTGAATACCCACTTCGTGCATCCGACGAAGTGGGTATTCACCCACGAAAGCTCATGCTCCAATACGTCTGTTAGTCTATAAGGTGCCACAGGACTCTTTGCTGCTTTTACCATTTCCAAGTTTGATGTGTATCCNACAGCCCCATTATGCCTGTCAACCCAGTGATTCTGCATTGATTTCTGGAGAGTTAATACCATTTCCAAGTATCAGAGGGGTAGCCATGTTAATATGGATTTGTAAAAGCAGCAAAGAGTCCTGTGGCACCTTATAGACTAACAGACGTATCGGAGCATGAGCTTTCGTGGGTGAATACCCACTTCGTGCATCCGACGAAGTGGGTATTCACCCACGAAAGCTCATGCTCCGATACGTCTGTTAGTCTATAAGGTGCCACAGGACTCTTTGCTGCTTTTACAAATCCATATTAACATGGCTACCCCTCTGATACTTGGAAATGGTATTAACTCTCCAGAAATCAATGCAGAATCACTGGGTTGACAGGCATAATGGGGCTGTGCCACTTACATTGCGACCATTCTATGACCCCTAGCTCCAGCACCACCTGCACCTCTTGTTCCACCGTGTCTCGCAGGTAGCATGGGTGGGGTCGGGGGTTTTCACTAACTACCTCTCCTGGGGGGGTCCAGATGACATGCTGGGCCAGCAGGGTCTGTCCTGGTATTACTGTGAACATCCGGGGAAAGGCCTCCAACAGGCATCTTGTCTGATTTTGCCACTCAGGGATGAGGGTTTCCCCAAGGAGGGGTTCTCCCTCTTCTGCTGGAGTGGGGATCCGAGGCCTAATTCAGGGTTGGGGAGATATGGGGTTATTAACAGACCCTCCTGCTCATGCCAGGCCTTCAAGAGGTTTACATGATAGACCTGGCATTTCTTCCATCGCTCCAGCTGGTGGACCTCATAAGTAACGGGGCCAACTTCGTGGATGACTTCTTAGGGGCCTTGCCACTGGGCTAGAAGTTTGGAATCCTCAGAGGGGAGCAACACAAGGACCTGGTCCCCGGGTTCAAAGGTCCATATTTGGACCCCCCCAGTTGTAGGTTCGGGCTTGGGCCCCCTGGGCTGTCTGCATGTTTTCGTTTGCTAGGTTGCCGGCTCGTGTCAAGTTCTCGTGCAGTTGCAGGATGTATTGAAGGAGCCCCTGGGTTGGATATGGGGTCTGCTCCCAGGTCTCCCGTGGCTGAAGAGCAGCTCAAAGGGGGAGAATTGGGTGGAGGCTTGCAGTACCTCCCGAATGGTAAGCAGCAAAGGTGGGAATAGTCGGCCCCAATGCAGCGAAGTCGTATTGGGCGGTGGATCAGGTTATTATCCTGGGTGAGGCACCTCTGCACCATAGTCTGGCCGCAGCCGAAGTCCACTGGGGCGTCCACCTGTCTCCCATCAAGTCCAGCAGAGACCATCATGTTGGGGTTGAGGTGCTGTCGGGCATGGATTTCTCCAGCATAGGCTTCACCAAAGGAGCAGTCCATGGTGGGGCACTGCCTCTGGAGGTGTCCAAAGTGGCCACAACTAAAACAGGGCCAGATCTCACTGGGATTTCTGTGGGTCTTGGGGTTCCGACGATGCTCAGGTTCCTTTGGTGGGGGTCTTTTGTTCCTCACCATGGTTGTTAGGTGTACCATGGGGCTTCGGAGTATAACGAGGTGGGTTCCCATCACGATGGCTGTCTTCACAGCCCAGGGCTGGGTGGGTTGCCATCGGAGGCCTGTAAGGCTTTCCAGCCATCAGGAGGGGAGTCCGCATTCGGGCAATGGGTCCTGGTGCCGCCAGGGCCTCTGTGGCTAAGAAGTCCTCCATGAGGTCAACGGCAACCTTCAGGGTGGAGGGTTGGTGCCGCAGGACCAACGCCCTCCCTTGGGGCAAGAGAATGTGTACCAACTGCTCGACTACCACCTGCTCAGCGAGTTCGGTGGCTGTATGCTGCATTGGTTAGAGCCACCACCAGCAGGTGTCCTTCAGCCCCTTGGCCACGATGCGAGGTCGTGCCCTGAGCAGATATGTCCTTCCCCAAAACCTACACTGAAATGTTTCAGGGATAATCTCCAGAGCGTCCAAGAGTGGTCTTGACTGCTCTATAGTCGCAGGCCCCCTCATTAGGAACACCCTGATAGGCGGCCTGGACTGCCCCCATCAAATACAGGGCCAAGAGCGTGGCCCATTGTTCTGGGGCTCACCCAGCTGCCGAGGCCTCTCTCTTGAAGGTAATCAAAAATGCCTCAGGGTCATCTTCCGGACCCATTTACTTGAGCTGCAGTGGCAGCATGGGGGTCGCCGGCACCACTGCTCCTCCAGAGCTGAGGGAGTGGGGTAGCAGTGCAGACAGTTGCTGAAAACATTGCCTCTGCTGATCCTGTTGCAGGGTCCCTAGCTCCAGGTGCAGCTGTTGGTCCCCAGCTGTTGAAGTAGCTGCTGCTGTTGCTGGAGTTAGAATCATAGAATATCAGGGTTGGAAAGAACCTCAGGAGGTCATCTAGTTCAACCTCCTGCTCAAAGCAGGACCAAGCCTTAACTAAATCATCCCAGCCACAGCTTTGTCAAGCCTGACTTTAAAAACCTCTAAGGAAGGAGATTCCATCACCTCCCTGGATAACCCATTCCAGTGCTTCACCCCCCTCCTAGTGAAAAAGTTTTTCCTAATATCTAACCTAAACCTCTCCCACTGCAACTTGAGACCATTACTCCTTGTTCTGTCATCTGATACTACTGAGAACAGTCTAGAGTTGAGCAGCCTGCTGTTGTTGCTGTAGCTGGGCGGCCAGCTGCTGCTGTTGGATTTTGGCCCACCACTTCATCAGTTGCTTGAGTTCCATATCAGTGTTCGGGCAGGTTGTTGTCTAAGCGCAAGGGCAGTCCCCACTCTTTCTCAGGGAGCTATTGCTGCCTGCAGTCTCCACCATGTGTAAGATGGTCGCGGTTCTCTCCCCACCTGTTAGGGAGGGAAACTACACCCCCTCGCTGCGATGCTCCTAGAGCGAGTCCATTCAGCGGGAATTAGCCACCAGTTAATAGGCCCTAGCCTTCAATCCCAAGCTGGGTATAAATTGGATCTGGTAGCGCCGACACTCAGCCAGAGCGGGGCAGCACACAGTTAATGGGTCTGGCCCATAGTCGGGCAGGGTAGTGGCACATCTCTAGGTCCAGCACCTTTAATCAGGGTGGGGCCACACTCAATTAATGCCTCTAGCTTGCAGTCAGGCCGCACAGTAGTAAGTCTAGCAATCTGGGACCCTCACTCAAGGAGGGGCAGCAACCAGGTAAGGGTCTCTGGCCTGCTGTCAGGCAGTGCAGCCCAGCAGTCTAGGGGGAGATTAGTTCACTGATGGGAGAGCCAGCTAAACTCTAGCTGTTGGTGGGGTGGCAGGAAGTAGGGGGACACAGGCCCACCTGCTTCACTGTGTCCCTGACCAGGGTGGAGTGGTCCGCCAATGGGCCAGCGGGGAAATCCAGCCGCAATACGCTGGCTGGTTTGCAGTCAGTAACACAGCCAAACCCTGTTTGGCTTCCCTGGGCTCCCTCCTACACTCCTAGTCTGGGGGTACCTGGGTTCCACTGTTGTCATCGGTCTCGCTGGGGTAAACGGCAAGTGGCAGCCCCAACAGCTCCTCGGTGTCCCCGGCTTCTGGCGGGGTGGCTGCGGGTATCCCATTGCTGCCCACCAGGGTGCGGTTGTGGTTCTCTCCCTGTCTGTCAGGGAGATAGACCACACTCCCTCACCATAAGGGGTTCCTTCTAAAACTCCCTCCAGCTAAAGGGAAAGGGAACAAAAAATGCTGTAAGGTATTAAATAAGGTTTTCATTTGTATGTTTCAAACGCTTTAACTGTTTTCCTTCTTTTCTGTATCTTTAATAGAAGATTAAAGGGATGTTTATGGTGTGTGTGCCATGATACTAAACAGGCTGAAGTCTCTGTATGCCATACCCCAGATCTTGTTTAACATTGTTTAATGTTGGACAATGATTGGGTGTTGTTAACACCTTTGGCCCCTATACCCCCTCTAAATTAATAGAACTGACCCCACTTGATGTCCCCTCAGTTTGGTGGTGAGCCACTGATAACTACTCTGAGTACAGTCTTTCAATCTGTTGTGCACCCACTTAAACCATATTTCCCTTTTTGCTTATGAGAATGTCATGTGGGACTCTGTCAAAAGCCTTCTGAAATTGAGATATATCACATCTACTGCTTCCCCACATCCACTAGACCAATTACTTTGTCAAAGAAGGAAATTAAGCCGGTTTGCTGTGATTTGTTCTAAACAAATGAATGTTGGCTTTTACCTAACACTTTATTATCCTCTATGTTTGAACAAACTGACTGTTTAATAATTTGTCCCAGTATCTTTCTGTGTATTGACATTAGGCTAATTGGTCTATAGTTCCCTGAAACCTCTTTTTTCAAGATAGGTATTAATGTTTGCCGTTCTCTAGTGCTCTGGGACCTCACTCAACCACCATGAGTTCTCAAAAATAACCGTTAATAGTTCAAAGATTGCATTGGCTAGTTCCTTAAATATTCTATGGATTGGGAAACTGAGGCACAGAGCAGTGAAGTGACTTCCCCCAAGGTCAACCAGCAACAGAGCTGAAAAATAGATGCAGGTCTGCTGAGTCCCAGCTCACTGCACTTTCCACGGGGTCCGACTGTCTTCCAATCAAGAATCATAGAATCATAGACTATCAGGATTAGAAGGGACCTCAAGAGGTCATCTAGTCCAACCCCCTGCTCAAAGCAGGACCAATTCCCAACTAAATCATCCCAGCCAGGGCTTTGTCAAGCCGGGCCTTAAAAACCTCCAAGGAAGGAGACTCCACCACCTCCCTAGGTAACGCATTCCAGTGCTTCACCACCCTCCTAGTGAAATAGTGTTTCCTAATATCCAACCTGGACCTCCCCCACTGCAACTTGAGACCACTGCTCCTTGTTCTGTCATCTGCCACCACTGAGAACAGCCGAGCTCCATCCTCTTTGGAACCCCCCTTCAGGTAGTTGAAGGCTGCTATCAAATCCCCCCTCATTCTTCTCTTCTGGAGACTAAACAATCCCAGTTCCCTCAGCCTCTCCTCATAAGTCATGTGCTCCAGACCCCTAATCATTTTTGTTGCCCTCCGTTGGACTCTTTCCAATTTTTCCACATCCTTCTTGTAGTGTGGGGCCCAAAACTGGACACAGTATTCCAGATGAGGCCTCACCAATGTCGAATAAAGGGGAACGATCACGTTCCTTGATCTGCTGGCAATGCCCCTACTTATACAGCCCAAAATGCCATTAGCCTTCTTGGCAACAAGAGCACACTGTTGACTCATATCCAGCTTCTCGTCCACTGTGACCCCTAGGTCCTTTTCTGCAGAATTGCTACTTAGCCATTCGGTCCCTAGTCTGTAGCAGTGCATGGGATTCTCCCGTCCCAAGTGCAGGACTCTGCACTTGTCCTTGTTGAACCTCATCAGGTTTTTTTTGGTCCAATCCTTTAATTTGTCTAGGTCCCTCTGTATCCAATCCCTACCCTCTAGTGTATCTACCACGCCTCCTAGTTTAGTGTCATCTGCAAACTTGCTGAGAGTGCAGTCCACACCATCCTCCAGATCATTAATAAAGATATTAAACAAAACCAGCCCCAGGACCGACCCTTGGGGCACTCCACTTGAAACCGGCTGCCAACTAGACATGGAGCCATTGATCACTACCCGTTGAGCCCGACGATCTAGCCAGCTTTCTATCCACCTTACAGTCCATTCATCCAGCCCATACTTCTTTAACTTGCTGGCAAGAATACTGTGGGAGACCGTATCAAAAGCTTTGCTAAAGTCAAGGAAGAACACATCCACTGCTTTCCCCTCATCCACAGAGCCAGTTATCTCCTCATAGAAGGCAATTAGGTTAGTCAGGCACGACTTCCCCTTGGCGAATCCATGCTGACTATTCCTGATCACTTTATTCTCCCCTAAGTGTTTCATAATTGATTCCTTGAGGACCTGCTCCATGATTTTTCCAGGGACTGAGGTGAGGCTGACTGGCCTGTAGTTCTCCGGATCCTCCTTCTTCCCTTTTTTAAAGATGGGCACTACATTAGCCTTTTTCCAGCCATCTGGGACCTCCCCCGATCGCCATGAGTTTTCAAAAATAACGGCTAATGGCTCTGCAATCTCATCCGCCAACTCCTTTAGCACTCTCGGATGCAGCGCATCTGACCCCATGGACTTGTGCACGTCCAGTTTTTCTAAATAGTCCCGAACCACTTCTTTCTCCACAGAGGGCTGGTCACCTTCTCCCCATATTGTGCTGCCCAGTACAGAAGTCTGGGAGATGACCTTGTTCGTGAAGACAGAGGCAAAAAAAGCATTGAGTACATTAGCTTTTTCCACATCCTCGGTCACTAGGTTGCCTCCCTCATTCAGTAAGGGGCCCACACTTTCCTTGACTTTCTTCTTGTTGCTAACATACCTGAAGAAATCCTTCTTGTTACTCTTAACATCTCTTGCTAGCTGCAACTCCAAGTGTGATTTGGCCTTCCTGATTTCACTCCTGCATGCCTGAGCAATATTTTTATACTCTTCCACTTCTTGTAAGCTTCTTTTTTTGCGTTTAAGATCAGCAAGGATTTCACTGTTTAGCCAAGCTGGTCGCCTGCCATATTTACTATTCTTTCTACACATCGGGATGGTTTGTTCCTGCAACCGCAATAAGGATTCTTTAAAATACAGCCAGCTCTCCTGGACCCCTTTGCCCTTCATGTTATTCTCCCAGGGGATCCTGCCCATCTGTTCCCTGAGGGAGTCAAAGTCTGCTTTTCTGAAGTCCAGGATCCGTATTCTGCTGCTCTCCTTTCTTTCTTGTGTCAGGATCCTGAACTTGACCATCTCATGGTCACTGCCTCCCAGGTTCCCGTCCACTTTTGCTTCCCCTACTAATTCTTCCCTGTTTGTGAGCAGCAGGTCAAGAAAAGCTCTTTCCCTAGTTGGTTCCTCCAGCACTTGCACCAGGAAATTGTCCCCTACACTTTCCAAAAACTTCCTGGAGGGTCTGTGCACCACAGTATTGCTCTCCCAGCAGATATCAGGGTGATTAAAGTCTCCCATGAGAACCAGGGCCTGCGATCTAGCAACTTCTGCTAGTTGCCAGAAGAAAGCCTCGTCCACCTCATCCCCCTGGTCTGGTGGTCTATAGCAGACTCCGATCACGACATCACCCTTGTTACTCACACTTCTCAACTTTATCCAGAGACTCTCAGGTTTTTCTGCAGTTTCATACCAGAGCTTTGAGCAGTCATACTCCTCTTTTACATACAATGCAACTCCCCCACCTTTTCTGCCCTGCCTGTCCTTCCTGAACAGTTTATATTCATCCATGATAGTACTCCAGTCATGTGAGTTATCCCACCAAGTCTCTGTTATTCCAATCACATCATAGTTCCCTGACTGTGCCAGGACTTCCAGTTCTCCCTGCTTGTTTCCCAGGCTTCTTGCTTTTGTGTATAGGCACTTAAGATAACTCAGATCGTCCCTCTTTCTCAGCATGAGACGGGAGTCCTCCTCTCTTGCGCTCTCCTGCTCTTGCTTCCGCCCCGGATCCCACTTCCCCACTTACCTCAGGGCTTTGGTCTCCTTCCCCCGGTGAACCTAGTTTAAAGCTCTCCTCACTAGGTTAGCCAGCCTGCTGGCGAAGATGCTCTTCCCTCTCTTCGTTAGGTGGAGCCCGTCTCTGCCTTGCACTCCTCCTTCTTGGAACACCATCCCATGGTCGAAGAATCCAAAGCCTTCTCTCCGATACCACCTGTGTAGCCATTCGTTGACTTCCACGATTCGATGGTCTCTACCCAGGCCTTTTCCTTGCACAGGAAGGATGGACGAAAACACCACTTGCGCCTCAAACTCCTTTTTCCTTCTTCCCAGAGCCACGTAGTCCGCAGTGATCCACTCAAGGTCATTCTTGGCAGTATCATTGGTGCCCACGTGGAGAAGCAGGAAGGGGTAGTGATCCGAGGGCTTGATGAGTCTCGGCAGTCTCTTGTCACATCGTGTATCCTAGCTCCTGGCAAGCAGCAGACCTCTCGGTTTTCCCGGTCGGGGCGGCAGATAGATGACTCAGTCCCCCTGAGGAGGGAGTCCCCAACCAGCACCACCCTCCTCCTCCTCTTGGGAGTGGTGGTCGTGGAACCCCCATCCCTAGGACAGTGCATCTCTTGCCTTCCAATCGGTGGAGTCTCCTTCTGCTCCCTTCCCTCAGATGGGTCATCTAGTCCACTCTCCACATTAGTACCTGTAGAGAGAACATGGAAACGATTGCTCACCTGTATCTCCATTGCTGGTGCATGGATGCTCCTCTTTCTCCTTCTGGAGGTCACATGCTGCCAAACCTCTTCACAATCCTTCTGTCCCTGCTGCGCCTGCTCTGAATCTTCAGAACATTGTGGCCGTAGAAGCATCTCCTGACGTCTGTCCAGGAAATCTTCATTTTCCCTTATGCAACGCAGAGTCGATACTCGTTTCTCCAGACCTCGAACCTTCTCTTCCAATATGAAGACCAGCTTGCACTTTGTAAAGACAAAGTCGCTTCTGTCTTGTGGAAGAAAGACAAACATGGCACAACCTGTGCAGGTTACAACAGCTGATCGCTCACCTTCCATATCACCGTCCTCTTAAGAACTTCCTCAACTGTTGCAGGAACTACTCAGAGAAACCTGCAGATGAAAGCCTCAGTGAGCTCTCCCCAGGCAAAGTCCCTCTGTTAGCCTCTGCTGTTCGCCGCTCAGCTGGTTCGCTGCTGACTGCCCTTATATACCAGTAAGGCCCACTCAGGGCCCACCTGGAACAAAGCACTCCCAATTCACACTTTTCAAACAAACAAGCAAGGAATCAAGCTTTATGGCAAGAAGGTTTATGGTCTTTTGTTTTGCTTTACAGTTCACCTTTAAATTCACCCAGCCAGTTTCTCAAGCTGGCAAACAAAGGGTATGAACATGCCCCTCTACTTTAGATGGGCACATCACTGACCTGACAAATGCTCCGGAATAGGTGGTCCTGGCAACCACAGAGATCTTTGTTTCTGGAAGCATCTCTCCTGACTCTTCAATGGGTGGGGAAAAATTGGACTGGATTTCTAAACCCCCCTGGAATGAATCATGGCTGCAGTCCCTAATAGAAAAGGAACCTGACCTAGATGTTATTTAATACCCCCAATGAACTGTGCTTCTAACCTCTTCACTCTGTTGCTAGGATTCCTCCCTCCTCAGCATAGAAATGATCTCTGTTCTGACCGATCAAAAAGCTTTTCTCTTCCCAGACAAGAAGAAAAAAAAATCAAGATTAAAAGAAAATAATCAGAATGAATTCTCCTTTTCCTTCTGATTCATTTAATTTTCGAGATATGCTCCTGCTGAACAATTTCATGGAGAATTTGAGTAATTAGAATAGCTTTCTTTTCAATGTCAGCACTTTTGCTATTATTCTTTCCTTCCTCCCCCCATAATGTATTTATGTTCCCCTTTGAAATCTCATAGAAACATGCAAAAACAAATGGTATGTCCTGGGGAAAAGGCACGGAGCTGACAGTCTTTTCCAACATCTCTCTCCAGCCACATGGGAGAACAAAAGTCAGCTGAGGAACATCAAGCCCAGAGACCTTCGGTGGGATGAGTTTGAGGCACATTATTGCTTCCTTGATGGAACCCTGGGTTCAAATGTTAGGTCTAGATGACAAATGCAATTAGTCTAATCTGACATCACATGTAGAAGTCGAATCCTGGCTCCATTCAAAGTGAATAGCAAATGCCAAGATTTCACCCATGCCATCTAATCTGAAGAGTGAAAATGCAGTGCGTGAACAATCATCAACAGGTACCAACTACAATGGTTTGGCCATGTTGCTGGAATGACCCCATCCCAACTGCCTAAAGTTGTTTTGTAGGGTAGAGAGGGTGTGCATGTTAAAGGAGACAGTACTATGACATGGTGTATAAAACAATACCCCCAACAGGCTCACATAGTGGCTCAAAACAGACATGGATGGAATCTGCTCATAACCTCAGCCCTACCCGCCCTTGGCATTGGCAAAAAGGGATGACTCTGATGAAACTCAGGTACATCTTTGGTCCCCATCACTGTAGTATCCAAGCATCTCACAACCTGTAATGTATTTATGCCCAAAGCACCCAGAGGCAGGCCAGAGCTATCATCCCCATTATGCAGATGGGGGACTGAGGCAGAGAAAGACTAAATGAGTTGCTTGAGGTCACAGGGAGTTCATGGCCCAGCAGGAAACTGAAGTAGGGGCTCCCAAGTCTCTGGCTGGTGCTCCCCTTGATCATCCTTTTTCTCAGCTGTCTCCAGAGGCTACATGGGAGGTGCATGCAAAGAGCTGTGTAGAGTTCAGAACAGGAATAGCAGGGGCTGCAGGTTAGGACTGAGGTGTATTGGCAGAGATGTGTGGGACCCAGGACTTGTATAACAGGGTTCAGTCTGCAGAGCATGTGTGCATGCTTGGCCGGGGGGGCGGAGGGGGCAGAGGGAGGGGGCTTCGGGTGCAGAACTGAAATAGCAGAAGGTGTTACAGGTCAGGATTGTGGTTCACCAGCAGAGCTTGTGGGGGGTGGCATGGCAGCGGCTGCTGCAGGTCAGGGTGAGATCCCAGTTCCTCTGCAGTTAGTGGGCCAGCATTTCTCCCCAGGAGTGTGGTTCATTATGAGAGCTTGGGCAGGGGCAAGGGGTGGGGGGTGGGATTGGAATAGCAGGGGAATGTGCACTGGGGAAAATGTATAGGTGTGAATTCATGCTCTGGCTCCCATGGTTCCTGAATCAGCAATGAAATTCTATCCTCATACTGTATGGTTACCTACCCGAGTTTTCTTACTTTCACATACATGTCTTCTGAAACATCTCAGTCTGTCTGTCCATCCCCAGACACAGCTCTATCTACCCATCTCCATACACACCCCT
Source organism: Trachemys scripta elegans (assembly GCF_013100865.1). Taxonomy (NCBI): domain Eukaryota; kingdom Metazoa; phylum Chordata; order Testudines; family Emydidae; genus Trachemys; species Trachemys scripta. Next base: position 40,065,878 of record NC_048307.1, read on the forward strand.
GCATCTGTCAGCATGTCTGAAGCACGCACCCCTGTAGCCACACCGGGTTAAATTGGCAAGGATCATTTAAATGTCATCCTTTGTGGCCAGTTCTACTGCAGCCAGTCACTGTGTCTAAAGTCCCATTAATCATTTCAGTTGGAAAGGAGACGTGGCATTTAGAGAGTCCTCTCTTTGAAAACCGTTATTGCAAGATGTGTCTCCAGATAAATCATTTGTACTTCTCAGCCATGGATGGTAAGTGCTTTCAGCAGGGTAATGCATTTTAAACTTCATTTGTGCGCCAGCCTATTACTTTTATCTCTGCATCTCAATAGAAATGCTTACCATCTGAGCATAAACAAGACCTTAACCTCCTCTGTGCCATATCCTCCAACAGCCTCAAGGGCCATTCTCCCTGATTTATTTTCTGGAAATTCCCCTGTAAACTATCCATGCTTAGGCTCAAAATATTCAGTAATTTCCAAGTCAGGGAAAGAATTTTGCCTCACTCATCCTCTACTATACACATTGTTCTACGGATTGAACGATCATTTGCTTATTATTGCAATGAACTGGCATGTTGGTATGTGCACTGCCACTGCCCTCTACTGGAGGGAATGAGAACTGTTTGACTATTGACTGGGAGAGCTCTGGATATATTCAATAAGATGCCCATTGGTGATGCTTCCAATTATGGTAAATTTAAGGAACTGGTTTTAAAACAGTTTCAGATTAAACCTAAATGTATAGAGTAAAATTTAGAAACCTTAAGAAAGGAGCTGGGTTAAGTGATGTGGCTTATGTGACCCGAATGAGAGATCTACTGGATAAGTGGGTGAGGGCAAAAGGTATTAAAGCTTTGAAGGAATGTGTGACTTGGTTGCTCAAGAACAGTTCCTGAATACGTGTAGTGATGATGTAAACCAGTATTTATGGGATAAAAAGGTAGAAATGGTTGATGCACTTGCTTCTTATGCTGATCAATTCAAGCAATCCCAAGCACCTAGTAGGGGTAAAACATAGACAGAGGGGTTTAAGTTTGGTGGGACGCAAGGTCCCTGCTTTACCCCTGGGAAGAAGGAGTGTGGATCGGAGGCTGGGCATTCACCTCCCCAAGTTCACTCCTCCAGTCCTTGTCCCAAATCTGTAAAAACAGACGAGCCCTGAAGGTGCTATCATTGTAATTCCACTGAGCACCTGAGGAATAAATGCCCTGTGCTGAGTGGGAACATGCAGCAGGTAACTCATGGAAATGCTGCTACTCAGAGCTCAGAGACACCTCAGGCAGTTGCCACTTATCACACAGGATTTGTAAAGTTGCCATTGCACAGCCAGGCAGCATAGGCACGACTAGCCATGGGTGCTCGACCACAGCTCTGCCCCCAGCCCCACCCCCACTCCACCCCTTCCATGAGGCCCTGCCCCACCTCTTCCCACCCTTTCCCCGAAGTCCCTACCCCAACCCCGCCCCCTGCCTGCCCCTATTCCGACTCCTTCCTCCAATCTCCGCCCTGGCCCCGCCTCTTCCCCTGAGAGCACCAAGTCCCTTCCCCGCAACTCCCAGAGCGTGCAAACAACTGTTTGGCGGTGGCCGACTGGGAAACGCTGGGAAGTAGGTGGAGGAGCAGGGACGCAGCGCGCTCAGGGGGTGAGTAGGAGGTGGAGCAGGGGGGAAGGGAGCTTGGCTGCCGGTGGGTGCAGAGCATCCACTAATTTTTCCCTGTGGATGCTCCAGCCCCGGAGCACCCACGGACTCGGCACCTATGCCAGGCAGTAAGCACATGAAGGCTGTCAGAATGAATGGCAAGGAACTCCCTGCATGGAGAGATAACTGGTGCAGAAATTTCTGTGGTCAGGAAAGACTTGATTCAGGAGAAAGACATACTGCCAAGCAGGACCGACTTTAGGCCAATTCAACCAATTCCCCGGAATCGGGCCCTGCGCCTAAGAGGGCCCCACGCCTTAAAGAGGAGAATCGGTTGAATCAACCTAAAGCCGGCACTGCCCGGGCCCTTTAAATAGCCCCCAGAGCCCTGGGGTAGCGGGGGCTCCGGGAGCTATTTAAAGGGCCAGGGCTCCAGCTGCCTCTGCTGCCCCGGTCCTTTAAATAGCCGCGGGAGCCCCGCCACTTCCCCAGGGCTCCTGCAGCTATTTAAAGGGCTGGGCGGTAGAAGCAGGGGAGCCCCGGGCCCTTTAAATAGCCCCCGAGCCCCAGGCTGCTGCTGCTACCCCCTGTCCTGCCCGCACCAGCCCTGCCCCCCTGCCTTGCCCGCAGCCAGCCCCTGTCTCTAGCCAGCCCCGCACCCCTTGCCCGCAGCCAGCCCCTGCTGCACTCCCTGCCCTACCTCCAGCCCCGCACCAGCCTCTGTCTCCAGGAGGGAGGAGGAGGGGGCACTTACTGTACAGGGTGGCCTGGGGGCTGGCTCTGACCCCCTCAGCCAGTGGTGAGCTGGAGCCAGTTCGCACCGGTTCACACGAACGGGTTGTTAAATTTTAAAGTGGTTTTAGAACCGCTTGTTAACCAGCTTCCCTGCGAGAAGGGGGCGCTGCGGCTTTGATGGGCTCTGGCTGGGAAGTGTGTAATTCCTCCTCTGGCCACCGGGGGTGCTGCGCAGCGGGAGCTATGTGGGCCACCTCCTGGCCCTGTTGCTGGTGCTGCTCCTCGGACCTCTGGCCCTGGGGCTCCCGCTGCTGCCCGCTGGGTCCCCAGCTGCTCTGCTGGGCCTGGGCTGCGTCCTGCTGCTTGGGCTGCTCCAAGGCGCTCTCCCGGTAAGTAACCGCCACCCTGCCCGCAGCCAGTCCCTGTCTGCAGCCAGCCCTGCACTTCCTGCCCTGCTCGCAGCCAGCCCCTGTCTCCAGCCAGCTCCGCACCCCCTGCCCTGCCTGCAGCCAGACCCCACCTCCAGTCAGCCCCTGCCCTGCCTCCAGCCAGCCCCATGTCCACTGGTGCCCTGCAGTTCCCAGGGCAGTAACCCTGCACACCTGTTTCAATGAGGGGGGCAGGGAGCAGCTGGGACCCACACATGTGCACACACCCCCAGGGAGTGGCCGGGACCCACACATGTGAAACGGAGCTCATTTCTAGTTCAGGCCCATCTTTTTAAAAAAGAACTTTAGGTAGGGTTAACATACATCCGCATAAATTATGCAATGTACGTAATATATAATTTTGTTATTATTTATATAGTTATGGAAAGTAAATAATACATGGAAGAAATTAAAGGGTTTTTTTTTACGTGTTTTTTTTTTTTTAGTCATCCCTGCCGGGGCCCCGCCGAAAATGTTCGAATTGGGCCCCACACTTTCTAAAGCTGGCCCTGCTGCCAAGACAGATGGCAGAGCTTTTGTTAGTAGGGGGTCACAAAATCCTTGTGCCTTTGGTTAAAGTGCACATAGAAACTGAGCATTTTCAAGCTGAATTAACTGTTGCTGCAGTCTCTCAGAACTCCACACAAATGCTTCTTGGAAATGACTTTTTCAATGTGGCTAGGCTATACAGGGGTCTGTCAGCAGCGAGACAAAGTCTTGTGCTGAAGCCCCAGTTGGAAGGAGCAAAGCTACAGAAACTCTGAGGACATGGGAGAGTGTCTCTTTAATTCCTCTCCAGGAGTGCAAAGCAATTTGCCACAAGGGGTGGTGGTGGGTAGAACCAGCTCCTGTTTGGTGTCTGTTCCCTCATGATGGCAGGGAGACTGTCCAGGTTGCAGCCTGCCAGGAAGGTGCAGCTAAGTAAGGGACAAATCCTGTCCTAGGATGCATAGGGAGATGTGCCCTAGAGGGGGAAGATGGGATCCAAGAAACTGCTGTGGGGGGTGAAGATTCTGTTGGGGTCACTAGGCCTGCCTGAGCCAGAGTTCTTCCATGTTTAAACTCTGTCCTTCCATGTTTAACTCTAATCGACCTCAAAAGCCAAGGACAGAAATTGGAATGTGTAAACAGCCAGTTATCAGTTACAACCCCCCCTCCCCTCATACCGGGTACCAAGCGATAATGATGAGGTTTGCATGTTTCTAGCTGGAGAAGGGGTAATAAACTAAGGGTAAACAAGACCAGATAACTGTTTAGAGGAGTGTTACTAACAAGCTAGATTTATAGCCCTAGAATGATTTAACAGCTTAAATGTATAAACATGCGTTTGGTGGGGGGAGGGGGGGTTGTAGGGGGGGGCTTAGTTGTAAAATGTATAAAGAGAGGAAAACTGTTTTTGCTGGTGTGCTTGATCTGAGACTTGCCTGTCTCCTTGCACCACTTTGAAATCTCAAATAAACTTTGTTTGCTTCTCCACCCCGGTATGTTTATTGGCGCGAAGCACACTGGGCAACGAACCCCACTGTTGCTGTCCTCAGGCCTCTGTGCCGGCAACAGTCTTGGCGTCCCTGGGTGGGCTCGAGGCTGAAATTTAGCCTTGCTCGGACCCCTCTCAGAGGTTGACGGATTGCGGCGATGACCGACGCCCAGCGCGCACTGGTGACTTCATCGGGGGCCTCGGCGGAGACGTGATTTGGTCGACCCAGGAGGGTACAACGGTGCAGCGCACTTGATTAGTGGAGAAGCAGCTGCGGGTGACGGTGCAGAACCGGACCCTTGGATAAGGTAGGAACAGTCCAGTGGGGACTTTTTTTGACCTGGGGACGCCCAGTATCTCCCTAGAGTATGGGGCAGGGACAGAGTACTGCAGGCAGTGCAAGTTGTACGCCCTTAGAATGCATTCTGGTGAACTGGAAAGTGTTTGGATCGGATCGGTTGATTAAAAGTAAACTGAAAAGATTCTGTACAGTAGACTGGCCTCAATATCAGCTAGAGGACCAGGAAAGGTGGCCACCGGAGGGATAACTTAATTATAATACGATCCTTCAATTGCTTTTGTTTTGTCAGCGTACGGGTAAATGGAATGAACATATGTATGTACAGTTGTTTATGTTGTTAAGAGATAGGTCAGATCTTTTGCAAAGGTGTAATTTGACTCCGAGAGGTTCGGTAGTAACTACTGTTAGTCCCCAGAACCCTCCCTCAGTTGTAATGGCAGAGTCGGTGTCCCCTTCAGCTCCAACACCCCCACCTTATAAAGATAGGGTGCTCAGGTCCCAGAGATTGCCCCCTCGGTGGGATTCTATCCATTGATTACTGAGACTTGGATAGCCCGTACTGGAACAGAAAATCGCCCAGCCACTACAATGCAGGTTTACATGCATGTGCCTTTTAACCCAGTGGACCTAGCAGCCTTTAAGGCACAGGTAGGGGAATTTTCTACGAATCCAAGCAAGTTTATCTCGGTCTTTGAAGGGTGTCTGGCTAGCCATAAGCCTGACTGGGATGACTGTAATGTCCTTATGCGGACCCTGCTGTCTGAGGTGGAGTGTAATCAGGTTGCGTCTAAGGCACGGGAGGAGGCACAGCTTAGACATGAGGCAAACACAGCACACATCCCTGCTGCTGCACTTCAGGTCCCTACAGCAGACCTCCGGTGGAATCCCAACGTGCCGGCGGATCTCACCCGTCTCACTGTATAAAAGGAGCTCCTATTACATGGTCTCCGACACTTAGCTGTCCGACAAAACAAGTGGGCTAAACCGTATGAGCTAGTACAGGAGCGAAAAGAGAGTCTGGTTGCTTTTCTGCAGCGTATTCGGGATACCATCAGGCAAACTACTAATGCAAATCCCGATGATCAGGCTACTGAGGCAATTATAAAGGGTATCTTTACCAGCCGTGCCGCACCGATATTAAAAGGAAACTGCAGAAAAAGGAGGATTTGATGGGCATGACAATGGCACAGATTCTGGAAACTGCAAACAGGGCTTACAGCCTTAGGGAGGGAGAAAAGGAAAAGAGGCAAGTGCAAATGATGGTTGCAGCAGTACAGGCTGGTGGCAGGGGAAAATTTCAGGAAGGTGGAAGGGGCCGGGGAATGAGAGGACGTCGGCGTGGGCGCCCTGGCTTACAGGAAAGGCGTCTGGGTCGCAACCAGTGTGCCATATGCCGAAAGGAGGGCATTGGAAAAATGAGTGCCCCGAAAGGGAAGGTACCCCTATGATGGCAGCGGAGGATCAAGAATAGGGGTGTCAGGGGAGACGGATTATCCTGCCCCCGGAACCTCGAGTAAAAATGCGGATGGGAGATTCAGACATAGACTTTTTAATAGACTCTGGAGCTGCACGAACTGCTGTAAACCAACCCCTTCAGCTGCCTGTGGCAGATTCCCTCACTGTGGTGGGAGCCACAGGGAAAGGAACTAAGTGCCCAGTATATGCCCCAGCGGAATGCGCTTTTGGAAACAGAACTCTATCTCACAGACTGGTTTTCCTCCCAGATTGTCCAATGCCACTATTAGGACAGGACCTGCTTTGTCGCTTAGGTGCCACCCTGCATTTCACTCAAGATGAAATAAGCCTCACCTTACCCCCAGAGAATGCCTGGATAATGACTCTTGCAATTGAACCCTCAGCCATGCAAGCCCCAGAATGGAGTCAGTGGGAGAAGCGGGTTTTTCCTCTGGTATGGGCATCAGGGATCCCAGAAAAGGCAGCCCATCATACTCTTATTACTGTTCAGCTCTTGCCTGGAAAAGGTCCAGTGCGAATCAAGCAGTATCCGATCAAAAGGGAAGCCAGAGAGGGACTGCAGGAGACTATAGACCAGTTCCTAAAGTGTGGGGTACTTCGAGAATGCCAGTCAGCTTGGAACACTCCTATCTTGCCTGTACAAAAGCCCAACGGCACATACCGGCTGGTCCAGGACCTGAGGGCGGTTAATGAGCGTGTTAAGACTCTACACCCCCTTGTTCCAAATCCGTATACATTGTTGGCCTCTATGGGGGACAGTACACCCATTTTTCAGTCCTGGATTTAAAGGATGCTTTCTTCATGATTCCAGTTGACCCCCAGTCTCAGGAGATTTTCTCCTTCGAGTGGGAGGACAAAAGGAGGGTTAGAAGGCAGCTTTGCTGGACAGTGCTGGCCCAGGGATTTAAAAATTCCCCCACCCTTTTCAGCCAGGCTCTGGCTAGAGACTTGGAGGAGTGGGACAATGAGGACAAAGTCCTCCTCCTGCAATACGTGGATGACTTGTTAATTGCTGCTATGGGTCTAACCTCTTGCCTTAAAGCCACTGTGAGCCTCCTGAACTTTGCTGGACTCCGAGGATACTGAGTAGTACAGAGTAAAGCTCAGATTGCTCCCCCAGTGGATGGAATCTTACAATGGAACACACTTCACATCCCAGGTCGTTCAGAAGATATCGGATGCCCTCTAGATCACCTGGAAGCTTCACACGCCATGGCGACCACAGGCCAGTGGGGTAGTGGAGTGTACAAATCAGACACTTAAGCGGCACCTCTCAAAGGTTTGCCAAGAGGCTTCCCTTAAGTGGCTTGATGCTTTGCCCCTTGTTCTGCTCCACATTCGCGCTCTCCCCAAGGGCAGGTTAGGGCTCAGTCCCTTCGAGATTATGTTTGGAAGGGCATGGCCTATGAATGGTACATCGGTTCTGGCAGGGGAGTGGGAAATGGGGTATGGCTTCTTATCTCAGTACATGTGCTCTCTGTCTGCTGTTCTTTGTTCTCTCCACAGGTACACTAAAGATTTACAGCCTCTCCCGCTGGATGCCCCGATCCACTCCTTGCAACCAGGCGATTCCGTACTTGTTCGGACCTGGAAGGACGAGCCTCTCCAAGAGAAGTGGAAGGGACCCCACACTGTCCTGCTGGTCTCCCATACAGCAGCAAAGGTTGAGGGACACAAGAACTGGATTCATCACTCTCGCCTGAAAGCAGTGCCTGCTCCTGAACGGTGGACCATTCAGCCTGCAGAGAAGACTGCCAGCGACGATCTGGGACTTAAGCTGTTATTCAGACGACAATAGTGTCTGCTGGGAATGCCCTGTGATCTCTTTGGACAGTCACAGCGCACTCCCCGCGAGACCTCTGAGCGTTGGTTGTGTTTATTTTCACAGGGCCGGCCTAACCTGGTGGCCTGGTCCCTTCTGTTTTTAATCTGCTTGCTATTGGTAATTGTTATTTTGTGGGTATTTGGGGAATTGTGATTATTAGGCCCTAGGGTCACCTGCCCAATATGAGTTCAGATCCAGGGTCTGCCACAGTGGTGCTCTTTGCCATAGGGACACTCCTCTTGTTAACTCCCGTTTCCCCCCAGGCACATGCGGGATGGAAAGGAATCCCTACTAACTTAGAGACAAACACATATGAGTCCCTGAAGGTTTGCTTTGCCCAAGAGTTTAACCTTTCCAACTGCTGGGTGTGCTCCCAAATCCCGCACCATGCTGCAGGGTTACCCTGGAGGGTAGTTCCCCAGAATTGGTCAGATATCTGTTGGGGATGGTTCAGTAGGGGGAAAAATGCCTCGGGTACCCCCTTGTCACAGAACTGTACCATTGAGTCCCAGTATGCGTTAAGGGATGACCCCTGGAAGCCGCAGGCCAACTCAACGTATATCCCTTCCCCTATTAGGTTGCGGCCAGTGGCCCCTGGGTTTGGTGTGCTATCGACAGTTTAAGTCCAGCAATCACACCTGTTTTGCTGGGAATAGCACCTGTCAGTATTATCTATCCCCTGACAGTGGTGTTCTGTTATTTTCTTTGTTGGGCCTGTCTTGTAGGAGGTGACTTCTGGGTACTCGTCTGGCTCTGTCAATCTGTTTTTTCACTTCAGCAGGTGGGTATTGTAGTTTTAAGAATGCTTGATAGAGATCTTGTAGGTGCTTGTCTCTATCCGAGGGATTGGAGCAAATGCGGTTATATCTTAGAGCTTGGCTGTAGACAATGGATCGTGTGGTGTGTCCTGGATGGAAGCTGGAGGCATGTAGGTAAGTGTAGCGGTCAGTAGGTTTCCAGTATAGGGTGGTATTTATGTGACCATCACTTATTAGCACAGTAGTGTCCAGGAAATGGACAGCTTGTGTGGATTGATCTAGGCTGAGGTTGATGGTAGGATGGAAATTATTGAAATCAGGGTGAAATTCCTTCAAAAACAGACTCCAACGAGAGACTGCTGAGCTGGAATTGATATGGAAACTAGACACAATCAACTCCGGTTTGAATAAGGACTGGGAATGGCTGAGCCATTACAAACATTGACTCTATCTCCCCTTGTAAGTATGCTCACACTTCTTATCAAACTGTCTGTACTGGGCTATCTTGATTATCACTTCAAAGGTTTTTTTTCTCTTAATTAATTGGCCTCTCAGAGTTGGTAAGACAACTCCCACCTGTTTATGCTCTCTGTATGTGTGTATATATATCTCCTCAATATATGTTCCATTCTATATGCATCCGAAGAAGTGGGCTGTAGTCCACGAAAGCTTATGCTCTAATAAATTTGTTAGTCTCTAAGGTGCCACAAGTACTCCTGTTCTTCTTTTAGTCTGTAACAGTGCATGGGATTCTTCTGTCCTAAGTGCAGAACTCTGCACTTGTCCTTGTTGAACCTCATCAGGTTTCTTTTGGCCCAATCCTCTAATTTGTCTAGGTCCCTCTGTATCCTGTCCCTACCCTCCAGCGCATCTACCACTCCTCCCAGTTTAGTGTCATCTGCAAACTTGCTGAGAGTGCAGTCCATGCCATCCTCCAGATCATTAATGAAGATATTGAACAATACCGGCCCCAGGACCGACCCCTGGGGCACTCCACTTGAAACTGGCTGCCAACTAGACATAGAGCCGTTGATCACAGTGATGTGTCATTCCATATTCTTTATGAAAATATTCTTATGGTATGAATATGACATAACAGATATACTGTATGCAAGATGGCACATGTGAGATATCATTGGAAAGGTTATGATTTACTGAATGTGATTATCCTATTTGTATGCAGGTATCATTTTTGTATCTGAAATTAGGAATATTGACTATGTATCCGTATTTCAACTATGCTACTTTGGGTGACGCCCCCTGCTAACACTTCAGGTACAACAATAAAAAAAAGCCCAACAGTGCTGATGGCCCATCAACAAGAGACAATGGACTGTAAAAGAGCTTAGTCTTCCTGTGAAGAATGGCTACAAGGGCTCTACAGAGGCATGTGACCATGACCCATGTCACTGGAACCCATCTTGAATTCTGTACTTTTCCATGAGAAGTGGGTGGGGTGAGGGTGTCTGTGTCTGTCTGTCTGTCTGTAGGAAACAAAGGACTCCCACCTTATGCAAATCGTATTTAAGGGTGGGGAGTGAGGTAATCCTGGTCTTGAGTTCTCTCCTGCTACCCGACTCAAGATGACTGCTGGAAACAACTGGGGGTACGTCTATACTTACTTCCGGGTCCGGCGGTAAGCAATCGATCTTCTGGGATCGATTTATCGTGTCTTGTCTAGACGCGATAAATCGATCCCGGATCGATCCCAGAAGTGCTCGCCGTCGACGCCAGTACTCCTGCTCGGCGAGAGGAGTATGCGGAGTCGATGGAGGAGCCTGCCTGCCGCTTGTGGACCCGCGGTAAGTTCGAACTAAGATAGGTCGACTTCAGCTACGTGAATAACATAGCTGAAGTTGCGTATCTTAGTTCGAAGTGGGGGGTTAGTGTGGACCAGCCCTAAGACTGAACAGGGTGTGTGATGCATGGCTAGAAAGGGTTAAACAGCTTGCAGGCTGAATGACTCAAAGCCCACCTTTAAAGTCATGTTAGAATGGCATGCAAATGATAATTAGGGCCATTCATGCTAAATAGGCTAGACCTTTGAAATGCAAACCTATATTGTTAGAAGTAATACTAATTGTATGTATCTTAGATGCTACCCCTAAACAGGCAGTTCCTGTCTGTCACTAACTATTGATTCAGAGATCAAAAGGGAATATTAACATTTGGATGAATCTTGGGTAAAATAATGTCATTGCCTATGTATCTCTTTGAAGTTTGTAATAGACTGCCTAATGGATAAATTGCCTTATGTTAACTTGTGTAACTAATTATTGGTGGGGTTTAGAAAGCAAAAGGTTACATCAAAAACCTATTATTTAACCAGGACAGTGTGGTCAAGTGGATACTAGGACACTGCATAAAAAGACCCTTGGGTTCTGATTCTGTCATCTCAGATCTGCTTAGGCTTCATCAGGGGAAATTTGAGTTGCAAGATTGAGGTCCCAATTATGCTGGTACGCCCTGAATATGATATTTGGACATTGGACTATAACCTATGAACTATTTCTAAAAGAACTCTGCAACTACAAAGCTCACTATTTCTGCTATGAATCTGCACCTAAATGAACTGAACTTATGTCTGTATGTATATTGATCTTTTAACCATACTCTTTCTCTTTTGGTTTTTTAATAAAGTTTAGTTTAGCTAATAAGAATTGGCTGTAGCGTGCATTTGGGTAAGATCTGGAATATTCAGTAACCTGGGAGGTAATGTGTCTGATCCTTTGGGATAGGTAGAACCTTTTCTTTTATATGATGAAATAAGATTTACAGAAATTTTCATCTTATTTGACATGTGTACCTGGATGGAGTCCTGAGGCCGCATCACTTTAAGGGAACTGTGTTGTTTGGACTTCTGAGTAACCAGTAAGGTAATAAAGAAGCTGTTTTACACTGGCTTGATAAATCCAAGTATTGGAATATTCACCAGCTTTATGGGGATTGTCTACCCCATTCTTTGCAGTTCACCCTAATTGATTGACCATAGCTGGCTCCCAACTAGGACCCTGGTTAATGGGGGCAAGAACTAGGCCCACGGTGGAAGGGCATCTGGACTGTGAAGATGATTATTAGAATCACATTTAGGGTGAGAACTCATCTGTAACCAGTTTCTTTAGTGTATTAAGCTTAGTATATGCACTCTGTTTTATTGTATTTTATGGAATGGGTTACCTAGGGAGATGGTGGAATCTCCATCCTTAGAGGTTTTTATGGCCTGACTTGACAAAGCCCTGGCTGGGATGATTTAGTTGGTGTTGGTCCTGCTTTGAGCAGGGGATTAGACTAGATGACCTCCTGAGGTCCCTTCCAACCCTGATATTCTATGATTTTATTAGTAATCAGCCTTGTTCTGTCTGCTACCTCCTTAACTACTTGAAATACACCTGTTATAGTTAATAGATTTATTTCTGATTTATAATACAACCCAGTTTATGTGATTTCTAGGTGGGGTGGGGGGCTCGAGAAATTGTGCATACCCTCTTCCACATTGAGGGAACAGGTGAATATATCTTTGGGTCTGTACTCCAAGGGAGGTGGACATCTGAGTGCTGGAGCAAGTCCCTTAAGCCAAGTCTTTCCAGAGCTGATCTGCCCTGCCTGTGTGTGTGTGTTAGAGGAGGTTTTAAGAGCCTGACTCTGCAAGACAGGTAAAAGGGGGCCCATGCTGGCAGAACAGGTAGACTTAGTGGTATCTCAGCACATCAGGTGACTTCCCAAGGGGTCCAACCCATCACATCTTGGAAATCACAGCATGAACTTTTGTCTGAACTAAGATCTACTTCCACTAGCCAAGGCTGTAGCAGGCTCATCCCCCTCTGTGGCCTGCTTCACTAAGTGAGTTGCACATGCACAGTGATGACAAACGTGGACATGGCTGTGGATTTATGCCAAGATATTGCTGTTACCTTGTCCTGCATCTTCAAAGCCTTGCTGTGACTGCCACCATCCCTCATGCTAGGACACTCCCAAACACATTGCTGGCCAATCCACTGAAGGTAGAAGAAGTCACTGAAGATGGGGTGAGTGGTATGGAACCTGACTCGAGACCGCATTAGATGGCTCAAAGACTGACTCCATTATGGCTCAGTTCATTGGCAGTGCCTCTTTTGTAAGATACAGCATCATGGTCTGACCATGTGGGCTGTGATCTTCAAAAGGAGCCCAGGCACCCAATGTCCATTGAGTGTCAATATGATTTGGGCAACTAACTCCCTTGAAGTCTCAGCCTCAGTGTGGAATTGCTTCTTCCCTACTCTAAAGACCTCTCAGCTTTGGCAATGCTAGAGATGGAGGTTGAGAGCAGAGCTGGTTGAAACACTTTGTCATTGGAAAATGCCATGTCAAGGAAACCAAAATTTCACACAATTGTATCCTTTGACAGCATTTTGGTTAAGAAAAAGGGTTCAAAACCATCAGAACAGCCCATTTTGCCATTTTCAGAAAATAGTTTTAATTCTTTGTTTCACAGAGACTATATTTAATTGAAAATAAGTTAAAATGGTCAAAATCAAAACAAAATATTTGGATTAACCTGAGTCTAAACAATTTTTCCATTAAAATGTCAAAATTTTGGTTGTTCATTCTAATTCAGGACTAATCTCAAAAAAATGTGTGGGATGGAAAATCTATTTTGCAGGCAGCTCTGTTTGTAAGCGATGGCTCAACTGCCATGGGAAACTGAAAAAAATAAATCTAGATTAGCCTCTTACTCTTCCATATCCTCTAGCTCCTCTTGGCCATTTGAATATGAGTTTGCAAACTAATAGATGTGATTAAAATACCAGGAAATAATCAATACCTCTGACTTTAAGGCAAGCCAGACAATGGCAGCAGCTTGAGCTCTAGAATCATCTTCAGATCTTCCCTGGACTAGACCTACTGGTTTGTGCTGCTTGCTGTAGCCCCCATAGCAGTGGCATGACAGGAGGGTCTGAGGCTTTGGAAGTAGCCCCGAGGGGCTGAGAAACACACCCAGAAGCACAAGTCTCAGGTTAACAGCCTGCGATTTGCCAGTTCTAGCCTCAGATTTATCTGTCATTGCCACACGTGTAAAATGTCAGCTAACAAAATCTGTGCTAGTGTAAGACAAATAGAATCCCCACAGTTAGAGACTCCAGGTACTGCTCATTTGAGGCCTTATCCAAGGCCCCTAGAATCAGTGGAGTCTTTCCATTTACTTCAGTGGGCTCTGAACCCTTGGGGAAAAGGAATTCAAGCTGGATTCCTGTGTTTCCTGGAATGCACTCAGTGTTATTCCCAGTTCAGGTTCTTCTGCCATGCAATTCAGGACACAGCTGAGAATGGACTCTGGATAAAGCCCGTTTTAATTCAGTTTGATGCAATGCAGCTGTCTTTTGTGCTACCTCAGTCACAAGCCAGAAAGGGTTTTGTAGGTGAAAAACCAATCCCTTGAATTGCACCTGTAAATGAACTCTGGCAGCCAGTGGAGCTGGGCAGCTGCATCCTATACTGGCTGATGTTCCCAGGCGTGGTCCAGATATCTCCTGCTGCAAGGTATATTGCAACTATCCAGCATTTTACCTTTCTCGGGGACATTTGGCTTCAGGAAGCTGTACACACAAAGATCTCTTTGTAAGGGGGCCTCAGTGCTAACCTCACGTCTCCTGAGGAGCCCCATCAAGCTACCTTTCCTCCTGGAGGAGAAAGTTATCCCCTTTGCCAGCTGCCTGCCCAAATCAGGCTGATCCCACCCCCAGAATGAGCTGTATCTTTTCACCTCACAAGTCCTTTGCCTGGCCCCACAGAGACCTCAGCCTCAAGAGGCTAGTTAACAGCCAGGGGCAGCGAGTTATATGGGCCCGTGCTCCACCAATATGAGAGCACAGGGGCCTGGCTCCACCAAAGTTCGGGGCTGGGTCTCTCTCCTGGCCCCGCCTGCTGCCCCCCCTGCGTCTTCCCCAGAGCATCCCGCCTGCCACACCTGGGCAATTTAAAAGGGCCTGGGGCCCCCGCCGCCACCACCAGCAGCGCAATGGGGCTAAGGCGACTTCCTGCCTGCCTGCTCCACTTCCAGAGGCTGTTAAGACACAACACAGTTTATGCGAACAAACATGGCTGTCACAATATACTTTATCTTTAAGCAAGAGATACCATACACTACAAACTGAAGGCCAATATTAAGTGTGTTGTCATTTTTGTTAATCTGGAAGTTGAACACTGGTTCTGACCAAGACCAGAAAATGCTCGCTATCTTTCTGCAAGAAACTCAACTGACTGGTTAGAAGCATGCAGTACAACAGCAGTTGAAAAAGTGAAGAACTATCTCACTGCATTCAGAAAATGTGCATACATGGCTGATGAATGCACCGATGCAAATGGATATCAAGTAGTAAGTCACTGCCTATGTTATCTTGATATCAGTGATAAGTCAGTAGATGAATTTCTAGATGTTCAGGTTAGAGAAGACACATCAGCTGCATCTCTGACAACCCACATCTCAGAAGAGTTAAATGCTTGTCAATTGAACCCCAAGCAGATGGCTGCTTGTATATTTGATGGACCTGCAAATTTCTCTGGAAGACATAGTGGAGTACAAGCTTTGCTCAGAGAAAAGTGTAACTCTAATCTCTCCAATACACACTGCAGAGGCCATCTACTCCAACTAGCACTAGTACAAGCTGCAGAATCTTCAAAAGGCTAGCTTAAAAAAGCTATACATTTAATGTCTTCATTATGCTCTTTTTCAGCAAGAGTCCAAAAGGACTGAATGTCTTGGAAAATATAGAAGATACATTGGGACAGAAGTTCAAATTAGTCCAACCTGGGAAAATCCACTGGCTTTTTAATGAATGATCCTTGGCTGTTTTCTTAAAATTACTCCAACCATTATTATTAGCTTTGGAAAGTATCTACCGAGATGGGACGGATCTAAGTAGTGAGGCTGGTGGATTACTTTTGCTACTAAGTTCAGAGAACACAATCGCCATTCTCTCTTGTAAGTCTACTGTTGAAACCACTTGGGTCATTATACAATGCCATCCAGGCATCTGCTACAACAGTAGTAGATCTCTGTCCAACACTGGAAGCTACACTTGGATTAATCAGAGAGATATCCATTGAAAACGTACTGGAAGAAGCAAAGACTTCAGTTCAGAAGTTGACTAATTAACTCCTTAAATGAAGAAGACAAGAAGTGTTTGTTAAGCCATCTGAAAAAGTAAAGTACACGGACTTGATTCTTACATCTCTACAACAAGAGCTTTTGGATTCCATCAACCTCTACGTAGATTTTACAGATGTCTGTCTTATAAAACACCAACAATTGAATGGAGTAAGGCACTACCAGCAATGGGGCTGCCATGTGATCAAGTCAGAATAGAGAATTTGAACACAGAGTGGAATATCATACGATAAACAAATGTAGATTTGTTTTCAACTTCTTTATCATCACTAGTGGTTCGACCCAATTTTTGTGCTCTGTTTCCTGGGATGAATGAAGTAGGAATTCATCTCTTTCTACTCCCAATCACAACAGCTACAGTTGAGCATTCTTTTTCCTCACTGAATAGAATTTTGTGTTCTGAAAGAAGTCGCCTTCTGCCTGATTATGAGCATATCATGAAGGACTAGAAGTATCTGACACATGAGAAGCCACCAAAGATGAACTCACTGCATTCGAGAAGTTCATTAAACAGAGTTGTGCAAAATTACAAGAAACCAAGAAGGATGTAGATATAGAGCTTCATAGTAGGCTTGTATAGCCAACTTTAATTTGTGTGATGATGTTAAATCTAATAAAATGGTCATGAAACATTTATCGGTTTTTACTATGGTGCCATACAGCCCACTTCGCCCTAACAGTCTCACACCTCCCCCTGTATTTTTGACCACACTGCCTAATCTCAATTTCTGTGGAAAACACTGCAGTGAAATATTTTTTCTGTGTGATACTTGTTTATAGCACATTCTGTCAGCTGCTGGATTCAGCATCAATTATCCTCCTAATGTAAATAGCAGGGTAGGTTTGTTCATTTTGCTAGGCTGCTTTGCTGGCTCATTTGTTCGTGGGAGAAGCCTGGACCTCTAAAGAGCTATTCACCTCACCAAAAACACCACATCAGCTTTTCAATAGAACTCTTTGCCTCCCCACTAAGGTTTGTCTGAGTTTGAGATCCTCAGTAGCAACAGTTATAATCAACCTATGTCATGTTTTATAGAGATCATGAGCATTTTACCAACTGCAGGCTCAGTTATAGCTCTAAAGCTTGAGCAATGGTGGGAGGAGGAGAAGTTGGTGCATCTTCAAGCAGTGGTGGTAGGAGGGGTGTTTGTGCTGGTGGAAGCCAGGGGAAGCCCTAGGACCACCAGGAGCACTGGGGCGTGAGGGTTGCCCTCACCGGTACAGAATAGGTGTAGCAGCATACACTCCACACAGTGCATGGCTCCTCTGGGGTGCTCAGTATAGCTGGCAGTGCCTTCTACCCCTACCCGTTTGCCATCAGGGTATTTAGGTAGCAGCAACACTATGGGTTCCACATGCATGGGAGTGTTTGGGGGAGGGAAAGGACTTTTTGGTCCTCTTCTCACCTCCACCACCACTAATGCCTCTGTGTGATGGCAGCCATATTTGAACCCTGTAATAAATAGATAGGAACTGCTTCTGCCAGGAAAAATTTCAGGTGAGCATAGATGGTCCTTGTAGCGGGGTAGTTACCCCGCTCCTGCCCTGAAGGGCTTAAAACAGCCCTGGGGGAAGGTTGTGGCTGGGAGTTGCTAAATTGGGCTGATTGGGAAGTGGCTGCAGCTGGGCCACGCCCCAATCAGGCCTCAGCTGGCCCTATATATAGAAGCTGGGAGCCAGGTACTTGACAGTCTCTCTCTGCGTTCAGAGAGAGAAGGGCCTGGCTGCAGGGAGCTTAACCAGACACCTACATTGGGAGCAGGGCCAGTGGAGCTGGGAGCTCCAGGCTAGGAAAGCCCCAGGCTGCAGGCGTGGCAAGGCCTAGTAGGTGTAAGGTTGCAGGGGGCAGCCCACAGGTAGGCAGAGGCAGCAGGTCTGAACCCCTTTGCCTGTGATGAGTGGCTGATACTGCAGTCTACCCCAGGGAATGGGGCTAGATGGAGACTGGGCAGTAGCCAGGACTGAGGCAAAGATCTGGGAGGGGGAGATCCAGAACTGTGGGGGTACTGCCAGGGGGCAACACCCCAGACAAAGGGCACCGGGGTCCAGGGAGGGACATGGGGGTCAGAGGACAGGTGGATCACCGGCCTGCAGAGGGCACTCTGGAGCTGAAATGAGCTAATTCCCGAGACGACCAGCAGGAGGCGCCGCAGGGGTGTGTCTGCTCCTTTACAGTCCTCAGTAAGGGAAATAGGAAATCCAAAATACTTCTCTCTCCTTTCTACCCAGCCCCCAGCGATTAAAATATGTCTGCAGGGAGACAAACCCATCTGGCTCATCTTTACCCTACAGACTTCAAAATCTCTTTCTGAACAAGCCCTTTCATCTCCAATGAGCTATTACCTCAGGAGCTTGCTGGAATCTACACTTCCTTTGATCAGAAACCTTTCTCAGCCAAGGCAACAGGACAAGTGCATTGCTGCCTGTGCCTGCCTGCTGAGTTGAACTGTAATGGTCAGAGATCGCACCAGCATAGAAGTATATTGAAGGTGAACCCTAAGGAAACTAAGAGTTTAAATTATCCTCCACATGTCCCGCATTCCACTACAACGAATCCAGGCAGGGTCATTTGGAAGCTGAACACTTTATACTTCCAATCCCCACCACTGTCAAGTTTTAGCAAATTAAGACAAGTCAGCACATAAGAACAACCACATGTATCAGTAATTGCTAATGGTAACAATTCACTGCCTCTCCCTGCGACAGGTAGCAAATTTCTACAAATAGCAGTTTTTACACTATAGGGTGTGTGAAACTGCTATCTGTAGGAATGTGCTACTTGTAGCAGCGACAGGTCCTATTTTGCTAAAAACTGCTATCTGATGAGGCTTATTCCTACAGATAGCAGTTTCACACACCCAATAGTGTAAGAAATTGCTATCTGCAGAAATTAGCTGCATCCTATAGCAGTTTTTAGCAAATTAGGACAAGTCAGTAAATAAGAACAACCTTATGTTCTTGGTGGTGATGGGGGACTTCAACTACCCAGACATCTGTTGGGAAAATAACACAACAGGGCACAGATTATCCAACAAGTTCTTGGCATGTGCGACGAGTTCTCTGGGCCCTTGGTGCCCGGGCACCAGGAATATTCCTGGATCATGGGCCCGGCTCCAGCAAAGTTTCCTGCCTGCCCCCCCGACCCGGCTTGCTGCCCCCGGGCAATTAAAACTGCCCGGGGGCTCCCACCGCCACCCAGCAGCGCAGCGGGGCTGAGTGGCTTCCTGTGTGCTTGTTCCACGTGGCTGCCAGCACATCCTTGCAGCCCGTCGGGGGAGGCGGGAAGGGACCGTGCCACTGCGTATTACCCCCTCCCCGAAGCCCGTGCCACTGCATGCTACCCCCACCCCGAAGCCCCTGCAGCCAATTGGAAGCTGCGGGGGTGGTGCCTGGGGACAGCAGCACGTGGAGACCCCCCAGCCTGCCCCACATAGGAGCTGCTGCCAGAGGGGGTGCCCCAGGTAAGCACCGAACCCCGCATCCACTTCCAGAGCCTGCACCCACACCCCCTCCCCACACACCCCCTCCAGTCCCCCAATTTCCTCCTGCACCCCCACTCCCTGCACCTCCAAACTCCCTCAAAGAGCTTGCACCCCTCACCCCATCCTCCACCCCACCCCCTGCCCAGAGCCTGCACCCAGCAACCAAACTCCCTCCCAGAGCCTGAACCCCAGAACCCCTCCTCCACCCAAATTCCCTCCCAGAGCCCGACCTCTCACCCCTTCTGCACCCATACTCCCTCCCAGAGCCTGCACCCCAATCCCCTGCCCCAGCCCAGAGCCTACACCCAAACTCTGTCCCAGAGCCTGCACCCGTTAAAAGTCCGGTTGGCAGCGCAGCTGGGGCCTAGGGCTAAGGCAGGCTCCCTGTCTGCCCTAGCTCCGCGTGGCTCCCGGAAGCGGCTGCCAGGTCCCTGCAGCCCCTGGACTGGAGCATGGGTGGCCAGGAAGGCTCCTCACACTGCCCCCGCCCCGAAGCCCAGCTTTGCTACTCCCATTGGCCAGGAACAGCAACCAATCCCCCTGCCTCAGTCCGGAGTCCCCTCCCACACCCAAACTCCCTCCTGGAGCCTGAACTCCCCCCAACACCTCTGCCTCAGCCCCCTCCTGCACCCCAAACCCCTCATCCCCAGCCACACCCCAAGAGCCCACACCCCCATCTGGAGCCCTCATCCCCCCACACCCTAACCCCCAGCCCGGAGCCCCATCCTGCACTCCAAACCTCTCATCCCTGGCCACACCCAAGAGCTGGCACCCCCAGCCAGAGCCCTCACCCATCTCCTGCGACCCAATCCAGCCTGGTGAAAGTGAGTAAGGGTCGGGGGAGCGAGCGACACATGGATGGGGGAATGGAGTGAGTGGGGAGGGGCCTCAGAGAAGGGGCGGGGCCGTGGGGCAGGGGTGTTCGGTTTTGTGCGATGAGAAAGTTGGCAACCCTAGCCCTGGGCAGCGTGTCCCGGGGAATGGGGACACCTCAACTGTCTCCCACTGGGAAGACATTAGTGCCATGCCATCCTTGAGCCTTGGGCAGGTGTGGATCAGCACCACAGGGAATCCGGGACAAATGCTGTCCCAGAGTCATTCAGCCCGGGACCAGGACTTTAACTCTGCATTTCGGGACTGTCCACCCAATTCAGGATGGGTGGTCACCCTACAATGCCCCCAAATGAAAAGCTTCAGTTATGCACACAGTGATGGTATCCTGGAGGCCTGAGCTCTATTCCTGGCACTTCCACTGACTGGCTGTGTGACCTTGGGCAAATCACTTCATTTTCCTGTGCCTCTGGTTCCCCTACCATCCGCCTATCTTGTCTATTTCATCTGAACTCTTCAGGGCAGTCTCTATCTCACAGTGGACCTGTCTATACAGCAGCAGAAAGGATGCTGATGAGCTCAGGCAGACCCACACGTGCTAGCAAGCATGCTAAAACCAGCAGTGTGGCCATGGCAGTACGGGTGGTGACCTGGGCTAACTGCCCAAGTAGATACAGAGGGGGTTGGATGGGACTACGCTCTGGCAGCTAGCCCAAACACCCTCTCAGTTGCTGTGTGGCCATATCCTATGTTTCTGTGCAGCGCCTAGCACAATGGGTTCCTGACCTCAGTTGGGGACTGTATGTGCTACCGTAATACAAATAATATTTGAAGCCAGGTGTGCAAAGACAGTGCCCTGGCTATGGCATGAAAGGTAAATATTTCCAATATATAAGATTCCCTAGTTGATCTTGAGAGTGCTTAATACCAAGGAAATCCTAACAATTAAAAATCACCAATAAAAAACAACCAAAGTCCTGGGTCAGTTCCCCTGAATCAATCACTGTTTACATGAATCTCTAGGTCTGAAAGGAATTGCCTTATTATTAAGCAACAATAGATGCTTCAAGAAGAACTGGTTCTTTGATTAGCTCCCCAATTAATGTGCTCACTAGTACAGTGTATTCTGGTTTAATACTTGCTATTAACACTTCAGTTGATCAATATTCACTTTGCTTAATATTTCAGTATTGAATATGCCAGATTCTCAGCTAGCTTAAACTGGGCACAGCTCCAGAATAAACCTGGGTTCAGTTCTCACATCTACCACTGGTCTGCAAGTCATGGCCCTCTCTGTGTCTCAGTTTCCCCGCTGTAAAATGGGGACAATGATACTGACCTCCTTTGTAAAGCACTGAGAATTTCAGCTGAAAAAAGTGTTACACGTGAGCGAGATATTACTGGCATCATACATGCTGATTTACAGCAGCTGAGGATCTGACTCCTGGCTGTTTATACGCAAAACCATTTTCAAGAGGTGAAAGCTGTGGTCTGGACTGTGAAATGAGTAGGACCTTTGACAAAAATCCCAGCTATACAGGCTGTGACCCAAAGGTCCTGGAAGTCAATGGAAAGACTTCCATTGAATTTTGTGGGCTTTGGATCACCATAGTGATCAGCAAAAGGAGCTTGCAGAGAGCTAGAGTATGCTATTCAGCACAGTCCATTGCCCTGTGTAAGCTGCACCACTCCAGGAACAGGCCCAGAGTGCCTGCAACTCCCAGATGTCTCTGATGAGTGTGTGGCCCTGGATAGCAGGCGGTAGTGGTACACAGGGAAAGCTGTATGTGGAAGCCCAAGGCTAGAAGAGCAGGGGGGCTGCAGGGCAGGATTAAGGTGCATTAGCAGGGGTGTTGGAGTAGAGCTCAGGATGGGAATAACAGGACCAGGACACACTATGAGATAGGACTGAGTTGAAGTGTCAGGGATGTGAGGATGCTCAGAAAGATGGGGAGGAGGGGTTGTATGGCATCTCCCGCTGCTATCAGTCTCACTTTTGTGACTAGTTAAAACTCATCCAGATCTATTTTCTTCATCAGCTGAATGACCCCCATGCTTCACCAGTGCGGGAAGGGTAAGAGAATCCTTTGTACTCTTAACTCTTTCAGATCCTGAGCTGTATTAGACACTGCTACATACAATCTCTTCTCAACAGCACATTATTTCCCCCCAACACACACAGACAGAATGTACCTCTGTATTCGCACCCTTTAATATGACATCTGCCCTGTGAGGTATCATTTGAAAGCTCAATTTGTGGGTCATTATTGCCTTGATGAAATGTGTGGCAACATGGTATGTGAAGTTATAAGATACCCCTGCGTGGTGTTATTAACACATGTTCCAAACTCCACAGTCCTGCCCAAACAGAAATTGGCAAACAGGTCTGTCCTCAAAGGAATGGGTGCTCTGCTTAATTTGCATTTAAGCAGTAAACAGAGTCAAGCTGGAAGGGGAAAAAGGGAAGCTCAATCAGGTGGGAAAAAGGCAGCAGGGAACATCCTTCCGCATAGACATTTTGTCTCGTGATGCTCCAGTGGAAAGATTTTTTAAGAGGGGGGTGTCACGGACTCACAAGTCATGCCCACTCTTGGCCCATACGGTCCCTGGGGGGAACCCCCTTTAGTGTTACAGCCCTTCTCGGGGGTCCACTCTCTCCCGGGGGTTAAGGCCCTCCACCTCCTAGAACTGCACCTCTCTGAGCCTTAGCATGCCTGTCTCTCACCGTGGGCCCTCTCAGAGAGTTCACTCACTCTGGACCCCTGGGGCCTCCACTCCCACAGGGAATAATGCAACCCTGTTCTCTAGACTTGAGTGACTCTCAGCCAGCATAAAACAGGAGGGTTTATTGAGCATCTGAACACAGCATAGAAAACTCTCAGGGCCCTCTGGCCTGGTCTCCCTCAGCACAGCACGTCTAAGGCTAGGTCTACACTACCCGCCTGAATCGGTGTGTAGAAATCGATCTCTCGGGGATCGAATTATCGCGTCTTGTCGGGACGCGACAATCGATCCCCAAATCGATGCTCTTACTCCACCAGCAGAGATGGGAGTAAGCGCCGCCGACGGGGAGCCACGGAGGTCGATTTTGTGCCGTCCTCACAGCGGGGTAAGTCGGCTCCGATAGCTATTCGCGTAGCTGAATTTGCGTATCTTAAATCGACCCCCCCCCGTAGTGAAGACCTGCCCTAAGTCTCTCCTGCCTCCAGGTGGGCTCTGCCTGCTCTCTCTTTCCAGCCCCAAGCGCCATGCTTTCCAGCTGGGCATCTGATATCACCTCCCACAAGCTCCGCCTCGGTCCATTGTCTTCTATCTAGGCCGGGGTAGGCAACCTCTGGCACACGTTCCAAAGGCAGCACATGATCTGATTTGCAGTGGCATTCACACTGCCTGGGTCTTGGCCACCGGTCCGGGGGGCTCTGCATTTTAATTTAATTTTAAATGAAGCTTCTTAAACATTTTAAAAACCTTATTTACTTTACATACACCAATAGTTTAGTTCTATATTATAGACCTATAGAAAGAGAGCTTCTAAAAACGTTAAAATGTATTACTGGCACGCAAAACCTTAAATTAGAATGAATAAATGAAGACTCGGCACACCACTTCTGAAAGGTTGCTGACCCCTGATCTAGGTAAACAGGGTCACCTGGGCCTCCTCTCTTCTCAGCCGTCCTTTGCACCCCTCTGTCTGGAACCTCGTTAAACCAGTAACATCCAGGGAAACTGAGTCCCACCCCCTCTGCGTGGAAATCATTGAAAAAAAAAAACCAAGAAAAAAACAAGAGAACCCCCCACTTCGTCACAGGGGGACTGAAACTAGAAAGGGGGGATAAAGATCCAAAGGCACCCTCTCTCTCTCTCCTTGCCCATCACCGGACCTGAACTGACAAAGAAAGCATTCCTTGGAATCTGGAGAACGGGTCCTGGTCTTCAGGGTTTGGTCATGAGAAACTTTGCTTGGACTTCAACACATTTTTGTTAAATTAGGCACCAAAGTTGCTGGCATTGTAAGGCACCCAAAGTTGCTGAGCTGGGATGACACAGCTGCTCATTAGTCTGGATTGTACCCAGATAGATCACATCCATCCCTCCACCCACTTTAGGATCCTCATTCTTTCTTCCCATGGGCTTTCAAATCTCTGTACTTCTTCAGCAATCTGCAAATCAGTCTGATGCCCCTTTGCCAAGTGAGAAAAATCAGTGGTATGGAGTGAGGTACATGCATAGTGTAACTTGAATGTACACATAAACCAGACCTGGAACAGAGGCGGTCACAAACAATATGCAACTAACCCCTTCTTCCAGGGATCTCAGCATGAACTTCAGTGCCCAGGTC
Source organism: Trachemys scripta elegans (assembly GCF_013100865.1). Classification (NCBI taxonomy): domain Eukaryota; kingdom Metazoa; phylum Chordata; order Testudines; family Emydidae; genus Trachemys; species Trachemys scripta. Next base: position 40,090,304 of record NC_048307.1, read on the forward strand.
CAAGCAAGCACCTCTGTCTCAGAAGCTGACTCTAGTCAGAGAGACTGAGGCAGATATCAAACTTTGCTGCTGCTTGCACCAGCTCATCCCAGAGAAACTTCATCAGAAAACCTGCAACACAATGTGACGTTCCCCTGGTGTTATCCAGACTAGTGATCTGCTACCTGATGTGGTGTTGCCTCCAGCTGCAGTGCAGGAGTTGGTCTCAACCACCCTCCCACCTGGAAGCATGTGGCTTCCCCCTGAGACTCTCTCCCATTCTCTCAGCAGTTCCTGAGACTTTACCCTTTCTCTCGGGGGTCCCAGACACTCCCTCCTGCTGCAGGCAAATACTTGATCCTGAGCTACATGGAAAAAATCATTACCAAGAAGCAGGTTGACTAGGAGGTGTTCTATTACCCCCACAGTCAAAACACTTTCCAAACCTTCCCACACCACATGGATTTTAGCTAGTGGTACAAGAAATCTGCTTTCGCCCACCCCCACAATCTCTGCCATTTGGCCAGGTAACATACTGGTCTTTGGGACCACGCTCTGCTTAACCAGAGAGATCTGGGTCCCTGTATCCCTCTGCTCCAAGTACTCCCTGACATCAGTTTGGACAACCTTAACATGCTTCATATCTGGTTCTGCAGAGGTTAACCTCACAAAGCCAATATGATAGGTTTCAATTGCTTGGGGGGTTTCTGTGTTGAAGACAGCAGAACTAATATGAGTTATTGGTTGCCTGCTTCCTCCTAGCACAGGGCATTTATTCCTTAGGTGATCAGTGGAATTACACTGATCACACCATTTGTGCTCTTCTGCTTTTACAGGAGATTTGGGATGAGGGTTAGAGGAATGTTTTTGGGTAAGAGAATGTTTAGGCTCCCAATCCCCTTCTTTCTTCCCAGGGGCAAAATGGGATCCTCCCTTCCCACCAGTTTTAAACCCCTCTTTCTGGGGCTTGCCCTCAATTACGCCTGATTCTGTTAGAAGGCATCAACTAAAAAAACGCCATCTCATCCACAGACTTTACATCTTTGTCCCATAGACACTGCTTTACATAAGCCTTACATACGCTTAGGAAATACTCTTGAGCAACAAGATCCAACATTCCCTCAAAACTTACCACCTCTTTACCCCTCACCCATTTCCCCAACAAATCTTTCATTTTGTTTACATATTCCTCATTACTCATACCAATATCCCCCTTAAGATTCCTAAATTTAACTCTATATGTTTCAAGGGTAATCTGAAAACTCTGCAAAACTGTATCTTTAAATTTACAATAGTCTAAAGCATCTTCAATAGGCATTCCATGGAATACATTTTGAGCTTTACCAGTTAATTTCGCAGTCAGGGTAAGAACTCTCTTATCATCATGGATTTCATGTATTACACACAGCCTTTCGAAGGTAGTCAGATATTCAGCAATATCCTCATCCTCACTGTATGCAGGACATAAGTGTTACCATTTGTGGATTTTTTGAGTGATGGGAGTCATTGGGGTTGGGGGGAGGGGGTCTGCTTCTGTAGCAGGTCCAGTTGGTGATTTCACTCTCTTCCTTCCCGCTTTCATTCTCTTCTATGGCCCTTTTGTGTGCAAGCCTCCTTCCTGGCTGCCTCTGCCTCCATAGCCCTTCTATGTGTAGCCTCCTCTTCTTTGAGCCTCATTTCTGCCTACCACATTTGAAACTTGCTGGTCTTTGCCTTCTCTGCCGCTTCCAGTCTGGCCAGCTCTAGTTTTGTAGCTGCCTCACTGCTAGTCATTTTTCTGCTTTCTTGTGCTTATATCTCTCACCCGAAATAAACAAACAGAAAATAACGAAACTGTGACCTCCTCCTGACTGTTTTTAGCCACTGCACTTAAGACTCACTGAAAAATCACAAATATCGGTGCTTAAAGTGTGAACTTCACTTGGAGTAATTATGTCGTACATACACCCTGCTCACTGCGCCACTGTAACATTCCCTTCTGGTGTTATCCAGACCAGTGATCTGCTAGGTCACTCCAATCCTTGACTCTGGGAGCCAGCCTTACTCTGCTCTGCTGTAAGAACCCCACTTCTGGGCTGTTCATGCACAGCCTCTAGCATGTAAGCTGCTCCTTGGATTGTGCAACCGAATGACACTAGCCAATATCTCAGGTCCTAGACACAGCCTTAGGAACTTCCGTCTTGCAGTGTCCAGTTATGCCTGCTGATGAGGTGTGAACTGCCCCTCTGCTTTTGGAGAGTTTTTGCCTGGGCTTGCTTTAAGCCATGAGGATACATTTTCAGCCTCAAAGCTATATGCATGAAATTATAACCTATAACATTACTGTAACGACAATTACTATAACATCACTATAACAACCATGCTCAGTGCATCATGAGCCTTCTGAAGACACCCAACATGACAAACTTTGCATTGGATACCACACAATCATTTTATAAGGATGAACAGGGGGAAGTAGGGTGTTCCCACGAGGTACAGGATGTCACACAGAGCATTTCTTCCAAGACTAAACACTTGCTTTCATGCCAAGGGAAAAAAAAAAAAAAAACTTAAGACTTCTGTAACAGCGCTATCTGGTGATCCCTGCTATAACATATCTATTGATCGCATTTGTAAAGACAGCTCTCATTTTGGTAGCTATGCACCAATCTGCTAATATTACCTTGGCATCTAAACACAATTGATTAGAGTAACTCTGAGACAGTCACATTCTGTCTGTTAGGGCCATGCTGGGAGAAGCAAAGCAGAGGCCATGAAAATGTAGTTTTAACTTCCATTTGTTCCCTTGACTCTATTTTTTATTTCATTGTTTTGTTTCCAACTCTTTCAGCTGAGCCCCCCCTTCCAGCCCCGCCCTCCCCGCCCTTGCTGGCATCAGATTCACTGTGAGTTCCTAGCACAGCCCCAGGCAAGGGAAATTGCAATGTTTGAACTAGGTTGAGGGGAAAGGAAAAGAACACACACAATCAAAATATTTTCAGATGGTATGTTCCAACTCTTGAAGCAAATGTGTTTGGGTTTCTCACCCCCCTGCCTTGTGGAACTGTTAGCTGTAGGGTTAGAGGTAATGTGAAGATATGTGCTAATGTAAACTAAGGCTTTGTGTCATTGCTAATTCCACAGCTATCCAGAATATTGGCTTTTAAAATAATCTTCCCGTCCACCGCCCACACACAAAACTGAAAAATAGAGCCAATCTGCCAAGTGCAATGTCGTGTCCTCTTAGCACAAACCACAGAGTTCCAAGAGGCAGTTAACACTATAATAGCACATGGCAAAATGCATGTTTGCCTTTACTGCCACCTCTGCTGACAGACACCATGGTCCATTTGGGTCCCTGTGGCATCTCATCAAGTAAGATTAAGGAAGGATTATGTTGTCAATTGCCCATCCTTGGTCTGTCATGTCTGTTTATCCTAAGTTATTTGGAGAGGGACTTCCTCTCACACTGGATGCATCTTCACTGGGAACTGGGAAGAGAGGTAAGTCTTTAACTCAGCTGTTAGTGACATGTGACACATGTTAGTGACACAATTTCCTGGTGCAAGTGCTGGAGGAACCAACTAGGGGCAGAGCTTTTCTTGACCTGCTGCTCACAAACAGGGAAGAATTAGTAGGGGAAGCAAAAGTGGATGGGAACCTGGGAGGCAGTGACCATGAGATGGTAGAGTTCAGGATCCTGACACAAGGAAGAAAGGAGAGCAGCAGAATACGGATCCTGCACTTCAGAAAAGCAGACTTTGACTCCCTCAGGGAACAGATGGGCAGGATCCCCTGGGAAAATAACATGAAGGGCAAAGGGGTCCAGGAGAGCTGGCTGTATTTTAAAGAATCCTTATTGTGGTTGCAGGAACAAACCATCCTGATGTGTAGAAAGAATAGTAAATATGGCAGGCGACCAGCTTGGCTAAACAGTGAAATCCTTGCTGATCTTAAACGCAAAAAAGAAGCTTACAAGAAGTGGAAGGTTGGACAAATGACCAGGGAGGAGTATAAAAATATTGCTCAGGTATGCAGGAATAAAATCAGGAAGGCCAAATCACACTTGGAGTTGCAGCTAGCAAGAGATGTGAAGAGTAACTAGAAGGGTTTCTTCAGGTATGTTAGCAACAAGAAGAAAGTCAAGGAAAGTGTGGGCCCCTTACTGAATGAGGGAGGCAACCTAGTGACCGAGGATGTGGAAAAAGCTAATGTACTCAATGCTTTTTTTGCCTCTGTCTTCACGAACAAGGTCAGCTCCCAGACTGCTGCACAGGACAGCACAATATGGGGAGAAGGTGACCAGCCCTCTTTGGAGAAAGAAGTGGTTCGGGACTATTTAGAAAAACTGGACGTGCACAAGTTCATGGGGCCGGATGCACTGCATCCGAGGATGCTAAAGAAATTGGCGGATGAGATTGCAGAGCCATTGGCCATTATTTTTGAAAATTCATGGCGATCGGGGGAGGTCCCGGATCACTGGAAAAAAGCTAATGTAGTGCCCATCTTTAAAAAAGGGAAGGAGGAGGATCCGGGGAACAACAGGCCAGTCAGCCTCACCTCAGTCCCTGGAAAAATCATGGAGCAGGTCCTCAAGGAATCAATTATGAAACACTT